>NW_004443941.1:11196526-11256015 GCF_000243295.1 Trichechus manatus latirostris
ATATATAGAATAAAGGAGGGAAGGAAAGGAAGGAAGGAAAGATACCTCATCACATACACACATGTACTCTTTTTTTCCCCTCAATTACTTGCATTTTTAAATAGTGTTGTGTTTCGTTTGCTTTAACTGTTCAGATAACTTAGTTTTCTTTTTCATATATTGTTTATAATCTCACAGTTAGATTTAAGGTGTAAAATACAGTCAGCCAGTTTTTTACCATATAATGCCATGTAACATGTAATTATTTTTTTTCTAGTTAAATTGCCTAAATGCATGCATTCATTCACTAATATGTACCAAACATTTTAATTTCATCAAAGAGCTACAATTGAAAATAATTATTATAATTATGAATCATGGGTCAGAAAGCTCTGATATTTAATGTAATTTGCTGATGTTGAGGGTATCTATAAGCAAATATAAGTTTTGAAATATTTGACCAAATAATAAAGTATTTCTTAAGTCTCCTCCCCATCAGAGGCTTCATTGCATGTGGAAAATTTCCCAGAAGTATTATTATCATATCCTTTTCCTTCATTAGAAAGATCTAGGCACCTTTTATAGTATAGGCCCTGCTGCTAAAATCTATGTGTGTGTGTGTGTGTGTGTGTGTGTGTGTGTGTGTGCGTGTGCGCGCGCGCACATGTGTTTGTCTTGGATCAGATACTGTTATGACCCAGGAGATACCTTAGTTTAAAATATAAATTCTTGGTAGCTTAATTTAGAGAGTATCATTCTAGAGAGTCTCATGATGAAGCACGCTATGGGTTTTTCCGTAACAATAGAAGTAAAGATCATCACAATAAATCTATGTTTGAATAAGCACCCGAAATGTTCTGCATGCTCCATTCATCTATTAAAAAGCAAAAAAAGGAAGAGATAAAACAGAAAAAAAGATGCAAGCACTTGTATTCCTGTCATCTCTTTGCTTTAGTGTTAAATTAACAAGCTGGTGATATATGAACATGTAGAAATTATGCTGTTTTTCAGTTCACACTGGAGAAGACCAAAAATAAAAATGGTTGGTACCCAGCAGATCAGTCACAGGGCTATCCAGAAGCAATCTCCTTTTTCAGAGTCTGCTGTTGGTGTGCTGGCCATATGGCCTCTGCAGCCCAGGCTACATCAGGGGCTGGCCGCGGCCATCCAGGTTGTAAATGACCTGAACTGGTGATCTATGTGCCGCCCCTGGGTAGAAGCTCACCCTTTCTCCAGACTCTCTGGGTGACTTTCTGAGTGAAAATCTTCCTCCAGTTCTTAAATTCAGACAAGCTGTCCCAGAGGCATTAAAATGCTTCTTCAGAGAACCTGGCTCTTTTCCTAGATCGTTGTTAGTTGCCATCAGTTCAGCTCCTACTCGTGGTGGCTTTATGTACAACTGAACGAACCGTTGCCTGGCCTTGCACCATCTTCATGATTTTTAATATGTTTTAGCCTATTGTGGCTATGGTGTCAATCCATCTCATTGAGGGTGTCCCTCATTTTCGCTATCCGTTACCAACAACGATGTCCTTTTCTAGGGATTGGTCTTTTCTATGACATGTCCAAAGTAAGTAAGATGAAGTTTCTTTATCCTAGTTCTAAGGAGGATTCCAGTTTTATTTCTTCTAAGACTGATTTGTTTGGTCTTCTGGCAGTCCGTAGTATATTTCTGCGCCAACACTACAATTTGAAAACAGCAATTCTCCTGTCTTACTTGTTCATTGTCCAACTTTCACATGCATATGAGATGATGAATTAGTTGGTTGTTAGTAATCCTGACCTCTCAAATAATAACAATAACTGTTCTTCCTCCTGTCCCAGTGGTACAGCTCAAGATGCATGAGTAATGTAGCTAATCAACAAGACACCAGGCTTTGAAGAGAAACAGAGCTGAGTGTCTTGGCCATAATTAAGTGGAAAGCTTTTGGTAACAATTCTCTAAACCTAGCAAGGCACATGGCATCCTTGGCCAGTTCTGAAAGCTTTTACTTGCAGACTGTGGTGAAGCATTTCTGAGTCTCAGTTCTTATTTTGCATTTCATCCTAGGGATGATTTTGCTTACGTTTCTTTGCTGGAGCTTCTCCAATTGTGGATTTTGGAGAAATCGTACTCTTTTTTTTCTACTTCACGCTTTTAAGTGTTTACACCAAGGCAGACAGAAGAGTGGGATTGCTCTGTTTCTCGGTAAGAGGGGCATGTTATCAGATCTTAAGCAGCAACCAGCACTTTTACCAACTGGATGACAATACACAGCAAAATGATCTTTTTGTTTTCAAAAGCTGCCAAGCAGGAAAGCCACTCCAGTTTAGTATCTGAAGTATGCAAGCCCTTTAAGATTATGGGGGAGGAGCTGGACCAAAGCAAGATGCTACATTGGCCTGATACCACCATATTGAGGAGGTAGATAAATTGGCAAGATTTATCAGAGTGAGGCATCTTGGAGCTCATGAAGGCTCTCTGGAAAAAATCTTAATTATGTTAGGAATTTTTCTTTTCCCCAATGTGGAGAAATTTCAAATTGATTTTGTTCTTGTTGTTGTTAAGGCTCTGCTAACACTATTTATTTGATTTTTAAATAAAATATATTGAATTTTTTCTACTTAAAAAGGTAAACAGTCACTGTAGAAAAGTTAGAAAACATAGAAAAGCAAAAAAGCAGAGAAGAGATGATTCTAACGTTTACATAACCATTGTTAACATTTGATGAAATGTTCTCTCTATATGTTTTTAAATGAAATTGTATTGCTTATGATATTTTCAGCCCAATTATCCCCTTAACAATAGATATCAAACATATTCCAGGGTCATTAGATAATCTGCTACAATATGATTGTAATGGCTATCTATTATTCCATCATGTAGATATACCATAATTTTCCTGACCAATATCTTCTTATTGCTCATTTGAGTTGTTCCAACTTGCCACTCTTGTTACTGCCTTCTTTATGATCTCATACAGCAGATTACATTGTATTATGGTTAATTGTGAATGTATTTTTTGCCTCCCCTTGCTGTGGAACTTAAGCTTCGGGACTTTGTCTTTTTTCATTTTTGTATCACCAGCAGCTAGCCCAGAAACAATGCAGTAAATGATAGGCATATACTCAGATTATAGGTGTGAACCTAAGAACTGAGTTTGAAATACACATAGATTCAACAAGTTTTGAAATATAACAGAGACTGTGCAAAAGATTGATAGTGTCTTATTATGGGATGCTAGACTCATTTGGCAACATATCCCTTACATTATGATCACCTTTCTTTCTTCCAAGAGCAGTGGAGGGCTTGGTAGACCCACTGCCGGTTTAGAGTTTCAGAGATATCCTCTCTCTTCACAGTTATCTCTGTCATCCAGGGGCATTTCCTGAGCCCTCTGACTGCATCAGCCACAGTTCAACTCCGTTAAATAAATGCGGCTTTGTGGTAGATTAGGTTTTTAATTCTAGCTCTGCTGTTGTTGTTAGCTGCTGTCAAGTTGGTTCCCCAATTCGTGGCAAACCCCATGTACAAAGGAACAGATGCCACCTGGTTCTGCACCATACCCATGATCAGCTGTGGAGTGGACTGTTTGATCCATAGAGTTTTCACTGGCTGATTTCTACAAGTAGCTAGTCAGCCATGCTTCTCGACCGCATGGAAGGCGAGAATTCTACCCACTGAACCACAAGTGCCGTCTATAACTTTGGGCACGTTATTCAACCTCCCTGTGTGTCAGTTTTCCCTGTCTCTAAAAAGCAACTGAAAATACCCACCACATAGGATTGTGAGGAATCAACGGTTACTTTTAAAGTAAAATAATATATGAAAAACACAACCCAGTGATAAGTAAGTGGCAGGTAATTAGTAAGTATAACTCCTTTAACTTCTCCAGCTTTCCCTTTACTTAGGTCCTCGGGACATTTGGGACTTATCCCACTTCAAACAATCAGTGGCTGAGTTTCCTGAGGATTAATGCTTCATGTAGTCCTCACCTGTTGGGCTGAGGCAAGAGAGAATACGTTATATGCTAGATAAATGAGGTAGCTCTCACTTTCTCTTTCCTCCCTCTTTTGATAGCTATAAATACAAAAGTATTTACTGCATGTCGGAGGAATCTGAATGCTGTATCTTTGTATTTAGCAGAAGGCAAGACATGGAACTCTGAAATATGTGCTTCAGAATCCTGTTCTCAGCTCTGATATTTTCTAGAGCCCCTAGTAAATTAGAGCTGATTTTATAACAGGCAGACAGGTGAGGGAATATTTTAGAACATCCAAACTGCTAAGGTAGAAGTTTGTGGTTTGTAGCCCAAGAGAGCTTGAATGGCTCCTAGGGCACCTTGCTCTGTGATCAGGACTTGAAGGTGGATCCTGGGAGAGCAGGTATGTCCGTCCTCAGAGACTGAACGGTCTTCTCCAGCTGAGTCATCAGGTGGCTAAACTGGGGTCCCAGTTTCCATGTTCAGATCTACTTTTATCGAAGTAAGGTTTTCACGTGCTTGGAGACAAATGCATATTCATTGCGATACAAGGATGGAAGAGGAGAGTTTTATGACCCCTGGAGGCTGAACGCGAGCCATCTTTGTGTAGGGATTCTAGACAGAAGTTGAATTGTCAGTCTAATAGCTGCAGGAAGACGCAGGCATTGTGCTGCTCCTAGGAGGACCTGTTGGGCTGTTCATCTAATTGGTTGGTTCAGGTTCCAGTGATGGGCTGCGGGGAGGGGATGCAGGAAGGAAGGAGAACTAAGTGGCACCTGGGAGTTTTTCTCCTGTTCTTCTAGCTTTTATTTGAGCTGTAATTATTGTCCTGTATTCAAGGACTTGTTAACAGGAACAGAGAGTCTCTTTGGTAAAGTGCCTGATCTGTATTTGGGTCTAAGTGTCTTTGGACATGCAGGAAATCCCAGGGAAATAGCAATGAGTGGTTTGCAAATGCAAAATAACGTATTGTGGCTAAGCATGAATCCTTTGTCCTCCTGAAAGCTGTAAGTCCCATGATAGAAAAATACAACTCTTTGACGTTGATAGGAAGGCAGATACCTCCTTCAGCCACTGTTTCTTGTCCCTACTGTCCATACCAGTGATATTGCCTGAAAGAAACAGCTAATGTGGATGTGCAGCCCCCTTAAGGCTCCGAGCTGTTTGGTTTTCTTACAGACGAGTGGAAACGAACAAAGAGTTCAAATTAACTGGAAGATGCAGCTCTCCCTTTTTTAATGTAGCTGATGTGTGGCTTATGTTGCAGGGAGGGAGGGAGGCTGACAGAAGCATGTCGGAACCAGTTTTAAGTAAATTCTGCTTTATTTAATTTGTGGGAGTTTCTTGAAATAAAGTCTCACGTTATAATTTCTCGCAAAGCTCAAGTTCTGGCTTAAAAAAAAGAAACATTAAAAGAGATGATGCATGCATCTCGGTATCAGTCATACGGAAACTGCATTTTCTGATCCAAAAATCAGATCACGTGCTTGACAGACTTCCAGCCAGGGGATGAGGCAAGCATGATTCCTGTGCAGGCTAAAAATTTGAACCCTGAGGAGATGAGTGATTTAATGCTTTTATAATGTGTTCTTTAAATAGGCGTCTGTATTTCTTTATAGGGAGGACAGAGGGCTCCTTGGAGAGCCTCCGTGGCTTCACTTAGCCTCTCCCTTTTTGCTGTTGTTTCAAGCAATTCATTTGGGGTGTTGGGGAGACCTCAGGAAGACCACTGGATATGCACAAGGGCTTGACTTATGGAAAATTTAAATAAGTTGGCCCAAGGACGGGTTTCAAGATTAGGGAGGTGAAGACAGCGATTTCAGTTATGTGCAATTTTTGTGAAACCTTCATGCTAAGTAATCTCAACCAAGAAGAACCCAAATTATATTTATTTTAAATAATGAACTTATTGTAAAATAAAAATAATTAAAAGAAAAATACTCTTCTTTGCTTGAATATGCTGATTATACTGAACTGAGCGGTAGTCTTTCCCCCGTGTTCTATTCATTGCAGTGGTTCATAAACTAGAGTTACACAAAGAGGTTTAATGGACAGAAAACAATGTGCATAAACACAACTATGATTGTTACGGGGTGAAGATGGCAAGTCTCGACCTTACACAGGCGAGTCTCCCACTGTCCGAGCCCTTGAATATTCCTCAATGCGTTACAATAGTTCAAGGAGAATTTTTATATTTAGAACATCTTTGCAACACATCCTAAAGTAAAGTTTAGAAACTGTTTTGTTTAATCAACTTAGTGGTAAGGGAAGAAGGAAGGAAGGGAGAGAGGAAAAGAAAAGGAAGGAAGGAGCGAGGGAGGAGGGAGGAAGGAGAGATGGAGGGAGGAAGGAGGAAGGGAGGAGGGAGGGAGGAAGGAAAGAAAGGAAGAATATTGAATGACAGAGGCTTTCATTAGCTTACTGTGCTCTCTATTTTCTGTAGCCCTCACCTCTGAGTTGTTTACTTCACGTGTGCAAACACACGCACACACACACCCCATATACACACACAGACCTTGGCCATTAAAAGCTTTTGAGCTTGAAACCTCTTTTTGAAAGGCTCTCATTTTCCTGATGTTACAATTTATGAGGGCCCTTGGTTGTTTGTCTGGCTTTGGACTCATTTTCAAATCCTAAAAGAAACCACCATATGAACTTGAGCATATGACTTAAAGTTTCTGACCCTGGTTTCTTCATCTGTAACATGTGCTGATTAATACCTCTTTTGTTGTGGGGGGTTAAATGCAGCAGTATAAAGAGTTTGACTTCATCTTTCATTAATCTGCAGACATGCCCAGCCCCCTCCCCTCACAGGTACCCCAGCCATGGTGGTGTCTCTGTCAATCTATAGCCAACTTTTTTGATGTTAATGTCACTAAGTCAATTTTGGGAGACCCTGTGTCCACACACATTTTCATAATATTTATATAACAACATACACTTTGTTGTCTTGTCTCAGAAAAGTTTTCAGATAAATTATTTTGAATGAAGGTAAACTTTCCTAAAGTAATATATATATGTGTGTGCCTGTGGGTGTGTATATGTTTGTGTGTGGTGTTGTTGTTGTTAGGTGCCATTGAGTCAGTTCCTACTCACAGCAACCCTGTGTACAACAGAATGAAACACTGCCTGCCCGGGCCTGAGCCATCCTCACAATCGTTGGTATGTTTGAGCCCATTGTTGCAGCCACTGTGTCAGTCCATCTCATTGAGGGTCTTCCTCTTTTTTGCTGATTTTCTACTTTACCCAGCATGATGTCCTTCTCCAAGAAGTGGTCCCTCCTTATAACATGTCCAAAGTACATGAGACGAAGTCTCGCCATCCTCGCTTCCAAGGAGCACTCTGTACTTCTTCCAATAGAGAGTCACTGGTTATTCTAGTATATACATTATGTATGTATGTGTATATATATATATACATATATAATCACTATGAGTTGGAATCGATTCTATGACTATATATACACACACACACATATACATATAGTCATCGACTCGATCATATACATATATGATCACTATGAGTTGGAATTGACAACAATAAGTTTGGTTTGAGGCTTATACATATAGACACACACATATGTACATATGCGTGTGTGTATCTGTGTGTCTTTTTCTCACATACAAAAATCTGTCATTTGCTGAGCACTTATTAAATGATATCTTTGTACCAAGTATTTACAGACATTTTCTAAAGTAACTCTTACAAGAGTTCTAAGAAGAAGAACTGTTTTTGTCTGATGCCATGGCTCAGACACCAGTCCATTTAACCAGCAAGCTGCACTGCCTTTCAAATCATAGTGAGGAGAACATCATCAGGAAATAGCCAAGGACACCAGGGACCAGAAATACTGTCATAGCTTCTGACTGCCAGAGAAAAAGTGAACCGGATGTATAAATTATAATTCCAAGTGAAATTCTTCCATTTGATAACAAACGCAAATATAAAATTGAAGAATAGTCTTAATAGTCTTGTCCTCAGGAGATATTAATAAAGAGGATGTTCATTCTGTTACTGGGAATCGTAGTAAAATTTCACACTAGAAGCCAAACTATGTCATTATAAATACAGGTGTTCTCCCTATGGGATATTAACCCAAAGTGATACTTGTTGAAACAGTGACCTAGAAATCTGTGTAAATAGGAGGCGTTGGCGGTTCCGTGGCAGACTTCTCGCCTTCCGTGTGGGAGAGCTAGGTTCAGTTCCCAGCCGGTGCACCTCATGCGTAGTGAGCACCATCTGACAGTAGTGGCTTGCTTTTTGCTATGATTCTGAACAGGTTTCAGTGGAGCTTCCAGACTCACATGGACTAGGAAGAAAAGCCTGGCAACCTACTTCCAAAAATCAGTCAAATGAAAACCTTATGAGTCACAGCACCACGAGTCGAGGGCTGACTCAGTGTCAGCTAACAACAACAACAAAGAGCGTAAAAATAATAAGCAGCATAGTAATAAACAATAATGGACTATGAACCATAGACTTGCTAATCCTCCTCCTTTGGTTTGCTGGATCCTAACGTGATCTCCTTGGCAAGACATCTGTGTCAGCAGTTGAGTTTCAGTAGAAGCAGGGAGGTGGGAGAGGGTAAGTGGAGTGTGTGGATTATAGACGCATCAGCCGTTCCTTAGAGGTGAGATCTTTGAGCTCGGTTTCCATCGAGTTCCTACCAATAGTTAGAATTTGATATAGTGTCATTTTTAGAATTTTTAAAATGGAAGGCTAAATGCCATTTATTCCAATAATAATATTTAAAACATTTATATATATTCTTTTAGCCTGACTTTTTCCCACTTAGGATATCAGGAATATCATTCCATATTTATATATTTATATATCTATATCTCTCTATATATAGAATTCAAATTTTGAATTAAGTACTTACCACACTAGACACTGTAGAGGATGCAAAGAAATAAAGTAAGGAACTTGCTTCCAAGAGGTTAACAGTATAGTTTATAGACAATTTATATACGTACAAAGAATTGATTAACACCAAAACGAAGGCTCCGCTGGGTAATGGACTTTGTCTTGTTCACTACTGCATATCCAGAGATAAGAACTATGCCTGGTGCATAACCAAACCCATTGTCGTTGAGTTGATTCCAGCTCATAGTGACCACATGTGTGTCAGAGTATAACTGTCCTCCATAGGGTTTTCAGTGGCTGATTTTTTGGCAGTAAATGGTCAGGCCTTTCTTCTGAGGCACCTCTAGGTGGACTTGAACCTCCAACCTTTCGGTTTCTATCTGAGCGAGTTAACCATTTGCATCATACTAGGATGCCACGTGGCACGTGGTAGCCACTTAAAAACTATTTAACCAGAATAAATGAATGAAAAAATGGCAGGATGAGAGAAAAACAGCAGTTACAGTAAATAGAAGAGATGTCACAAATAGTGCAGGATTAATTGTCAAGTTAGTGGTAAAGGAAACAAATGCCCAGGAGCTTAAAAGTTAACCGGTGCAAGGACTTAAAAAGAAATTGTTTGTAGAGTTGCCACCACAGTGTCTTACAATTGTTAGACTTAGTGACTGGGTAAACCATTTCTTTTCCATTGCATGGGGATATGTGTATAACTAGATCTAGATCCAGATCAAGATAAATATGACCCTTCAGGTGAACTGGAATGCAATAATGTCTTGTTATCATAGCGAAAGAGCTGGCAAATAGGGGATCTTGCTTATGTGAGTAAGTGTATTTGCTTTGTTTTTATTCCATCATTTCTTACTTGAAATGTGGAATGTAATTATCTTTCAGCCTTGCTCTATTACTTCTTTTTCCATTATTGCTTGGCCAATTGATTGATTCTATTATTTTTTTTTTATCAGTGGTTTGCCTTTTAATTTAGTCAGTGTTGGATGGATTCCTTCCAGCTTACTCTGGATTGTAGTTTCTTAAATGTTTCTCCATCACGAACAGAAATTCGTTTGGTTTTAATCTGTGGTGGCCTTCTAAACAGTAAGGTGGGTTGTTTTATGCCACTGTCCCTTCTGGTAAATCTGGTAAACATATATACACTGAAATGTGGTAAATCATTTTGGAATATATTGTGTTTTTCAAATACTTTTGTCACATGGAACAGACATTTAAGTCTCAATTTTCGTATGATTCATCACGTTTTCAATGAGTGACTAATGCTTATGTCACCTCACTGGATATGTTGGGACTAGACAAGTGTGAGTCATGTTCTCTGAGCTCAGAGATCTTGTACCCTTCTGGTAGAGATAAGATGTACACACGTTATACAAAAAGATAACTGTGCAAGGGGTGTGTGCTAGGTGCCAAACGAGTGGCCCCAAAAAGAAATGCTTTGAAAAGTCAGGTAATAATAGAGTGGGAAAGGAGATCAGATGGTGCCTGATGATCAGGGAGGACTTCACGGAAGAGGTGACAATTGAGCTGGGCCTTAAAGGATGGATGAAGAGCAGGGAGAGTGCTTATGGGGACATAGGGAGGGAGAGAGTGTGGCGTGTGGAGTGAGCAAAGAGACAAGAGTGCAGGAGATGGGAGACAATGAGTTCACCAGATGAACAGAACGGAAGTTGAGGGTAGGGAGTGTTAAAAGAAGTCTGGGAAATTAGGTTGGAGACATAAGCTTGCCAGTTATTTAAATATCCAGAAATTGATGGCATATTTAGAACCATATAGTAATAATGACAGTATTGTAAAGCAATTTCCAGTTTACACATCACTTTTATATCCAGTTTCTCATTTGATCTTTACAGCAACTCTGTGAGAAGCATTCTTATAAACACAGATAATAGAAACTGATGGTCAAGCGGTTGACACTGGCTCCAGGTCACACACCTGAAGTGTGAGAACACAGATGTGAATCTAGGTATTCACATACAAGTACAACGAGGGAAAGACTTGGAGCTCATCTTTAGAAATTGCATGACTCTCTAAGTTTCAGGTCCCCCTCACCATCCCACTTCGCTTATCAGAAGATGATTATTAATCACTATCACATGATTGGAGCCCTGGTTGCACAGTGGTTAACCACTTGGCTGCTAACCTAAAGGTCGGCAGTTCAAATCCACCAGCTGCTCCTTGGAAACCCTATGGGGCAGTTCTACTCTGTCCTCTAGGGTCACTGTGAGTCGGAATCAACTCGATGGCAGCGGGTTTGCTTTGGATCCTACGATTGCAAATTGCATACGTGCGATGTGTTGTTTCCTGTATAGTGATACAAAGTGAACTTATTTCTGTCTGAATAATACCATTTGAATGGATGAAGGTGAGGTCAACTTTTTCAGTAGAAGACATTGCTTAATATACATTCTCTCCATTGTTTTCAATAAAATAGTGTAGTGGTTCATTCATGATTCTAATACTTTTTCCCATAAATAGACCACATATGGATCTGCAACCTAAATTCCTCAGATGTTACAAGCTGCTTTCTATATCATCACATCATCTGTTTACTAAATAGCATTTTTCACTTTTTCCACTTGATTTCAGGTTCCTTATACTGAGTTGTTATAAAATATCTGTGATATAAACAGCAGATATTGTTATCCTCATTTAAGAGATGTATATGAAAGCTAACAAAGTTAGAACAAACTACCCATTATCCCACTCATATTGGTGGTGGAACCAGGTATCTGAACTCTCAGACAGGCTAACAGTCTAACTCCAGGCTGCCTCCTAAGATATTCATCACAGTTTGCATTTGGGAGTGCAATTTAACACATATCAGAAAGCATGGAAATATCTGTTGATAATTTAATGTCTTTGGATTCTTCCCCTGGATTTCTAAATATGAGTTCCCGGTCTTTCCCTCATTGCACTTGGTGCTATAAAATGAACCAATTAACATTCAACTATTTTTAGCTCAGGCAACCACATAGTATGACACTTACCTTGGCTAATGATTGATGGAGGGTGGAAACTATCTTTCACTTCCACCATGAGCTGTGTGGCAGAAAAATGGCCGTGACCCTGATGTTGGACATGTGCCCACCTTGTTCTAAGTGCTCAGTACAAGAAAGGGTTACCTTCCCAGGCAGTGACACTAAAAAGAGACAAATTTCCAACAATATATTACACTAAGGTCTGAATTATGGCTTTCTTCTCTCTTGCCTCTGGCAGAATGTGAAAGATTTCATTTAGCCTCTTGCAATTTCCAGGAGGATTAAAGCACAAATAGTATAGCCAAGGGATCTGTCCATGGCAATAGGACAGAGTTAGTTAACCTTGACTAGAGTTAATTTAGCTACAGGAAATGGTAACAAACGGGGGTGTGAAAGACAAATGTCCGTTCTCATTATTCTTTATCAAAAGTCTTAACACCTTCCCAAATGTTAATTTGCTCCTAATTTTTGAAGTGAAAGCTATATACCTTATTTACTATTAGATATTAATCATAAAGCTTGCTCATCATTTTTCATTCAGTAGTTATACAATCATTGTCCAGGGCGTGATAATATAATTCAAATAAAGGACATTTTAATTTACTGTACATTTGAGTGATAATAAAAATATCCAAAGCACTTTGTATATATTACTGTTGCATCTTTTTCCAAGGAGGACAAAGGATCTTACAGCATTTGATTTATTAAATAATAATAATCTAATTCTCTCTGGCAATATCTCAAAGTTCAAGTCAGTTGCTGTTTTCTTGTTTGTTTTATGAGTTAAGAAATGGCAATAAAATAAAGTCTTGCCCAAAGTTACAAAACAAGATTTTGGCTGAGGAATAAACTCATCCAGTTCAGGTTGTTCCTCAATAAACCAAGAAGCTTTTTAAATGTACATGGTGTATTATGCGTTTTGGAGCCCTGGTGGTATGGTGGTGAAGACCTCAGCTGCTAACCAAAAAGTCAGCAGTTCGAATCCACCAGCTGCTCCTGGGATACCCAACGGGGCAGTTCTGCTCTGTCTTGTAAGGTCAGAATCGACTCGATGGCAATGAGTTTGGGTTTTTTTGTTTGTTTTATTATGTATTTTAAGGAGCCCTGGTGGCACAGTGATTAAAGTACTTGGCTGCTAACTGAAAGGTTGCTGGTTTGAAACCACCAGTGGCTCATTGAGAGGAAGAGGTGGTAGTTGGTTTCTGTAAAGATTACAGTCTTGGAAACCCTATGGGGCAGTTCTACTCTGTCTTATAGGGTTGCTATGAGCCGGAATTCACTCCACAGCAATGGGTTTGGTTTGGTTTGGTTTGGGATTACGTGTTTTGGCAAACACCTCTGTTATTTAGTGGTAGAATAATCTCATTTGCTAAATCCTTTTAGATACACACACACACACTGTGCTCCTAACCAATTTCTACTCACACACTTGTAAACTGGAAGTAGATGAGGAAATTAGAATGTGTATTTGAAGGGGCTAGGATGATGTGATTCTTTCTCTCTCTCTCCCTGATGACGTTAACTCAGGGTCAAGCCATTGGCCATGGCTGGCTGCTTCATACGTGGCACAGCTGGCGCGCCCGTAAGGGGCAGCCCGCCAGCAGCGCACTTGTCAAGCCTGGGCTCTGCTGATTCCTTAAAATGCGATTGTCGAAAGGCTTCTGGTAAAATTTTGTTGTCGTGGGTAAAGACATTACATTAGAGTAAAATTGCTTCCAAATCGATGCAGGGTTAAATTAGCTGCTGTAACTGTAACATTTTAAATTTAATATAACTATCATATGTACCAGCGCAAAGGATATGAAGCCGCTCTTCTAAAGTGAGACACAAGATGCTCACAAGATATCATCTTCATCAAATGAAATGCTTAAATCTGAATAATCAGAGAACGATTTTTCAGCAATTACGTATTTTCCTGGAGAAAAACAATGTCGAGGCATTTCAGCTGGGTCCCCTATGAATGCTGGGCTTTTCTGGGTAGGCTGGGCCCCAGGGATGGAGGCTGCAGTCCCAGCGTTATACAGGGACACGAAGCCACCAGGCTTCCAGGGCAGGGGAACAGCTCAAGGTAATTCTGCTTAAGAGAGTCAAAGGATCAGATGATGATGCCCCTAAATGAAGGAGCAGAGTGAAAACCCTGTTGTGATTTTTTGGTATTAGGAGACCAAGATGTCATCTATTTTGTCTGATTTACTAGTGTCGTTAGAAGAATCAAAATGAGATAATGTATCTAAAAGCCCTTTGAAATGTGCGAAAGGCTGTGTGTGTACGTGGGGGGCATGGTTTGGCCTACATCATACCAAGAGCTTTGATTTTCTGAGTTGACCACTGAGTAGCTAGGAGTCTGAACTACCATTAAACTTTGATAAAGGAGGACTTGGTAAATGGAATGATTTTGTTTATTAAATTTGATAAAACTGATAGCCTTTTTTTTTTTAATTTAAAAGCTTACCATTGAAAAGTTTTTTTTTTTAAATTTTTTTAAAGAAATAATTTTATTGATCTGGCATATAGAGCAGCTGCATTGGAAGAACCATGGGCTTCAGAATCCAACACTTCTTGTTTGGAACCTGATTCCCATAATTTACTGTGTGATCTCAGTCAAGTTAATTAAACTCTCCGAACCTGTAAAGCAGAGTCAATAATATTTAATACATAATATCTTCGTGAAGATCAAATGGTTTAACATGACATACAGCGTCTAGCATGCGTCTAATACTTAGTGAACATGAACAAAAATCTAATTGTTTCCCACCTGTAATAATGTAAGTCAACGATGCTCAAGGCACAGTACCTGAACCACTTTCCGAATCGTCTGGAGAGAGAAAAATGCAGATTCTCGAGGCCTATTCCGGGCCTTCTGGAGGTGCGGCCTGGGAGTGTGCTTTTTAATAAACACTCTAACTAGCCAGTTGCCATTGAGTCTACTTCAACTCATAGTGATCCATGGGTGTCAGAGTAGAACTGTGTTCCACGAGGTTTCTAATGGGTGGTTTTTCAGAAGTAGATTGTCAGACCTTTTGTTCAAGATGCTTTTGGGCGGACTTGTACCACTAACCTTTCCGTTACCAGCCAAGTGTTTTAACCATTTGATCATTTTTAATAAGTACTGTAGCTAATGCTTAAACTTATAAAAAATGAGAATCACCAATTGAGATATAGTCTGTAGTAGAGGTGAGTGTCTTGCTATGCAGGATTGTTGAATTTGAGAGTCTAGGAGACCAACTTTAAACTGAACCGACCTAGCAATGACATGGATTTTTTATTTTATATGATTTTTTTTTTTTTTTTTTGGATAAGGAAGCAAATGACAGCAAAACAAATTCCAGAGCAGCCATGAAATGTTCTCTTCCATTGGGGGTCCTAGTAGGGGAAGGTTTTCAAGATGTTACTGTACCAGGGTCACAAACAGAAATTCAGTTAATAAGGAATAAAGGTTTGACATTTGGTATGTCCAGAAACTACAGTTTAATACTTGATATCCAAACTAGCTATAGTCAGATAAAGATTCACCCTTTCCCTCCAGAGAAGCAAAGAGGCAGAAAGAGAAGGCAGATAGAGAAATCCAGTCTAGATGCTTATCAGCCCTGTCCTGTGTGCTCACTCACCAGCAGAGAATAGGACACACATTTTTAATGTAAGTAAGTTAAATGTTGAGTCCATTTTTTTTGGGGGGGGGGAGGGATGGGGGGAAGGGGGTAATGTTTATTTATAACTCCTTCAAAAATGGGCAAAGTAAGATTAGGCTTAAAAAATGGCAATTTTCTCATTAACTTAAGTGTCTGAACCTTATCCAAAGAGTGAACTATTGAAATTGCAGCGAGCATTAATGACATTTAATGGCTTACTGAAAATACAGATGTCAAACTGAAGAATAAGCAAAGCAAGAATAATGTTTGTAAGGTTCTCTCTGTACAGAGAGGGTGTATTTGGGAAGAGGTGCCTCGCAAATGAGGAACAGGTGTATATTTATGGGAATTGAAATGTTCTCTGTAGTGGCCTGGAGTTACGGCATTATATGAGCAAGATGTGAGTTTCTCCTCTTCTGCAGCTTGCTGAAATATCAAGGCCATTTGGCAGCTATCAGGAATACCTATTGTCTGTTCAAGAGGTTCTTTCCTGGCATGTGGTCGACAGATGAATTGCCTTCAGTGGTAATTCAAGTCTGCAGCCCCTTTGAAAGCCCTCTGTTCACCAGCAATGTAAAATTACAAGCAGAAAACAAACCTGCTCTCCCAGTTTTCACCAGCTTCCCTTTATATAGGACAGCCTTATTTAGCTATGACTCATGTTCTACTAGATGTTTTCTAGCTAACATTTCAGAAGTCCCTAAGTCATTCCTTACCCATTGTTCAATAAGAGTATGGTCTTGGGTGTATCAACTCAAAATATATCCTCTGTAATAGAATTGCTGGGCACTGGTCTATCAGGAGTCTCCGTTCTTCCATTTGAGCTCTTAACTAGGCTTGTGATCTTACAGGAATCTCTGATCTGATAGGTGGTGGCCTCCTTCTAGCAATGTACAAATCATTTAATGTAAGCCAAACTTACAACACTTCAGACTTAAATAAATGAATAGTCTATTCCTTAAGCACATAACTTTAATTGTCATCTAGTGGGTCAAGGAGCCTGCCAGGATCAATTCAAACCAGATGTTACAGCCAAGAGGACAGGATGTTGGGTATTTTCAGATTCCCTTCGGTCTTCCTGATTCACTCCTTTAGGTCATAGGCAGGGTGACCGGATCCCTGTCTATGCCGGTTATCCTGGGAGTATTTGTTAATGGCATTTCCTCTCTTTCTCTAAAGTGTCCCAGTTTGGGTGGTAAGTTATATGACTACCCTTGTCATACCACCAGGCATTTCTACTTAACTGCGCTTATCATAATTGTAGGTAATAGTTTGGTAGCTCTATATTTAATATATTTTTTCCTGCTGGAATGTAAGTCCCATGAGGACAGAGACTCTGTGTGGGCAAGGGTGAGATCACCATACCTAGCAAGCATATAACAAGAGCCCAATAAAAAATCAGTTGAACAAATGCATGCATGTATCATGTCATCCACCAATGCCAGTCCTGTTCTTAAACAAGTGACCCATGTGATCTCCTGTGGAAGCAGTTGAGGCTATCTAAAGGTGCTGTGAACAGGGAGGTCCTAGTGCCCTTAACTCCTAGGAGGCCCAGAGCAGAGGACAACATGCGTAGAAACCAGCAGGGATTCTGATGTCTGTATAGGGCCTGTGTTCCTCTTAGCAAAGGCCAATGGCCACGGCACAAACAGTCCTGTTCTGGATTCTGAGAAGACTGCCTGCTTTGAGCTTTGTTTGGAGGCTTAGTTACTGGCTTTGGTGCTGGCCTCAGTGGCCTTGGATTTTTACCTCCTCACTAAGGTCCATGCCCAGACTCCTTACTTGAAAAGGAAATGTGGGGAAAGGGTGGAGGGACTGGAAAGGGGAGAAGCAGATTAGATCTCATTCCTCTTTACACCATAGATTTGTTTTCTTCTCTTGTGTGACCTCAGACCTCTCATCCCACTTTACGGAATTGTCTTGGGCAGGTGTACCATGTCCTCTGCAAAATGTGGCTTTCCTCTAAGTAACTTAGGTCCCTATCTGTTTTTGAGGACCACCTCTCAAGGTCATAAAACTTCTCTTAAACTGCGAAGATTGTCTTGTCCTAGGTGCTTCCAATCCTTTATTCTGGTAGCAAGTATCTGGCGGGAAAATCACAGGCCTTGCTCCCAACAAGTAGAGCTAAACAATCTTGTCATAAAGAAAATTAATTGGATAACAAGAAGAAATACCAAGCTGGGCCACATTGAACTGATATAATATATATAAAACTAATAAATATGACATAACTGTTAGCATTGCAATCCCTTCAGTTGTAATGACTATGATACTTGGAAATATTGAAAATGGTGCATGAACCACGAACACCTGTTTATCCAACTGCCGAGCATCTGAGGAATGTAGATTAGGAATCATTAGATGAGATAACCTCTAAAATTATTTCAGCTCTAAACTTCTTTAACTCTCAGACTCATTTACATCAGTTCTCATTTCCAGAGTGTTGGCCAGCCTGGGAACCTCTGTCCTTGCTGAAATTTTCTTCGGTTGGTCCTAAAATGTTCTATTCCTATATAAATCAGAGATTAGATGACTGCATCTATACAAATACCAGCAGTCCTTATGAAAGGCAGAGTTTTCAGTTAGCAACGTGCATTTTCAGAAGCAGGAAATACATTACAGATAGACAAGTATAACATTGGTGGTAGGGATTGTGCCGCTATAACTGATGACTGAAATTTAAATGGAAGCACCATTAATATAACACAGTGAAAGCTGTCAGATTTTCTAGGATCTTAAATCAGAATGATGGGAGACTTTATCTCTAGGCAAAGAATGCAGAGGGAAGCATTTTTCAACTAGATAGGGTAGTCTCTTCTGTATGAGTACCCAGAGTTCATTGCCACTGGCTTCTTCTGGATTGATCATATTGTACTAGATGAATGATGTTGTCAGAGTTCAGAAGAATGGCAAGGAGCCCTGCAGTCAGGTCTGGATAAAATGAAAAGGCCCTAGCAGCTTCCTAGGCTCTGTCAGGGCAGCGGGATTAAATTGAGCTCAAGTTTTGAATTTTGATAAAAAGCCGTTTGACTGCATTTTCAATATGTTTATCAGAAGAAAGCAGAAGGTACAAGATAACTTCTTCAAGAAATTGGGAAGTTGCAATGGGTATCAGAACCCTCTGAAAGGAATCTACTGCAGCTGAACATGACTCACGTGTCCCCGCCAAGAACCGGCGGTGCACTTTTCTTCTAGAATTATTTTTAACGAGCTAGGAAGTCATCCAGGTTTGAATCTCCCAAAAGCAATTTTGTGAATGGGAGAAGGGCTAACTGGGTTCTGATTCCAAAGACAGGTGCAGCTGGAAGTCTTTTGTACAGCTGTGAAAATCCATGGGTTGGCCATCCCTTATCATTGCACAGAGGAGCAGCTTCAGTGTGAAATGCAGTTTCTTCCAAACGTGATGTAAGCCAGCAAGACACAGCAAAGTTAAGCCAGGTGAATACATATACACCTATTTTCCCTTTCTCCTTCCTCAGAAAATCAAGTGAAAGATTTATGACTGGAAACATTAGAGACAGCTGCATATACCCGACAGAAATTACAGGGGCCGCTTTATACCTATCAAAACCATGTGTGGGTTCATTTTAAATCTGTCACGAGGTAAACAGGCTACTACTGTCTCCTGCTTGTTCAGATTTTACAAAGCAAGGCAAAGGAAGGGACTTGACATTCAACAATGAAGGAACAATAGATGGAATTTGAAATGGGAAATATTTTAGATGACCCTGGCTTCCTGGTTTAAAAAAAAAAAAAATCAACAATGACGTTTCAGTTTTATAACCTTGGAATTGTCTTCTGCTATCACATTAAGTTGAGATTAGAGATATGCAGTTGTTGATAACATTCTCATTTTACAATAACAGTTTATAGACTGCTTGTGAATTGTACACATATCACAAAATAGTAAAATATGAGACTGTCAAAGTGAATTAATATCTTAAATATTGTTTTCAGTTTATCCTAAATCATAGCTAGTATATACCTAATTGCCTTTTTTTTGAAGTTGACGTTCATCTTGAACAAAGTTTTCAGAGGAGCTGTTTATCAAATGGAGAATCTCTAATTCTCTAATTATTCTCAAGATTTGTCTATAACAAGTAGCTAAGACGATTCGCTCAGGTGAAAGTGTTTCTGCCGTTAATAGAAGCGATTGTTAATCCGTTGAATAAAATATGCCAGAATGTGCCCCACGCATCCTGTGATTATTGCTTTAACAGTCTTCTCAAGCTCAGAATAGGCAATGAAAAGGTGACCCAGTAGGTAGATACATCAAAAAGTACCTTGAATTTAGCAGACTATTTTGTTAGTTGGGAAAGAGAGATCACTCAGGTTACTTCAATAACGGAAATGTATTTTAAGGATTCACAAAGAAATGAAGAAGACAGTAATCTCATGTGTACAACTAGGCAGTGGTGTTCCTGAAATAGCTACATGTGCAGGCCTCAAGAAAGAGCAGGAACCACGTGATAGTCAGGCCTAATGGAGACTGAGGTGGAGGTCAGCCCCAGGAATGTTGACCCGGATCTAAGGCAGAGTTTGTCAATCACCGTCGTAGTACGCTGTTCTAGTACTAACTGACTTAGCTACTCAATTTGTCTCTCTTCTCTATAGGTGATTTTGTTGCATATCACTATAACACAGCCAAGTTTGTGACCAATGGAAACAATTAAAACAACCAGAATTCATATAAGCTGTGTATGTAAAACTCAAAGTTTGCTCCCCTAGATAACATTTAGTATATTCATATTTTTGTCTTGTTTTTATTTTATTTTATCCTCTAAACCAAAAAAAAAAAAACCAAACCTGCTGCCGTCAAGTCGATCCCAATTCATAGCGACCCTCTAGGAAAGCTTAAAATCCCAAGCACTGGATTTGGATCCTAGCTTCACCACCTAGCACCTATATGACCCTCAGCAAATTTCTTATTCATTCTGTTCTAATTTTCCCATCTGTAAAATGGAGTTAAGGCAATATATGTTACAGATCTGTTGGCAGGGTTAAAGTAGGTGCTCTATGATACACGTTGAGAGTTCTCAGCGTAAGTCCTGACACATAGTAGGCATTAATCATAGTTAGTCATCCTCCTCTTTGTATAGCTCTGATCTGAATAAAAGTGCCATTTAGCTTACTCTAAGCAGTCTTTCAGAGTGAGTCTATACTACAGTGTCCTTCCTGATGGTCCATGAGTTTCTTTTCTTGGATAGGGCTTCTTCGAGCAAACACTGATCACCAAAATGGACTTGACATGAAATATCCCCAAATAGACTAAAAAACATACAGACAAGACTTAAAGAAGATGATGTTGACATACCTTTTTTTTTTCTTCCCCCTACCCCACCCCACACCTTAAATAAGACTTTTAAACCAAGATTGTTCCCTTCCGTCAGTTGCCATCTGGATATTTAGAACCACAAGGTGCAGAAGTCAGTCTGCATCGATGCGCGACTGCAGCCATCACACAACAATCACCTGGTTCTATGAAACATATTCTAATTTCTTGACAGGTAACTCCTAGCCTTGTCCCTTTGTCCTGGTGGCACAGTGAATAAGAGGTTGGCTGCTAACCAAAAGGTCAGCAGTTTGAATCCACCAGCCGCTCCTTGGAAACCCTATGGGGCAGTTCTACTCAGTCCTATAGGGTCTCTCTGAGTCGGAATCAGCTCGACAGCAATGGGTTTGATTTGGTTTTTGGTTCACTTTGTCCTAGCCCCATCCCTTACTGTTACCAAAAAAAAAAAAAAAAAAAAACTTGCCTTAGAGTTGGTTCCAACTCATAGTGACCCTGTAGGCTAGAACTGCCCCACAGGGTTTCCAAGGAGCAGCTGGTGGATTCAAACTGCCAAGGTCTTGGTGAACAGCCGAGTCCTTAACCACTGAGCCAGGACAGCTCCTCCCTTACCATTAGGAGTTTTATTTACTTTTTCTTAGTATTCTGACCTGAGGGCCAGACATTCTTATCACTGTTCGTCCTTGGGATATTTAGCTCTGATCATTACTTTGTTTTGATGTGAAAGCCACCTTATTTACAATTAAATGAAATGAACAATCTTAGCAGTAATAGAGTGCTTTAGCAAAACATTTGAGAATGTCACAAGCGCTATTTTTTTTTTTTTTTTTTTTTGTAGGTTTTGTATTTCCCTCACACTGGAGATTTAGCTCTTATCTCTTGTTCATACCTTGTTATTAAGGGGAAAAAAAGAGTAAAATAAAAAGGGCATTTTGATAGACATTCAGTCAGAGATAATAGAGAACATCAAAAAAATACTTGTGTGTCACTGTTTTTAACAGTCAGATAATTATAGCACTGATAGTGAGTACATATTATTTTTGATATTATATGTTGCCATAAGAAAACTGTCCAATTAAAAAAACAAAAAATATTGGCCACAGTTCTTTATTTTAGTGAGCTCATTTTATGAGTTAGGTAAAAGAACAAATAATCATATGATGTAAACACAGCAATATACGATTTCTTGAAGTCTAAGAATTCAAGAAAATATGATAAACCATTACCGTTTTTGATTCTTCAACCTATATTTTGGAAGCCAAAGTATTATAAATTCAAGAAAAAGCTATGCATATGAGTTATCTGCATAAAGGAAAAATACCTTATTCTTTTCCAAGTTATATTGATGAAATGAGCTATATAGCTTTGTGAAGCTTGTAGAAGAAAATTGGGATATTTATTTCATTTTTACAGATAGGCCTTGTCTTCTGCATTTTGCACGTGCTGAATAAAATTGACTATTTTTTTGTTTACTACAACGCCCTTTAAGACAAATGTCTCTGATAACATTTTTTTCCACGTTTAGCTCACGGAAATGGTCCATAGGACATTCATGTATGTTACTTGGAAAAGGGGTTCCATGTGCAGATATGTTTGAGAAACATTGGATTAAGCAAAGTTACACCCATTTCTCAGAGCTTTGTATGTAATGATGGACATGGTGAATTTCTAAGAATGTGTAGCATTTCCAGAGCTCACTGGACCACGTAATGCTCTTTCCTCAAAATACCCTTCAGGTCTTATTTTCTATAAAAAAATCTTCTGGATACAAAGTTAAATAAATCTGGTATTATAACTGTTATTTTAGGTCATTGATGTATAATTAAAGATCCAGAAATTTTAACAATTTTTTAAACAAAAATATTGAATATTTCTCAAACATATGGAAAGTCAACTATGGACAAATGCTGGGATAAGGCCTATGAGGAACTCGGTACAGATGATTCCTGTAGTCAGCATACTAACTCTGATTGGGAGACACATAACTGCAGTGTCAGGCATAAGAAGACACTTAGCAGAAAGAGAAAAGAGCAGCATAAAGCAAGTCCCTTAAGAGGCTTACAACCCACTGGAAGCATTGAAGTCACGTGGCTCTTACCATGTGATAGAAACATTGACTGCATTGATGGATTAAATGAACTCTAAGGGTCTACGGGGCAGTTCTACTCTGTCCTATAGGGTTGCTATGAGTTGGAATTGATTCATCAGCAACAGATTTGGTTTTTGGTTTAAGGGTCCTTGAGCAGCACAAGGAACCCTCGTGCCATAGTGGTTAAGAGCTCAGCTGCTAACCAAAAGGTCGGCAGTTCAGATCCACCAGCTGCTCCTTGGAAACCGTATGGGACAATTCTACTCTGTCCTATAGGTTTGCACTCAACTGCTAACCTAAATGTTGTCGATTGGAACACACCAAGCAGCACCAGGGAAGAAAAGCCTGCTGATACGCTTTGGGAAAGACTACAGCCAAGTAAACCCTATGGTCCTCAGTTCTGCTTTGTAACATACGGGGTCACTATGAGTTGGAATCAACTCAAGGGAGACAAGTTTGCTTAGGAAAGCCTTTTCAATCCCTTGAGATCCCATAATTTATATGCATAAAGCTGGCAGAGAATAATACGTAACTGCTAAGAGTGGTAGCAAGGTATAGCAGACAAAGAATGGAATCACTGGAGGAACACAAACTTCAAACTAGCAGTATGTTCAAACTAGCAGTATATGACTAGGCAGGCAAAAGATTCAACCTTCCTGAGACTCAACATCCTACTTTGTAAAATGGTCCTAAGAATTGCTATCTTATTATAAAATTAAGTGCTCTAAATTATGTACTGGGCCAGCACATTTGTGTGACGTGTAGTAAGTATTCTATGAGTCTTGGATCTTCTTGGAGGCATACTGTAAGTGCTATAGGAATTCCATACAGAAGTACTTTGAAACATTATACATGTTATGTTTAAAATAAATAATGGGGTAGAATAA
The DNA here is from genome assembly GCF_000243295.1 of Trichechus manatus latirostris. Taxonomy (NCBI): domain Eukaryota; kingdom Metazoa; phylum Chordata; class Mammalia; order Sirenia; family Trichechidae; genus Trichechus; species Trichechus manatus. Next base: position 11,220,216 of record NW_004443941.1, read on the forward strand.
TCTGTGAAGTATATTATCATACATAAAAAAAAAGGACAGTAAGAATATATTCATTTTTGACTGTATATGCCAGAAGCAACTCTGGAAGTATGTAAAAAAAAAAATTACTACTAACTACAGTTGCCATTGAATAAGATGGGCACAGAGCTGGACATATGGATAGGGATGGGAGAGAGACTTTTCTCTGTATAATTTTTATGTTGTTTTTGTTTAAAACTTGGGATAATGTAAATATTACTTACTTTTAAAAAAAAGATAATAGACTAAATATGAGTAACTTTGTTACATTTTACCATTAAGAGGACTGGCTTACTCAATGCCAATAGAGTTCATCTTTAACTTAAGATCAGAGTGCTCCGTGAGGGCTAGAATCTATCTTTTCTCTATGATACACTGAGAGGACCATGTTTTGGAAAATTTAAGATTTTTTTTTTAGCTTAAGTTCTTTCTCCCTGCACTTTGAAAATCTCTTCATCTAGATATCAAAACAAAACAAAAAACTAATCCTCACTTTTTTCTCTAAAGAGACTGAACAACCAGTAAATATGCTCAGTTTTTATTTCTTTACTCCAAGACATGTCCTACAAAGAGTACATTACAGGAGGAACGACATTTCATTAGCACTTTGTTAATGGTCTGTGCTGGGGGAGGGTTTCAAGGACTTTTCAACTTGTGCTCTTATTACTGGTACAGCAAGGTCACAGAAACCTTGAGTGTAACGGCATAAAAGAGATGGTTTAAATTTAGAACACCTGGAGGACATTTGCTCTGTTGTGTTCCTTCTTATTTCTCCTCAACTTTTCTTCTATACACTTATAGAGTATCTCGTCCAGAAAAATTACCATTGGCCTGGCAAAAGGATACAGTCAAGTCAATGCTGATTTCATATAAATTAAATAGAAGAGTTGTGCTCCATCACTTTGACAACTAAATTACAGGAAGCTCAGCTGGAGGTCAGGTGCTGGTGACTTCCAATGGACCTGGCGGTAGAGCAGTCTCATTTGACACTATTAACAGTTTAGAAGCCTTCAGATGTGGACAGACCTTTGGACCCACTTTAAACTTTTCACTGGCTGGAAAGTTGAAGCATAACATTTTATACAATCTTGCAAATGGGTCCTTATCCAGGGACACACATGCCTTTAGAGCAGGCAAGGAGGAAAAAAAAGACTATTTATATTTCTCCTTAGTCTTTAATCAAGAAAACATGCCCAGTGTGTGCATAATTTATGCTAAGGAAGGCAGCAGTGTGTGGAGTTTAAAGGCTGTTGGTTGCATTGTGTACATGCTGTAAGGGTTATTGGGATTCAACATACCGTGAGTGCCGTATTAGTTTCCTATTGCTGCTGTGAAAATTACTGCAGATGGCTTAAAACAGCACATATTTATTATCTCATAGTTGTGTAGGTCGCAAGAATGAGTACAGGGTTTCTAAGCTAGGTCCTCTGCTTAGACCAAAATCAAGGTATGATTGGGGCTGCTTTTCATTCTGGAGGATGTAAGGATAATCGGTTTCCAAGCCCCTTCAGGCTGTGGGCTCTGGATAGTTCCTGTGGTCGTAGGAATGAGTTCCCATTTCCTTGCTGCCTGTCCACCAGGGTACAGTTTTTGTCTAGAGGCTGCTCTCATTCATTCCCATGATATCTGTGTGTCCTCCCCTCAGCTCCCCAACTCTCCCCCCAGGAACAGCAGTTCCAGTCCCTCTCATGCTTCACATCTCTCTGGCATTCCCTTCTGCTCCATCTCTCCACTTCCAGACAAAGTTCTTTGCTTTTTAAGGACCCACGCAATTAAATCAGGTCCACCCAGATGATCCAGGATAATCTCCCTATTTTAAGGTCCTTAACTTTAAGTATATCTGCAAGCACACTTGGTCATGTAACATATATTCAGAGGTTCCAGGGATTAGAATGTCAACATATTTGGTGGGGAACGCATTCTGCCTACCACAAGTGGTGGATGCCAAAAGATATGAGATATAATGCCAGAATTCTTTAATTTTTGGATGGAGAGTTAACTTAGTGCTGTTCTGATTTAATCTTTGCCACCCCTTATTCTGGATCTAAGATGAAAGAGTTTACCTATTGGCAGCAAGTTGATTTCAACTTACAGTGACCCTACAGAACATGATAGAACAGCCCCCATAGGGTTTCCAAGGCTGTCATCTTTACAGAAGTAGACTGTCACATCTTTGTCCCACAGAGCAGCTGGTGGGTTTGAACGTCTGACCTTTTGGTTAACAGCCCAGCACTTAACCACTATGCCACCAAGAGCTTAGTGAGGACTAAATCCTGCTCTCATTTTGTGCTTTCTTCATGGTACACAAAGGTTCTACCATCACTGTCTGAAACATCATTAGTCCCTGCTTCAAAGGAGTCTATAGGCTAGTTAGGAAAATAAGTAACTGAGTAATAGAACGGATTAATGCTCTAAAGATATATACCTGTTGCTGTCGATTCCGACTCATAGCGACCCTATAGAACAGAGTAGAACTGCCCCATAAGGTTTCCAAAGAGCGGCTGGTGTATTTGAACTACTGACCTGTTGGTTAGCAGCTAAGCTCTTAAACACTATGCCACCAGGGCTCCTTTTTGTGCTAGAACTATAGGACAGACAGATTTCATGGAAAAGCATACTTAGGATTTAAACCAGTACCAGTTGTCATTGAGTCGATTCCAACTCATGGCGACCCCATGTGTGTCATAGTAGAGCTGTGCTTCCTATGGTTTTCAATGGCTGATTTTTCAAAAGTAGATCACCAGGCCTTTCTTCTGAGGCACCTCTGGGTGGATTTGAACCTCCAGCCTTTCAGTTAGCAGCTGAGCATGTTAATCGTTAGCACCAGCCAGAGACTCCTAGGATTTGGAGAGATGGGGAAAAAAAAGGAAATAGTCTTTCCATAGGTAATGAATAGCAAAAGCATGAAATTAGAAAGGAGACCCTATTTGAGGGCAGTTGTATCCAGAGGGAAAAGCTCTACTGGATATTTTCTAGGGAATAAAGGAACCTAGTTGTGATATCCTATTCCAGTGATTTTCAGACTCTTTTGTTTTGAAATCCCTTTGCCCTCATAAAATTTGTTGAGAACCCTGAATAACTTTTGTTTATGTGGGTTATATCTATCAATATTTAGGATATTGGGAATTAAAATTAAGAAAATATTTATTTCTTTAAAAATAACAATCAGTTCATTGCATGTTGAAATAATGTACTTTTTCAGAAAAATAACTATATTTTCCAAAACTAAAAATTATATAGTGAGAAGAGTGGCATCGTTTACAGAATTGCAAATCCCTTAATAATTTGGTTTAGTAGAACACAGCTAGACTCTGCAGTCAGTCTGTAGTATTACCACATGTCACGTAGCCTTTGGACAACTTTACTGTGCATTTGTGAGATGGTGAAATTAGTGTTGACTCTTGGACCCCCCTGAAAGGGTCTCGAGGACTTGCAGGAGTCCTTGGATAACACTTTGAGAATGGCTGTTCTATTACATCAATAAATATCTACTGAACACCTACTAAGTGCCAAGCACTGTTCTAAGGGCCAGAAAAACAAGCTAAATAAGATAGACTAGGACGTTACCCTCACAGTGCTTACTTCCTCCTGAGAGAAGGCTGACCTTGAAACAAGTAAGGTGACTTCAGATAGTGATAAGTTCTAAAAAGAAAATAAAACAGATATTGGGATACACCATGATGGGATGAGGCTGGGCTTTTATTTAGACATGGAATGATGGGGAAGTCATCTCAAGTTAGAGACTTTAAGAGAAAGATGCAGAAGGAGCAGCCATGTGAAGAGCTAAGGAGAGCGTTACACACCAAGGGAACAAATGGTGCAAGGCTCCAAGATACACTGAAGAGTTACAGGAACACAGAGGCTCACCTGGAGTCAGAGAGAATGTTAAGAAAAAATGTCTGCAGGGGCTATTTCATTTGAGGCCTTGTAATCCATGGTGAGGACTTTGAATTGTAGTCTAAATATTATTTGAGGGTTTTACAAAAGGAGGGATATCATCTAATTCATATTTTCAAAACATCACTCTTACAGCTAAGTGAAGAATGGTCTATAAAAGGGCAGGGAAGGAAGAAAGGAGGCCATTCAGGGGACTGTTGCCTTAGGCCTGATAAGAGATGATGGTGATCTTCCTGGGACTGCAGAGGCAATGATGGGCAGTCATCAGATTTAGGCTGGAGGTAAAACCGACAGAACTAATCCATTAACTTTCCCTTAGTCTGATTAAAATCCATTTCTTCACCTGACAATTTTTCCACCTGACCATTTCTCCAACTTGTCAAGTTCACGTTGAAATACGTTGCAGTCTTTCAAGGTTTTAGCACTCTTTCCAACTTATTGTCACCCACAAATTTAATGAGCATCCTCTCTCTTAGACATCATTATAGCATATTAACCCTATCATATCATAACTTACCTCATTGGCCTGTAATGGTGAGTCTTTTCTAGAACAACTTTTCTTGTAAATTCGAAACGAAGATTAAATGAAGGCTACTTTTACAGGCCAAAAGATATGACACTCAGATTTTATATGTGCAAAATATTCGATGTAAACTGTATTTACTATTTCCCTTTCTACCTTCCCATTTCCCCACTCCAAGCACATCTTTGTCTCTTGGTTTCTCAGGGTTACAGAGTATTAGCTATTATATCACTGATACAATAGGACAAGTTTGTCTATGAGCCAGGTCTGTTCATTAGGATGCTTGGAGTTAATAATGAGACCTCGAGAAGATAAAAGCAACCACCTGGAAACAGAGGTTGAAATGAAGAGTGATACTGGTTTTTGTTTAAAGAACGTATGCATTAGGCTTTCCTTATGAATAAGCTGAGTAAGCAGCTGCTCAAACAGTGTGATTTCACAGGCTAGAAGATCTCCATGGTCTTCCAAATTCCTCTTCTATGAGTGCTGCTGACATTTACAACTTCAGTTACAATTTCTTCAGTTTTAATCAGATTAAGTCTTTGCTCCCTTTTAAGATGAAAGTATGTGAGGGAGAGGATGCCCACTGATTCTCACCCAAAATTCCTGCTTTGGTTTTAATGAGTATGTTGCTTTGGTTTTAATGAGTATGTTGGTTTGTTTACTGAGACATGGTTAGATAGGAAGACAATAAAAAACATAGAGTTACTGGGAACCAAGAGGAAAATGAACAGACACGGGAAGAAGCAGCCTGGATGGTTCTCTGTGCCTGCTTCAGCCCTCTGCCTTGGTTTTCCCTATCTCTCATCTACCTGATAATTACTTTTCTACCAGATTATGGTTTAGCAGAGAGTATTGTTTAAAGAGCTCCAGAGAGTTCAGTTTATTCTTATTAAATCATCAGAATATACTTTATTTCTGGGACTGCTTTTCCCCATCGGTAAGGAAGGAGATTTATAATACTCTTGGTCACCTGGGTAAAGTGATGAGTTGAGTACATTTTAATTCTCATTATTTGCTCAGAGGTGCAGAACATTTTATGGTCTTCGAAGCTGTACCTTATATACTATCTTTTAAAATCTCCAGAGCCACCTGGTCAGGCTTATTCCTCACTCCCCCCATTTTGAATATGAGTGAATCTTAGACTCAGGTAATGAATGCACCAAGTTATATGGCTGAAAAGTGTGGTGGTGGCCTGGTTATTCATCCCCAACTCTACCCAGTCTATCACAGTGGCTTACCACTATGTCCTAAGTGAAACCCTTCTAGTTTTATAACTGCCAACATATTTGATGACTTCAAACCCTATTCCTCTTTTTTTTTTTGTACAATTGTTTGCCTTAAATACACTCTGATATTAATTATGTAATTAATGCATTGAAATTTGTGAGAGCTGGAACTCAGTGGAACTGCCTTGTTTATCCAGGTCTTGAAAGTTTTCTGTCTTTGACAGGGTGCAGTCTTACCACTTTTCTATTGCTCTTTATTAACGGAAAATATTTGAGTTTTCCTTCTCTGACAGGCTTCTGCCTTACACAGGTTGAGGCTTTTGCAGGTTTTACTGTATTATAATTAGGAAGAAGGCGTTAAATCAGTTGGCCTGTGCCCTCACAGAAAAAGAAGACTTGGTCAAATGCACCTCTGGGTAAATAGATTAATGATACTTGCTAGAAGGAAGAGACTTTACTTCTGCTCATACCATATATCCCTAGCTAAGGCTTATCTGTATTGAGTAGAACCCAGAATCTATGAGGCAATGGTCTCTGGGCCATGTTGCATAAGCTGTAACACTTAACAAGGTATAAAATGCTTCATCTGAACCTCTTGATTACCTACAAAGAACCCATTGCTGTCGAGTCAACTCCTACTCACAGCGACTCTATAAACAGAGTAGAACTGCCCCATAGGGTTTCCAAGGAGCAGCTGGTAGATTCAAACTGCTGACCTTTTGGTTAGCAGCTGAGCTCTTAACAACTGCTCCACCAGGGCTCCTGTTTTAGCAAAAAGCTCACAAAACTAAGGCTTATATGATTTAAGTTCTAGTCCCCGCTTCTTCCAGCAGTTACGTTTTTACCTTGTTATTATTGTTGTTAGGTACCATTGAGTCAGTTCCGACTCATAACGACTCTGTGTACTACAGAATGAAACACTGCCCGGTCCTGTGCCATGCCCACAATTGTTGTTATGTTTGAGCCCCTTGTTGGAGCCACTGTGTCAATCCATCTCGTTGAGGGTCTTCCTCTTTTTCGCTGACCCTGTTCCATTTCGACCTTAGTAATAGTTTACTTAAGGAGCCCTGGTGGTGCAATGGTTAAGCTCTGGGCGTGACCCAAGTTATAAATTAGTTTTACGTGTTATACATTTACTGGTAAAATTGCCTATATCCTTGAAATTACTCAGCAAACCTTGATACTGGGTAAGATCTTTGATTCTTCTGAGTCCAGTTTGACAATCTGATCCTCATATTTGTCAACGGGTAAGCAATCGTATCTTCTGAAGCAATCTCAAGTAGAAACGTCAGAGAAAAGAAGCCATTTTGTTTTCTTTGCCCTTACCCAAATTGAAATGTTACTGACACAATATGTTGGTAAATAGTATCCTACTGCATTGGTGAAATCAAAGCCACCCTTTTAAGCAATGAGAATGCCTGATTTAATTTCAGCAGTTATAAATCAAAATTAAGCCTAGGAAACGAGACCCATAAATGGCTATCGAGAGTCCAGCTGTTATTATTGAAAAGGCATCCTCAGACCAATTTGCATGAAGGTGCCGTGCTATGAGATAAGGGAATTTTCTTTTGACCCTATTAGAAGCAGTCACTAGGATTTAAAGCACCCAATGGGGGAGAAATTAACAATTCATTTTTTAAAAGCCGAGGAAAGATTGTATGCCTAGAAGGAGAAATAAAGTCTTCCCTTTTGTAGTGATTGTTTTTATTCCATAAAACATTATCTGGATAAAGAAAAAAAAGATTGAGGATAAAGGAGTATCTGGTTTCACCTCAAAGTCAATGAGCTTAGACAAAGATGGCAACTCCTAGTTTCTCCTCATCAAATCAGTTTGTCCTTTGGTACAATTGGTGTTTCCTTTTTCTTTTCTTTTTTTCTACCTTGAAATTAAGCAAATAAATTGAGGCTTCTTAGAGTCTCACTTTCTAAAGAAGGACAGAGACAGATCAGTCATTCTGAGTGTTCAATTTTAAATAGAAAATCCACAGGCTTGGAAATAAATTACTTCAATAAACAGATTTGGAAGGCCATGGACAAATGTATGGACAGAATTCAGAGATTTTTAAAATTATTTTGTGAAGTGTTTATTTGTAGGATACACCTTAGAGCTTGATCCAAGTTATATATTAGTTTTAATTGTTATACGTTTACCAGTAAAATTAGAGGGGAAATAGGTTCAAAATGTTAATTAACAAGTCCCAGGTAGCACAAATATGTAAATGGAAGAGATAGTGTTAGAATCCATTTTTTTCCCTCTCATGTTCCTGTGATATTTCCTCCCTCTACTAACACATTAATTTACAGAGTTTTATTCCCAGGTGACAGTACATATATTTGTAGTTGGTATCCATTGTTTGAAAAACAGCATTAAGTTTTGCCTACTGAATCATACATGCTTCAATTCCCCAAACCTCTAAATAAAGTGCTATGGAGCATACTTTTTGGTTACAGACATAAATGTGATTTTGAAAATATAACAAGTTTCTGAAGTTGAGTTAATTAACACAGAGATTGGATTCCAGTTACCATGTCTTTTGTTTTCCTTTATAGTTTCCTTCGTAGTTTAAAAAAAAAACCCTGTTGTCATCAAGTCGATCCCAGCTCATGACAACCCCATGCATTTCTGAGTAGAACTGCTGCACAGGGTTTTCATTGGCTGTAATCTAACAGAGGTAAATTGTCAGGCCTTTCTTCCGTGGTGCTACTGGGTGGATTTAAACCACAAACCTTCCAGTTAGTAGCTGAACTCAAACCATTTGCATTATCCAAGGCCCTTTATAGTTAGTGCTAGTAAAAATGCTATTTTAGTCTAGAAATATCAGAGCTTGTTTATTCAAGGTATTTATTTCAGCAGTGAAAATGGCTATGACATTTTTGTGTTTGTGGTCGTGCCTTTTGTTCTTCACCAGTTCATTTGGCCTTTGCACACAGGTGTAGGCAGAAAGAAGTGCAGCAAGCTCTCGGCATGACTATACTCTGAAGGACAGCTAGGAGAAGCTGTTTCATACCTGATTCTCACTGCCCAGTGGAGCTGTTCTCTGCCACACCACCCTCGTATCCTGCACCTCACTCTCTACCTCCTCTCTCTCTCCATTCCAAAAAACCAAAAACCAGACCCATTGCTGTCAAGTTGATTCCGACTCATAGCGACCCCATAGGACAGACTAGAACTGCCCCATAGGGTTTCCAGGGAGCAGCTAGTGGATTCGAACTGCCGACCTTTTGCTCAGCAGCTGTAGCTCTAGCATTTGTTTTTCTTGTTGGTTCCCATCAAGTCAGCTCCTACTCATGGCAGTCCCATGTACAACAGAATGAAACGTTGCCCGGTCCTGCCGCCATCTTCCCAACCGTTGGCCTGATCCAGTCCATTGCTGCGACCACTATGTATTTTAAAGTACCTTTTAACATATGGAGCTCATCTTCCAGCATTTTATTGGACAATATTCTGTTGTGATCCATAGGGATTTCATTGGCTGATACTCAGAAACAGATCACTAGGCCTTTCTTCTTAGTCTGGAAGTTCTGCTGAAACTCGACCACCATGGATAACCCTGCTGGATTTGGAATACCAATAGCATAGCTTCCAGCATCCTAGCCACATGCAAGTACCAGAGGACGACAAGCTGCCGGACAGGTGGTGGCTTTAGTCTTTAGCATCTTGGCATTTAGTGAGTATCCTCTTTCCCCTTTCTTCAGAATCTGCTCACAGGTTCAATAGTTTCCTGTTATAAATTATTGTATTCTCTCCTGGATTTTTGCCTTTTACATCTGCATTCTCCTTGTGATGTGAAAGACCTTGCCCTATTGGAACCTAGTCAAGTGTCAGCATTCGGCAGAGTCAGCATGAGGAACTTACAGAAATGGAGCCTTGCAAATCATGTGTTCCCCGATTTTGCACCCAATAGGGATTTTTCTCTTCCGTGAATAACGGTGGCCTTGCCACTGGTAATTTAGCACCTCCCATTTACAAAATTCATTTACAGTTTTGCGTCTTTCCCAGATTGACTTTTTTAGATTAAACTTGAGACTCATAGACTGCTGCAGATTGGGATGCTGGGCCAATAGTCAGAAAGTGAACTTTGGACTGGCAGATAGAGAAACAGTGATTGATAGTGGTGCTTTTACGTTGTGTTAACATGGAAAAGCTGACAAGAACAGAGTATAATGGGTATGAGTAATTGTTTAAGTACAGCGTTGACAGAGGGAGAAAAACAGAAAAAAAAACTTCTCTATTTTCACTCTCGTCATTATTACTGGCACATTTAATGAGATAGATTTCAAAAATAGCTTTCTGTCAATGGGTCATAAAATAAACAGGGACAAAAAATAGTAGGTGAGTGATTTTGATTCTCTATGTCATAGCATATTAGGATGTGGCTTTTCACACTTTGATTAGAATTTTACACATGTCTGGGAATTAAGAAGAAATAGAAATTATGAAAAAAAAAATCTCCACAAACTAGCTTCTTAGGCAGACTGAACAGCTTTGACCTTGAAAAGATAAATCCAGAACAAACATATAATATTGCTGTTGACACTCAGTGCATAGCATGCATGCTGTTGTGTCTTGCCGCAAAGTAACAATAAAAAGATAAGAAGATAAAAGAGGGAATTATGTTCAAAACAGGATGACATTATGATGCAGTCTTTACTAACATTCAAAGACATTTTTATTCTATTTGTGAAATAGAGCCTGCTTTTCTTATGAAGCCTCATTCAGATAATATGTTCCAAAAGAATTCTGTGAATTTTCTTAGTTAACTGGGCTTACATGGAAAATAAAAGCAGGAGGGGGAATTAATACGGATTAGATAGAATCTCTTCTTTTTTATGGTCTCTGATCAATTCATTTGCTATTTATTCTTTGTTTTCACACATAGCCATATCCTCCAAAGCCAGCCTGAATCAGTACAGGATATAAATTAAAGGCTTGTCAGATTAGTATAGGTAACGTCCGTCTAGATAACTTCAAATTTATATGCAAGTAAAACTAAGCGTATTTCCAAAGACTTTACAAATGTATGTTCTACCTTTGCATAGGGGACGGGAGCAGCTGGACGACTGTACAGTTCTGAGTGGGAAAGTAAAGGGGAGGGTCTTCTAGGGAAGTGGCCCTGAGACTGCTGATGGGGTTGTTATGGCCAGAAGAAGACTGACTGTAACCAGGGGGCTGGTGACGTGGGGTGAGAGAGTAGGGGGCAGGAGCCCTAAAAGGAACTGACTGGTTTCTTGGTGTGCTGTTTTCTTTTGTCTGAGCCGGCAGTCCTATACGATGCAGCATTATTCTGCAGTGCAGAAGCAGCAGACCTGATCGTAAAGGAATAAGAAAGCATCACAAGTCTTTACAATGGCATTTCTGAGTAAAACTGGTCATGTGTTTTTGTTGTTTCCACATAAGAAAATAAAACAGTTTTATCCTCCCTAAAGAAATAAAATGAACGTTTGAAGAGATTTTTAAATTCCTTCAACTTCCATGTTAAAAAAAAAAAGTCTCGTTTATTTGAATTACTGTCAAAATGCCTTTTTAGATAACAAAATTAATCTGCAGCTGTTATCTCAGAGAGCTAAGCCTATAAACATTGTTCTGAAAACACATACTTCGTTTGCATGTAATACAGTTATTCAGGTACTATACCAAAAAACCAAAACCAAAACCCATTGCCATTGAGTCAGTTCCGACTCATAGCAACCATATCGGACAGAGTAGAACTGCCCCATAGAATTTCCAAGGAGTGCCTGATGGATTCAAACTACCAACCTTTTGGTTAGCAGCTGTAGCACTTAACCACTACACCACTAGGGTTTTCTCAAGTACTATACAGCCAGTTAAACCCAGTTCTACCTTCCAGAGATTTCCCCTCCCTGTGTCAAACCCCTTATTCATTTTTTCTGTTTACTTTTAAGCTAAGAAATTTCACTTCTAAGCCCATTTCGTGTATGAAACCACCTGTGCGAGACTCTCCTCACATCTTTAAAGCCTCTGTGTATTTGCCTACAAAGAGAGTGTGGCTATTAAAGATTCCTGTCATGCCTCCATCAAAGTGTGATCACTGACTTTTGAAATAGTAAGAGAAAATGCGTTTAGAAAAATGTTACCACAGGGCAGGGAGGTTCCAGAAACATCATCATAAGTTGAATACCAAGCTTAATACACCCTTTACTCTGTTGTGCCTGATGAGGGGGCAGATATTTCACATGGATCATACAGGGAGCACAGTGATTAAACAATTCTCATGGCTAAAGGAAAAGAATGGAGGAGGGCAGTGGTTAATTTAATATTTATGTGTGTTAGCAGAAGAGGGAATCAAGAAAAGCACTTAACATATTTTATTTCCTACTCTAAGACCAAAGAAATGATAGTTTTCAAGCCCACGGTTTGATCAAGTCTGTGCTATGATATGCACTTAGCATGAGTGCTTTAGCACAGATGTGTACTGTGTTCCTACACAATGTATGTTCTCAAGGCTGCTTATAAGAGACACATTGCAGTTCACTTCTGTCACACTCTGTCTCATACCTATGAATGTAGCTGTGTATGGCATCTCTTAGTAAAGACCCAGAAGAATCCAGGGACTTGTAAATATTTTCCTATTGCCCTCAATCCCATGTGTAAGGCTTAGATGGCTTCATGGTAGGGTGCATTAGAGAATTCATCCATTTTGTTGCCTCTGGATGGTTTTTATTCTCCATAAAGAGCAGCCTTACAATTTCATAGGTTTGTGTGCTGAATCATTCATGGAATAGGCAATGAAATGCAGATTTATGAATGCTGGAATATTCTGTTATATAACACTGTTCTTTTCATTGTGTTTTGCATTTCAGGTTATGTGCAGTTATCAATTAGCCTAGCAGCAAATTGTATAGGTTGGATGTATAGATGTGTTTCACTTAAAATTTGATGTAAAAATGAAATGTTAGCGTCACAGCATTTTGTTTGCAGTTGCTATTCAAAATATGAGCTGATGAGAAATCCCAAATGGATTTATAAAGTTGTTAGCCTTTGTTTCCACATTTCAGAGTAACTCTTTTTGTAGACAAAGCAATGCGTGAAAGTCTTGAATGTAATTGAGTTCCTGCATTGGACTCTTTTCTAGGCACTTTGGAGACAACAGCAATGGAAAGCACTTCTTCCTCTTTTGCTGCCTGGAAGGTTATTATTTGCTACAGAAGAGGTCGTGTGGTAAAAATTACCTCAGTGAAAAACCAAGCTCACTGTGCTAAATTTAGAGACAAGCCATAAGCCAAGAAATTCTGGTTAGGGAATCTGGATGGCTTCATAGAGGATGTGATATTGACCTGAGATTTACTGTACAGAGAATTCAAAGGATGGAGTCCATTTGTCTCTATAGGCATGATCTTTATAGCGAAATGATCTTGGTGTATACAGATGACTACCTGCGCTGCTGTGTGGTGGTACTCATTCAAATCTGTGAGTCTGAGAGAACTTTTAGCCTAGGTTTACTGGCAAGCCTTTTTTTTTTTTTTTTTTTTTGATTAGAGTTTTAATATTTCTTGAAGAGGGAAAAACTATAAAAATTACAGAGATTGTAGACTTTGATTGGTTTGTCTATGTGGTATTTTGTTTCAGTTTAGTTGTTAATGCAATAACTCTGTATCTATTCAGTTTAGTTGAATGTTGATTTAAAAATGTTGGTGAGGGTTTCAATGCGATATCCAAAAATAAATAAATGGGTTACTCTGATTCATGCTCACATAACTTAGCCCTGGCAGCACAGTGGTTAAGAACTTGGCTGCTAAGCAAAAGGTTGGCAGTTTGAATCCACCAGCCACTTCTTGGAAACCCTGTGGGGCAGTTCTACTCTGTCCTATAGGTTTGCTCTGAGTTAGGATCAACTTGATGGCAACAGGTTTGGGTTTTAATTTCAGAAAACTCAACTATTAATAGTTAAGCTATTAATAGTCAAAGGGGTATTTCTATTTTTCTTTAAATCTCCAGATTGGGGGAAAAAAATTCCATTGCATTGTGTCTGGAGGAAGCAAGCATAGCTTGTTTTGGTGCAAATACAAAGAATCTGAAAAACAGCCCATCATCAGAAAGTGCCACAGAGGAGAAATCTGTGATGACCAGCAGCAAGCCGTAGTGTTTCCCTTCTGCAGCCTGTACACATGGGACTGATTGTATAATCAAGAGTCTACTACTAATTTTACTCATGAGTGTTTGGGACAGGGAGAGCCTGCTGTCCAGCACATGGGTCAGCATTAAAAAACAACAACACAAGTACGTTGCAAGGATGAAAAGAAAGTCCTTGACAAGATAGAGAGTGCTGTCTGCTTGACTACTAACCAAAACGTCGACAGTTCAAATCCACCAGCCGCTCCTTGGAAACCCTATGAGACAGTTCTACACTGTCCTGTAGGGTCGCAATGAGTTGGAATCGACTCAACGGCAACAGGTTAAAATCTCCTGTTGCTGTCATCTCTGTTAGGCTCTGAGGAATCTTTACTGATTACAGTGACAACTTGGCTGCAAACTGGGTCCTAGAGGTACAAACCAAACCTGTTGCCATTGAGTCTGTCCCGACTCATAGCAACCCTATAGTAGAACTGCCTGATAGGGTTTCCAAGGATTTGAACTGTTGACCTTTTGGTTAGCGGCCTAATCTCTTAACCACTGCACCACCAGGGCTCCACAGAGGTACAGGGACAGGCAAAATGAATCCATCTCCTTGTCCCAACCAGCCACACCACTCTTTATTTGGTTTAAAGAGGTAAAATCCCTTTAAAATGTCCTTGGGACAAACGTTGATATAGGACAAAAGTGGGGTAGGTTTACCATAAATAAACGAGAAACAGAAGGAGGGCCTCTAAGGGAGGTTCTGTTTGTTGCTCAGCCATTCAGATGATGTCATTCAAATACGAACCAGGGAGTGGGGCAGTCTGTGCTTCAGCCCTAGGTGATGGTGGTGTGAGCAGGGTGGAGAAAGCTGGGATGACACAGACACTGGACACCTCATAGACTAGTCTCAGGGATGGCATTAGACACAGGGAAAAAGACTTTCAGGGACCTTGATTTGGGACATTATCTGGAAAGAAATGGAAGCAAAATGACTAGGATAATACAGGGGGAAAATGCAGATAGTTCTGGGCCCTTGCTTTCCAAGATCTTCTTCACCTCACCTGGTCATCATCTTTTTGTAAGGGAGAGAGGTGCAATTATGAGAGATTCCTACAGAAAATTATAAATTTTACTAGTAAAATTTCAATTCTGTTCTATTTTAATTCTGTCTCTATCCGTATCTAATAAGAATACTTTGAAACTAAATGCAGAAATATTCTACCAATTCAGTTGGCATCCTTAACCCTAAAGGGGTTGCCCCAAACCTAGAATCAAGTGAAAAAAAGCTTCTGCATATCCAAAATAGCTTTCACAAAAAATCCTCATTAAGGACGTGCGTTTTATTTCTCAGTGCCTCACTCTGAGCTTTATTGACTTTTATTCAGCATGTCATTCTAAATGAGCCTGGTTGTCTAGTTTCCTAGCCCACAACAGATCAGAAACAGCAAAGGAGAAGCTGAGAAGAGGTGCAGTGACAGCCAGTGACAGCTGAAAGGCTGACACTGCAGGAGAAGAGACAAAAATGATACAGTAGGCATGGAACTATGTACCTAAACGGTACAATAATGAATGTGCACAAAGACGATCCTTGAGTCATTAGAAAAAAAAAGTATATATATGTGTGTGTGTGTGTGTATACATATATAGATATAATTTTATTGTGTTTTAGTGTGTTTTATTGTATTTAGGTGAAAGTTTACAGAACAAATTAGTTTCTCATTCAAAAATTTTTACACAGATTGTTTTGTGACATTGGTTGCAATGCCACAAGATAATATTTTGTTTTGAGACATTCTGTACGAAGATAGGAAGCCAGTAACCAATATATTTGATAAAGATTTGCATTTAAAATTTAGGCCTTAAATGGGCATAAGCTTCAGTTATGAGGTAAATTCAGTTCTCCAGAACTTCTCTTTCCCAGGAAATCCCCAGGTAAATGAGCTGTGACTAATCCCATTTTTAAATACCTTACTGACTACAACATGCCTGTAAATAGCCTCACCAGTCACTGGTTTTCTACAGTTACCTTGTTACAAGAGGAAACCCAAACACATTCTAATGAAAGATGTTTTCTGTTTCTCTTTCCATTCAGTGGTAAACATTTTGAGTTCTGAATGGACACAATTAATAAGTCACATACCGACTACCTAACTATGGAAGTGTAAAGAGTCTTGCATCCTCATCCGAACAATGACTTTACAAGAGAATTGAGCTGAGGGTTAAGTACAGGATTTCATTTTTACTAAACTCCATAAAATAGCTGCTGGCACTCTGTGGACATTAATTCCCATTTACATGCATAATCCAAAAGATGGCCTGACCTAATCAACCCATCACTGCATATTTCGATGCTTCTCTGGAGAGGGAGAGTCCTTGTCTCGTTGACTTGGCAACAGCCCTCGCCAGTGACCTTTAATGCTATTATACTCTCCCTGGAGAGTGGACCGAGATGTGGTAGACATAGCTGAATCAAAGCCTTTCTAAGAAATTGGATTTGAAGACAACATTTGGTTGGATGTCGATTTTACTTGCAGTTTTAAAGTGGTTTTATGTAGCATTTTATAGATGATAATGATTATTATTTAATTTGCTTCCATTTATTAAAAAAGACCTGCAGCAACATTTTAACAGATGGATGAAGAACCTGGAACAAGTGGTCTGTTTTGTTTTGTTTTTTCCCCAAGTCAGGCTGGCATGGTCTTGTAGTGACAAGATTCCCTTTCATCTGTAGAAAATAATGTTAATTTCCCATAGAGAAGTTCTCTGTAGAAAGGTCCAAGAGTAATTTGTTATAATTTCTGGTTGCAACCACAACTAGTAACATATAATAAGATGGTTACAATGGACTCTGGCCAGTAAAACCTTATAGCATCTCCCGGGAGCCTATGTGCACAAGAATGTATTGTTTCAATTCACCCTGAAAACTATATCCCTGATTCACATGCCTCTGGATTCTGGGGTTGCCTGTGCTGTTTGAGTACTCTTTGTTATCCCCAGATCAGTAAGCTGTCTAGCACTTTCCTAACATAATTCAGAAGCAGAATTTTTCCTTAAGTGTTCTATTGCAGACGTGGTTCAGGTAGTAGAGGGAAGCAAATAAGGCCAGGACGTCATAAAATAGTGAACTGGGTCAACTTTGCCTTTGCCATCCTAAGGCAGTCTACTCTAAATGCTCACTCAGTACCCCCAGTCTCTTTACATCTTCCACAAAGAGAAGACCTCATACTCCATTTCTGTCTTCTTAAACCTAGCCCTTAGGAAACTAGCTCCAACATTATTCTTTATAAGGTGCAAATGGCCAAGGAGAGAAAGAAAAGATCTCAAATTAATTGCCCAGCAGGGGATATAGATGAGGGAAGTGGACTCTAAGAAGATAGAAAAGGGTGCAGTCTGTGAACGGAAGAATGGCTGCCCTATCAAACTTGCTCTTCAAGTCCAACTCATCTCTCTTATACAGGAATGAAGACCCAACAGCGCTAGATGTTTTGATTTTTCAAGAGAAACTGGAAATCTAAATTTTTTGTGAAACCTAACATTTATTAATGAGGACAACAACAGCTTCGAGTTTTTAAACATCCATACATGGACTAAATAAAATACTCTGCCAACTAGGTTCTGAACTCCCATTTAAATACAAAATATATTCAGATAATTTTGTGCTGGGAGGAAAGGTGGAAGGGTATGGGGGTTCAGGCTTTAAACCCAAAAGAGTGTATTTCTACTTGTGGAATGGTAGGGTATCAGAAAGATACCAAGAAGGACTCTGGGAGAGAAAAGAAGTAAATAGCTCCAAACCCCTGAAATTATAATTTAGAGAAAGCCTGTCTGATTTCAGAGCTGCCTCTGGAAGCAGGATCTATACTTTGACTTGATCAAACTTCAGTACTGGAAAAAAGTAGAACCCACCAGAGCACAATGCTAGGTGCACAGCCCCTCAAGATGATATTAGAAATGCAGAGGTGTTAAAACAAATCTACTATGGTTTTCTAGATGTAAAAGAAACATTGTTTGGGGAGAAACATATGCGTTTGGTCTTTCTGCAGCTGCTTTTAGGCCAGAAATAAGAAAATGGAGCAATTGGTTTAATTAACATTTTATATAAGGTGCTAACTGGATTAAGCAAAATTACCAATATTAGTTGTAAAATGGATTCAAGAAAAGAGAACAGAGACTGCTGCAGTAATTCAAGTGTGAACTTAATGGCTCCTATACTGGTTGGAAGGAGCCTTGGTGGCACAGTGGTTAAGCAGTTGGCTGCTAACTAAAAGGTCAGTGGTTCAAACACACTAGCCACTCCTTGGGAGAAAGATGTGGCAATCAGCGTCCATATTTACAGCCTAGGAATTCCTATGGGGCAGTTCTACTCTGTCCTACAGGTCTGCTGAGTCGGGATCAACTTGACGGCAATGGGTAATACTGGTTGGAGGAGATGAGGAATGGAGGAAAAAAGGGTGGAAATGAGAAATATCCCAAAAGAAAAAGTGATGAGGCCTGGTGTCCAAATGGATACAAAGAATGAAAGAATCAGATGACTCAAAGTTTTCAAGCGTTAGAATGGAGACAGTGGTGGTGTCAGTAGTTTAGGGGAGAGAAAATGATTGCAATTTTGGTCCTGTTCAGTTAGAAAGGGTAGTAAGATATCCAGACAGAAATGCCAAAAAGATCAGGTGGCAAGCAAGGATACTGATGTCAGAGTCTGCCCCACAAAGTGATGATGCTTGAGGTTTAGAGAGAAGGGCAGAAGGCTGAGGACTAGATCTTAGTATGTGACAGTAGTTGTGGGTTACAAGAATAGAAAAGCATATTAAGGAGGTAAACCAAGCTAGCAACTTAAAAGTTAGGACAGGAGAAAGTGAATGAAAATAATAATAATAATAATGAATCTTGTTTAAGAGAGACTATCATTTCTAGCACATAAAGAAACTGTATTCAATCATTTTTAAGAAGGAAATAAACCAAAATCGAATCAATTTATAAGAAATTATAATTCATAATAACTCTTAGAAAATTATGTTTTAAAAAGCCACAATGTTTTCCCGTTCTGGTTGCTTTTCTTATTGAAAGGTCTGGGTTGCATCTAAGATCCAGTCCCGTCTAAGATCCAAAGTTCAAATTCTCTAGTTTATACTCTATTCACATCTGTCAACAAGGATGGGAGAAAATTCCCCACGTTTCCAAGAATAAATAGTATTTAAGCAAATAATTCTGTAATCTTATGAAAATCAAACGTGAATTCATCCTTACTTAAAATAGAGGAAATTTGAAACAGAAAGTGGAATTTCAAGGTTTTTCCTTAACAAGTTGATTTGGGGATGAACTGGGGATCTGGGTGAAGGATCACGTCTCTTTGTGGGTGTTGAAATCTACATATTGGCATATGTTAACTGATCCATGAAGTTGCGTTTAAAAAAAAGATCTGTTGGCATCAAGTCGATTCCAACTGACTGCAACCCTATAGAACAGAGTAGAACTGCCCCATAGGGTTTCTCCAAGGAGCGCCTGGGCTGGTAGATTTGAACTGCTAGCCTTTTTGGTTAGCAGCTAAACTCTTAACCACTGCACCACCAGGGCTCTTTGAAGTTGGATGGAGGTTGTCAACATGTATCAATTCAAGGCAGGAAGCCATGTTTGGGGAACAACTCAACTGCAGTAAAACAGAAACCACCCAATACTGTGCATGTCTTTCTTCCATTGTCTTAAGTTTAAAAAAAAAAAAAAAGTATTATAACAGAATTCTTTATAATTCTCATGTCCATTTAAGAGTTACATCTAAAAATGCAATTATAAATGATATAGGTGAGCCATCAGTGTGGATTTAGATTATTAACTTGTCTACTGTACTATAGCTTGGTGAGATTTACAGTGATAAGGAGTGGTGAGCAACCCAGCTAAATTAAAAGAACAGAGTAAATTGCAAGGAATGCAATAGCATTATGGCAGATTGTTTCCCACAAGAGAGCATTTCATATAAGTAATGCTTTCCATTTTACCTAACAAAACTGTGTTTTTTTTTTTAAATTTTACCATTTTGAGTGTAATACACATTTCCTACCTTGTTAAATAGAATCTTCGAAGGGTAAGTTAACCTCTTGTTGATAACTCAAGGTCATCATTATGAACATTAATCACTGCACTGTGCTATAATACAGTAATTCCCCTGGGGCTGCTGAGGTGTGTAAAGCTGTTTGCCCTCATGGCAAGCTGTTATGCTTTCTAAGTTCCTATATCTACCATTTTTTAAATCCTCCTCCTTTTTAAGAGAGCGACTGCTTGTTGTTATCATCAATGCGTCTGCTTATTGATGTCACTCCTGTGGTAGAGGAACAATTTGATTCTGATCTGCTGTAGGCAGGGATGGCAAATAGCAGAAAAATTAGAATTGAGTCCAAGATAAAACTTACAGATTTCAAACAAGGTTGTAAAGAGCACGTCCATGGGCAAAGTGAATAAAGTTGAATGAAATAATTTTCTAATAGTTATTTCAGCCTTTCAGAGACTTCCTTTGCTTCCTGATTCATTTCTGTATTCTGGGAAGTTATAATTATAGGATACACGTCTTCAAGAGACATGTTAATTGTATCCACAGAGCAGCCCAAAGTTGCTTCCTCTTGCACAGCACAAGGCACTTAGTAGGCCCTCAATAGTTGATGAGTGAATAAATATATATTTAGCTATATAACTATATCTGTATATACTCATATTTATTAGTGTATAAATGTGTTACTATTAAGAGGCGACAGCATACATATTGAGACCACCCCTCCAAATACGTCTCATACTTAATATAGCGATTAAGGTTACTAAAAAGATGTGTAGGAGCTCTCCATTTTTAAATCACTCCTGCATTACTGAGATGGCTTCTGTTCCTATCTTAGACCTTTGAACATGACATGCGCTGTTTCATTGTGTCTTGCTGGATCCTGGAATTATCAGCTACTGTCGTAGTCATCTAGTGCTGCTGTAACAGAATACCACAAGTGGATGGCTTTAACAAAAATAAATTTATTTTCTCACAGTCTAGTAGGCTACAAGCTCCAGAGGAAGGCTTTCTCTCTCTGTCGGCTCTGGAGGAAGGTCCTTGTGATGCATCAGTCTTCCTTTGGCCTGGGAGCATCTCAGTGCAGGAACCTCAGGTCCAAAGGACACCCTGTGCTCCCGGCACTGCTTTCTTGGTGGTATGTGGTCCCCCATTCTCTGCTTGCTTCCCTTTCCTTTTATCTCTTGTAAGATAAAAGGTGGTGCAGGCCAAACCCTTTAGGGAAACTCCCTTTACACCGGATCAGGGATGTGATCTTAGTGAGGGTATTATACAATCCCACCCTAATCCTCTTTAACATAAAATTACAGTCACAAAATGGAGGACAATCACAGACTACTGGGAACCATGGCCTAGAGAAATTGATACACACATTTTTTGGGGGAAGTAATTCAATCCATGACAGCTACTAAAAATTGAAATCCATGTCAGCCTGTTTGGAGTATGATGGTGTTATTTTCTCAATATCGCATGTCACAATGACTCACTCTCATTTTATTCTTTCTGCTTCTGGACTGACATTGTTAAATGGGAAAAAGTAGCATCACCCTGCCTTCGGTGCTCTTACACATGCCAACCATGATGTGACACCCCTAACAGATTTTATTCTGCCTTATTTAATCTTGGAGCCCTGGTGGCACAGTCATTAAAAGCTCAGCTGCTAACCAAAAGATCAACAGTTCGAATCCACCAGCCGCTCCTTGGAAACCCTGTGGGGCAGTTCTGCTCTGTCCTATAGGGTCCCTGTGAGTCGTAATCAACTCAACAGCATGGAGTGGTTTATTTAATCTTAATACGCAAAGGGAATTCATCACCATAATTTTGGGACTTTTACCAGTACTCTGTGCTGAAATCAATTTTCACCATCTTTTAAATTTTTAAAACTAAGAAGATACTGGATGGTATAAGTGAACAAGAATACTTAAGATCTCTTGGTTGTATATTGTATGTAGATGACCTAAAGTTTTATAGAAATTTTCTTGGAAAAAAAAATTATGTGGTTCTTTGTAGGCAGAAAGATGCTACTGAGTCATTGTCTTCAGACTAGGTAATTTGCTAGGGCATCTACATGGCCTCTTGGTTCACGTGGAGGGATACTGTATTAAATGCACAGTCTTCGGACATAGAAGAGGGAATTAATTCTGGTGGGAACTCAAACCTATGACCTTGGCACCATGCATTAACCTGAAAGTCAACAGGCCATGTCTCTTCATGGCTAACAGCTACCATTTATTGGCTATTACTTTGTGTCGGGCACTGTGCTTTATGTTTTATATAGACCTTCTCACCTGAGCCTCATGAAATCCCTTTGGTAGACATTATTATGAGTCCCTACTTTATGGATGAGGCAGCCTGAGGCTTAGAAAGATAAAAGTGCCCTGCCCAAGATCACACAGCTAGTAAGTGTCAGAACACAGTTTTAATTACTATGCTGATTTCCAGCCATAATGCAAATGTGATCACATCCCATAAGTCAAATGTATATAAACATGATTGACTTCATATCCAACCACTTGCTTTGATTAGTTGTAATAGTGGCATGGCTGCCAAGTGTATTTATTGCATCAAATACTGCAGCAAAGCAAAGCTCCTATTTCTCTGTTTCCTCCAAATTTTTTGTGGACTGGGGAAAGAGGGAACAGGGTTGAAATTAACTAACACTAGACTATTATTTCTCAATTAACATTTACTACTTTTTTTTCTTATTAGTACTTACTAAGATGCAAATTAATTAGTATTTACTGGAATGTTTATGAGTCAAAGTCAGCTGATGTGCTGGTTAGTTCACATATGCGTAAGCAAAGACCAAGCTCTTACTTCTAGACCCTTCTACAAAGCCTGGCACTCCAGGATGTTCCTTCATGCCTGCTTGTACTACCGCATTTCAGTCCTTTTTGCTCCTGTCCTCCAGGGCAGAATGGGCTGTTCAACGCTATGCCTTGCCTGACCCCCCAAATAGGAGCATAAGACACAGACTACAAATTCTCTGGTTCCTCAGAAGATTTAGTTCTGATTGCTTTTCTTAAAATAGGTCAAGGTCATTCCTTTTCCACTTGGCCTTGCCTTCTGAGCAAGTAATGGATGCTTCATAGATGTTAGAAAGATACGTACTGATAAGGAAAGAGGAGATCAACACAGTTTTTGCACATTTGTGGTTGATGTTTGCTTCCTGCACTTAAAATAGGGCAGATAACGGAAAGAACAATTGCCCTGAGAGACCAGCTTCCCTGGTTTTTAATGTCTGGGCTACAGGCTGGTGAATAAGTTCTCAGGGCTTGCAACAGGGGATGATAAAGAAGCAAGGATATACTTGGATTGACTGTAGGTAAAATTAAACAGTGGGATTGTGCGTATGTTTAATTACCTATTGCTGTTGAAATAGTAGAAAATTAAATCTATGAGGTTAAGTAGTCTCCTGCATCCTAAAACAGATCTCAGTGTTTTAATGGGAGAGGTTACTTTGCTATATCATTAAAATGAAGATAATGTTATCTGCCTTTTTAACTTTTGTGAGGGTCATGTAAGACAAATGAAGGACTCTATAGTACCTTACTACCATCATCATCATCACTGTTTCCTGTACATGTAGGCCGATACTGACTTGGACCAACTGAAGAGAAGAGAATATTGTCTGAACTAGCAATATACACTCAAAAATGCTTTAGTTTGAGGAGATGATCATGTGGGATTTAAAAAACACTGGGGGATGGGGACTCTAGAGTTAAAACAAGTCATCAAAGATCCAAATTAAACAGAACTTGAAAACAAGGTTTGACGATGCAGGTCAGTGGTGTGGGTGGCTGAAACGTGGATTCTCAAGAGTTGATTCTAGTCAAAACATGCAAAATTAATATATACTCACTCAGAAGGGAACTATCTTTAAACTTTTGCACCTTCTGTGATAGTTGCACTGCACTTTTACAAAGGATGTCATTTCGAATAATGGGATGCTTGCTAAAGATTTCCAAGAGCAAACAACAAAGGAATTAATCTAAATTCTGTAAAGAAGAACTTTTTTGCATGTGAAATGAAACTTAAATTTTAATGCAGGCTTATATATTCATGTTACACTAATCCAAACAATGCTTGATCATAATGTGTTGGTGAACTTGCCCTGCAAATCTGTCCTGCCAAACGAAACACCAGATGCAGCGCTTAGAATGGTGACTTGATAAAATTAGAATCATTGGACAGAAAAGAAGATGAAATGCTCGATCTAAATCATTGTCATTAGCAGTTGGGAGGATGGAAGGATATTTCTTTGATAATATCTCAGACCCTTACCCAAATGATATTTTTTAAAATGTTATTTTGAGTGCTAGGTAAGGTGGTAGAATTACAAAAAAATAAATAAATAAAGAGAAAAATTCAATATTCATGCATCTGGCTTTAGAAGACAGCTTCCCATTAGCCTTGATTCAAAATGATTCCTGAGGTGGCATTTAAAAGTAGGAGGCAATTTGTACAAATGCCGGAGGTAACACTCACAATAAATGTTTTGTGGTACACCCCGTGTGTATGAAGCATGGTGGGTTTGGGGATGGAGAGGTGGGAGAGGGGAACTAGAATATTTAATATTCTTTTTTTTTTAAATAAATATGGAGTAAGAATATACTTCATTTTAAAGTGTGATAAAATTTGTTTTCAAATAGAACAACTGACAGTGACTTTTTCAGCTATAGACCAGTGAAAGAGAATATCCCTTTATAATTTTGTCTTATGCCTGAATTTTTTTCTATGTAAATCTTTATGGCCTAAATATCAGGATTTAACAACAACAAAGAAACAATTGCACAGGGTGCACAGAGATTGTGTTCCCATAAGTCTCGTCTAGTCACTCAGCTGGTTTTGGTTAAAAGAAAGAAAAAAAAATCAATTGATTGAATGAGAAGTTCTCCAAACAAACTGAATTAACTAAATTGACTGGCTGTGTGACTGAATTAGGCCAGTAAACTTAGTTAAAATGGTGGACTTTGGGACTGAGTATAACACAAAACTCTCCAGATGGCAAATGAGATTGAAATACAGTAGTCTCTTAAAGAGTGTCAGGAACTAGGAAGGCCAACTTACGACATTCGTGTCCTTAGGTTCCAACACCACTGACCTGTTCCAGAGTCTGTCAATAGCCTGACTACTTCCCATGGATATGGCCAAAGTTGAATTCTGGAAGAGAATATCAATTATATGTGGACTGTAGGAAACTCCTTGAAATTCTGACCAGAGCATTCTTCCCAGTGCTAGGACAAATGCATCATGGGAATGCCCCAAGCTGGCAGGCTCCTGTGCTTTTCCTTACCTCAAATTTGCTATTTCTACAGGCACAGATTTTTAACAAGTGTTTCAAAAAAGAAAGCACTGAAGGAGATATGTAAGCTACTGTGTTCCTTTGTGGCTTATTATACAGTGGGTGCTTAAAATAACAACAACCAAACAAACCAAACCCATTGCTGTCAATTCTGTTCCCTCATAGCCACTCCGTGTGACAGAGTAGAACTGCCCCGTAGGGTTTTCTAGGCTGTAATCTTTATGGAAGTACATCCTCAGGTCTTTCTTCCAGATAGTGGGTTTGAAGCACCGACTTTTCGATTAGCAGCTGAGCGCTTAACGGTTTTGCCAGCAGGGCTGCTTAGTTCATGCTTACCTGGTGGCAAAGGACTGTTGCGAGAACAGTGATGGGTCTACCCTCTTCTTTGTTATTCATGAATGGCCCTACCCCACACTGATTTATAGCTCCCTGTTCTCCAAAACAAAACCTCATTTCAGTCACAGTGGGCACTTCATGGTCTTTAACATCAGGTATCAAAAATGATGCATAGTTTTCACGTGTAATTTTAAAATAAATTCATGAATGTTGAATGAATTGTAACATGGACTTAAAATGGCTTCTTGTTTCTATTTCACTTCACTAAGCTGATACGTTTTCAAACCTTAGTACATAGTCTAACTGCCCCAGACCCAGTGAAACGTTCCCTTCTTTGAAATCCTTTAGAATTTGCATATTGTCACCATTTGCTTCTTATATTGCATAATAATAATTACTATTTATATTCTCAGTTCGGTGGTAGAATTCTCATATTTCATGGAGGATGCTGAATAAATTTCTGTGTGTTTACAGACTAAGACAGACTAGAAAGAAAGGCCTGGTGATCTACGTCTGAAAACCCTATGGATCACAACAGTTTGATCCCCATCCATTGTGGGGATGGTGCAGGATGGGGCAGTGTTTTGTTCCATTGTGCATGGAGTCCCCACGGGTCAGGGGCCAATTCAATGGCAGCTCACCACAACAAACCATGTCCTTGGCACAGTCTTAAGCTCATTATATGTATTACAGTCGTGCATATTGGGCAAGTCAGTTAATGCTCTGTGGAATCAGACATTATGTGATTTGGACGTTGTGGGGGCGTTGTGCAAGGCTCTAGGGAAGAGAGGCAGGGGACTGTTGTGTAGCTGGGCGGCCCTGAAGGTCACAGCAGGAAGGTCCCAGACAGGGGCTAGGGCAGCAAAGGAGCGGTCTTGGCAACCCAGCGCCCCCATCACAGCCGGCTCTACGATACCTGCAGACCTTGGGCGCTTGGGGGCAGGATCGGTTGTCTACTCTCCCAGTGGCAGGGGCGGGCTCTCTGCCGAGTAGGGCTGTGGGCTTCCCCTGGGGGGCGCGTGCCTGACCACGGAGGAGTCTGTGGTCAGACGTTGTCGCAAGGAAAGTTACTGGGTGCATGACTGTATTTAATTCTCCCAACAACCAGTAAAGTGGATACAAATATAATCTCATTATACAGAGGAAAGAATTGAGACTCAGAGAGGATAAATAACTTGCCCAATAACAATCGCTAGTAAATAGCCGAAGAATTAAGCTACACTTAATTCAGTATTAATATAGTTAATGGAAGAAGAATTAACAGTTTACACTAAGGCTTGTATGCTTAACTGCTAAGTTATATTGCCTTTTATTTTGGTACCTTACTCTGATTTCTCGTTGTTAATGCATTCTTTGCTATCTTAATTAGATCCTAAACTTCCTAATTCCCTGTTTATCCCAAACTGTACCCTTAATAGAGCTAACCACAGTGTAAGTCACTAATGTATACTTGATTTAATAATTATATATATTCTTAGTTAATACTCCGCATTTTTATTATTGCTGTGATGATAGTTTGCAAAATTCAGATTCCCCAAAGAGTAGTATGCCTGAGTTCAACAAATACAGCTTATTTGCCCCATGGTAATTTGAAGCTGAAATAGCCATGGCAAGAGTGATTCATGGTTTAATTGGTGAGTTTTTGAGATGATACATAAATATGATTTGTTTGTATTACATTGGAATAGACTGACTTCACATACTTCACTGTTATCCTAAAAAGGGTCTTTGGGTTTATCCTCACTTCACTGGCCAAATGCAAATGAGTCTTTCCCCCCTAACTGTGCTGCTTATTTATACAGACAAGCCAAATCTAGCTGATTTCCTGATACTGCACAAATTTAAATCATGTTTTCAAAGCTGTGATAGTCTAACACAACAAATTAAGTCATTCTTAAAATCTGTCTATGTTTTTATTATTGACTGGTAGCCCAAAATATTCAAGCACCATGACAGAAGCAAATAGTATTGCCAATCAATTTAAAAATCTATTGATTCCCAAAATAGCATTTGTGGTTTTTGGGAGATCTTAATATCAAAAGTTGGATAGACAGGCTACTTCATTTCTTTCTTCCATAGCTTGTCTTTTTCACTTCAAATTCAGCACATCTAAAATTAAACTCATTACCTTTCCTTCAGAACATGTGTCTCTTCCGTTTTATCCCTGTGTTAACTGGGCCATCGTTCACAAGCCAGAAACCTGGGCGCCATCCTCACCTTTGACCTCTGCCTCATCTCCATATGTAAGCAATCACAAAGCTGTGTTTTTTCCTACACCAGACACTCTTGAGGCTCTCCCTTCTTTCCCTTCTTTTTCACACTCTTACTACTGTTTCAGTCCTATCGTCCCACACCTGAACTATTACAATAGCCTCCCAACTCACCTCCCTGACTCCTGTCTTATCCCTCTTCTATTTCCTCGCTTAGGAAAAGTCAAAGGTTACTTCCATGTCAAAAATCATTACATGTGTCCACATGACCTACGAATAAATGCCAGACTCCATGGGAGAGCTGAGAAGGCTGCCTTGACTTGGCCTCTGCCTACCTAAGTCATCTGCTGTGCTTTTTTTCCTTTACTCATCCCCACCCCACGCCTTGATCCAGGCAATCAAACTACTTGGCCTTCTTTACAAGGGCCTTCCTTTTTAAGCCTCTGTGCTTTACTCCTCCATGTGGAGCCCTGGTGGCATAGGGGTTAAGAGCTCGGCTGCTAACTGAAAGGTCAGAGGTTAAAATTCATCACCTGCTCCTTGGAAACCATATGGGGCAGTTCTGCATGAGTTGGAACCGACTTGATGGCACCCAACAAAAACAACGTGCTTTACTCAGGCTGTGTTCACTAAAGAGATGGTCATTCCCTCCCGCTGTTCTACCTTCAGCCTTCTAGACCATATCACCAAGAGGTCCTTACTCTCCTCTGCTTGCCATTAAACTGTGGACACACCTCTGTTAAGGCTTTTATTACACATTATTACAATTATTTATTTATCTTTCTTTTCTACTAGTTGGCAGCTTTTGAGGATGGGGGTCGATG
This sequence comes from Trichechus manatus latirostris, assembly GCF_000243295.1. Taxonomy (NCBI): domain Eukaryota; kingdom Metazoa; phylum Chordata; class Mammalia; order Sirenia; family Trichechidae; genus Trichechus; species Trichechus manatus. The sequence continues at coordinate 11,248,672 of NW_004443941.1, forward strand.
TCTTACTCAGCATTGCTTCCCCATTACCTAAAATAAACCTTGATAAATAGTAAGTGCTTAATTAATGTTGAATGGATGGGTGGACTGATGGGTGAATGGATAGGTCCATTTCTTCTTCATAGTCTAGTATCCTCAAATAAGTCTCTTTTTTTTTTAAATAAAACGATGTTGCTAGTTATGAGTCTTTCTGCAAAATAAAACAAAAATAGAACAAACCTCCCTGAAGTATCTTAATAACCTCACATACTCAGCCTGATTTGTACACTGCTCACCGTAAATGTCTTTTTAGGGTACTCCTGAAGATCATCGTTCTTTTATGTTCTACATAGAATGGAGGGCGGGGGGAGCTCAGCATCTTCTTAAGTTATTTTCCACCTGAAGAGAAAAATGAAGCGCATTAAATATTGTGCTGTAGGCATTGCTATAAAGTATAACTTCAATGGCACTGGCTTCGTATCATTTTCATTCAAATACGTATATAATGTGTCCAGTAAGTGCACCTCGTTTGCTAGTATTGGCAAAAAAAAAAAAAGATTCAAATGTTTCTTTCAAAAAGCTTCAAAAACATTACACAATGTGTCCACTAGTAATTTGCAATTAAAATAGTATCTGGATAATCTTCTGATCTATAATTGAAATGCATTTTTAAGCATATAACCTCAGATATAAATAGGGAATTCTGAGAGCTGGCATACATTTTAAACTCCTCTCAGTTTTAATTAATGTTACTCTCTTCATTTTGTTAAATTATTTCAAAAGTCACACTGCCCAGTGTTACTGTCCGCTTTGCAGCATTTGCAGATATAAACAGGTTAAAGTAATACCAATTAAGTCAATAGTCCATTTTCCAGTTAAGTAAACCAGAACCAAATGATGGTTGCATTACATTAGATGTGATCAAAATGTGGTGTTTTGCAAATATAAAGACATGTTTGAATTATAAACGCATAGTGATGCTCACAAAAGCATGTTTGAATTAATAGGTCTTTTTTTTTTTTTTTTTTTACAAGGGATTTTCCATTTCTAGGAACCTCATGAAAAAGTTTCACTGAATATAGCCACCTAAAATGTGTTTAATAAATTTAAAAAATAATAATAATCAATGGTTTTCTAATAAGCAATTTTGAAAGGTGTACAGGATTTTATGCATAGCAAAGCTAAAAAATTCAACTGAACATAATTTTGGCTTCACTTAGTGACCTTTTTTCAACTCCATTAGGCAAACTATTAATATTTACATTTTATTCAAAAGAAAACTGATATAGGGGACAAACAAACATCCGTAACTTCTAAAACAACTTCCAAGCTTCCATGAACTTACGGAACTTTAGAGTGGATAATTGTAACTGATTTTCCAACCTTGTTGCCCTGAGACCACTATACTGAATTCTGTGCTCCTCTCTAAGGATTAAAGTTCAGTTAAACATTTCAAATCAAGTTCATCAAGCATATTTTTACTCTTGACCATTGCAATTAAAACCCCAGGTGAGGGTGGGAGTGCTCTTTGTAGAAGGACGAAAGTACAGTCACATTTGAGTGAAGTCATGGTTTTAGATTAGCTTGAGCAATTACACCTCACTTCAAAAACAAACAAAAAAATGATTCATGAAACACTTTCATTGGACTAACTTTAAATGGTTGTATTCCATTAATATCAGTGCTTGCAGGTATAGCTGATAGCTTGATAGTAGACTGAAGGAGCCTGAAGGAAAATTTAAATGGTTGTTCGAAAAAGTCAAATTATTTAAGTTCCTATGATATGCTGTGAATAGTCAATGGAGGTTAATGATTATTATGGCAAATTATAGTTATAAATGTTTTCAAAATTAACTTAGCGATCATTAAATGTTATGACTCATCATGAAGAGATTTGTTCTCATAGATTTCCACATCTATCTTTTACATTAGGTAAGGAGCTAAGCTGGATATTTACAAATAGAATAGAGACCTCAAGACTAAAAAAATCAGATAAAATGCAACAGTAATAGAAGACACACAGAATTTTAAATTCTGATGAGCACATTCTGTTGTCTTTTTTTTTTTTTTTAGTTTACCTCTTCCAATCATGAAAACTGATGGAGAATACCCATTTTACTCCAAAATGTTATTGCATGTATAGCTGTTATTGCTATGAGGCAGCTTAAAATCTGTTAGTTTAACAAAATAGTGAAAACATTGATGTTAAAACATTACTGCTGAATTAAAGTCTCATTTCAACTGTTAATTCTTTATTTTTATACTTAAAATGCACCATCACACTGAAATACAGAAGCTTTTCCCCAAGGCTACCATGCATCTTACACAACAAATTACACTCCAGGTTCTTACTATTGATAACATGTATTTAGCTGGAAGACGTGCATGTAATAAGCAAAAATTGATTTGTGTAACTTGAGGCATAGTGAGTATTGAATAAATTTGATATAATGAATGTTTATAATTAGGAGAAAGAAATGATTTAAATATAATAAGATCAATCATATAAAATAAATTAAGAAGAATGGAAGGTAATAGTCTATCATTTCACTCTATTCAGCAACTGGAAAATCTGAATTTTAGCCAACTACACAGAAAAAAAAAAGATGTATTGTTTTATTGTTTTCTGTGAAAACAGCCAAAGAGATTAAAAACTGAAAGAATCTATTAAGTTTCTTATACAATATGCAGAATGTAAAGTGTTGTCAATCTTCCGAATCATTCCTTGGTTTCTATAGCAACTTGGAAAATTGGTGCTCAAGAGAAATTCCACAACATGTGTTTGCATTGTCAGGGAAAAAACAAGAAGAAAAGAAAATAGATCTAAGGCTTGTAGAAATCAAGTCCTTTTAAATATGTTTCAGTTATAGATTATGAATTTTTTAAAAAGCCAGTAAAGCAGGCAAGATCCATGTATGGATGCTAAAATGAGTAGGCAAAAACTTAAGGAGAAGCAGGGTATTTATGTAGTCTCAAAGTATCTCCCCCAAGGTATTTATTAACTACAAAAGAAAAAAAATAGTAACTTTACAGCGGAGAAACCCAGTAGACACCAACTAAACCAAATGAGCAAGGTTAAGATCACTAGTAATGAGATAGTAATATCATTTACCCCCTTACGTAATGTACTGAGAAGGGCATACCGGTCTAACCAAAAAAACCAAACCCATTGCCTTCCAGTCGATTCTGACTCATAGCGACCCTGTAGGACAGAGTAGAACTGCCCCATAGAGTTTCCAAGGAGCAGCTCGTGGATTCAAACTGCCAGACCTTTTGTTAGCAGCCAAGCTCTTAACCACTGCACCACTAGGACTCGTATACCACATCTAGGATGCCAAAAATACATAGCCTTAATCTAATCATGTGAAAACATCAAACACACCCAAACTGAAGGACATTCTTCAAAATAGCTGACCACAACTTTTCAAAAGTATCAATGTCATGAATGTCAATGAAAGGCAGACCAGAGAGAACTCAGGAGACGTGAGAACTACATGCACTGGAATTCTGGATTGGATCCCACACTGATAAGGAGGATATCAGTGGAAAATCTAGAGAAATCCAAATTAAGTCTGTAGTGTGATTAATAATCTGAAACCTATGTTGCTTTCTCAGTTTTGATAATTTTCCTATGATTAAGATATTAATATTAGGGAAACTGAGTAAAGAGCATATGGTAACTCTCGGTACTAACTTGGAAATTCTACTGCAAATCTAAAATTATTTCAGAATTAAAATTAAAAAGAACAAATAGTTCTTGCACTGTTATTTTTTTTATAGTTAAAATGCCCATAACCTTGTCTCATTAAAGTATATGGTAATGAAAATATACATAGCTCTAAAGTTTTGAAAGGGCATTTGTAAAGTTCACACTTGCTTTTTTTATATATTAATGATAAAGAAATGATTACTCAGTTAATATGCAAATGTGAACACCTTCTTACATGAATTTACAGAAAACTTACGGTACACACCTGATGTTTTCGCAGCTTGAACCAACCTTTAGGAATTGTACAGAGTAAGAAAACACCTGTATTTATTCTTTAGATTTACGGTGCAAAGCTCTTATTAAAATTCATGTTTTCACTGGATAAATACAGTAAGTAGGATAAGCTTATAATAATAATAATAACTGAAGGCATTAAGACAGCACTGACTATGTATGTATAAACTTAAAATTTTAACTTGTCCAGAACAAAATTTTATATTGAAAATTCTAGTTGATATTTTTTTCTTCTTTTGAAATAGTGTTGGAAATTATGCTAGCAGCAGCTTTTGGGGAGATTACTGTTCTAAATTGAAGTCTGCTCGATTCAGGTTTTTTGGATTAGCTATGGGTAAGCCAGTATATTGTCCTGTGAAATCACTACAGCTAGCCCCTGATTAATGATGCTGTTCCGTTCACATGACTCTGTCATAAATCAGTTCCGACGTAAGTCGAATACCTCTTTTTTTTTTTTAGTTGTCATTATTTGCCTTTTATTATCAGTATCTTTATAAATCCAATCTTTATTTGTCTTTGGGGGTTGGAAACATTACATATAAACATCTGTGCGTGAACATCTGAGAATTATATTATTTTATGTTACTTCTACCCCGGGATACTGTGGTGATAAGTTTGATGATGGATGGGATGGGTAGCTTTCAAAAACTTAATTATCCGAATAAATGCTTTATTATATAATATTTTTTGTCAACTAAACCAGCGGCATTTAAGCATCACCCAAAATAATTTTCATGAAACTTGTGATACCTGTATTGTCCAGTCTCTTAGCTCTAATTAAGTGATTATTTAACAATTATGCTATGTCTCCAAGCGAGGGAAATAAATGATGATTATGGAAGCCTCTAGTAAAGTTTAAAACATTATATGAAAATGAGATATTTATTTTTATTCATATTCCTGATATTTATATATTTTTTTCCATTTTGTAAATATTTCAGGAAAAACAAAATACTTTCTTATCTAAAAACTTTCAGGACCTTCTCATAGCCTTAAACAAGATAAAGCAACAATCTTAAAAATATAACCCTGCAATAGTCTTAAAAATCAGTTGCTTGCCTCGTTAATGAAGCTCTGAGCTCCACCATGTTCCAGGTCCCATGCCTGTCTCTGGGGTGCAGAGAGGAGTAAGGCTGGGCTCTATCTTCTAGGAGCTCACAACTTAGTTCCCCACATATACTCCTTGATATTTTTCCAGGCGAATGGTTGTTCCAGCCAAGCTGGCCTACACTCAATTTCCTGACAGCCACCACTCTCTTCTTCCCCTTTTTCCTGCTTAGATTTCCTTCTCCTCTGTTTGCCCAATTCCCACCCACCCCATAAGATCCATCACCTAGTGCTCTTTAATCCCCTGACCAATCCAGTCTTCAGCAATCCGATTCTACACTGAAAAACTGAGCTTGCTCTTTGTGCGTATGACAGTGCTTCTGGGTTTGGATGTATCTTTCCTGCTTCCCAAATAGAGTGTCAGCTCTCTCCAAGTGGGGACACCTTTTCCTTTTTCAGTCTTTCCCCCTCCAGCACCAATCATGAGGCCCCATACTGAACAAATTTTATTCTAATTTGTGGAAGAGGGTATCAGTATATGAGTCACTTCCCAAATCTTGAATACTTTTTATCTGACTTTCCTTCTAGTTACCATGTCCTTACTTTCTCTCAACCAAAAAGAAAATTCTTTATTATAAGATTCCCACCAGAAACCCTGTTCCATGCTGGTACAATTCTAAAGCATGAATCGGCTGAGAGGCATGCCCTGTTTCCAGGAGATGAAAAATCTCTGTGCTGTCAAGACTCTCTGTGCTTTCCAACATTTTTCACATCGTGATGCCTAAAGAAAATGGTGATATCTGAATGGCACACTGAAGTAATAAGGAGGCTGTAATGAAGAGGCTGCTGGCCTCTGTTTCCACCCAGCTGTTCCAAGGGCAGAGGTATCAATATTGCAGCCCAGCTGTCCAGTTCTCAGCACAGTCCAGCTCACTGCGTTAATTAATTGTAGAAAATGATTACAGGGCAATATTTCTTCTCAAATCTGGTAAGCAATATATTCCCTCCTCTATGATGCATTCTGTGCAATTACTCCATTCATACTAATTTCTGAGGATACCAGTATTTCATTTCAGGACTTTCCTGCAGTAATGATTTCCACAAGTTAATAGATTGTAAACAAAAAATAAAAAATCATCTGCATATTGACTCTACTGTTTAACTCCTTGAGCCATTCATTTAAGCTCAAAGGAGCACTGGTTATGCAGACTGTGCTTGAGACAACCACTCCATTTCTCTATTGTATTGTCCTCCATAGCATGAAAACACCAACAAGACACTGAATTGGCAAAACAACTATGGTACTGGATAGTGGCAGACAGAGTTCTCGGCTGAGAGTGAAAAAGGACGTTGAGATGTTAGAGACTATGTGGACAACTAGGATTAAAATACCATTTGAAATACTTCACAGCTCCCATTATTTTTAAAAGGCATCTTATTACTCAAGGACAATCTCAGATAAACTGTCATTAGATGAATAATAATGTATAGAATTATTATTTGGTTCAAGGCATTTTGTTAGACCAGAGACGATATGAAATGTAAAAAATTTCTGAAAAGAGTTAAGCATTATACAAATACATATAATGGCAAAGATAATAGTGAACTTAGTGGATGAGGTATAAGCAGTTTTAGATTATTGTCCCAGAACTGTAGGAGCTTTTAAGGTAGTTGAAATAGATATGACATACAGAGAGGCAATAATTGCTAGAACTAGAAAGCTAGGGATAGCATTAACAAACAAACAAACAAACTTGCCATCAAATCAATTCTGACTCATAGCGACCCTATAGGACAGAGTAGAACTGCCCTATAGGGTTTCCAAGGAGAGGCTGGTGTATTCGAACTGGCATCCTTTTGGTTAGCAGCCAAGCTCTTTAACCAGTGCAACACCAGGGCTTCATTAGAGCCATATAAATGATAAAGATAAGAAGGAATACAGGGTTTTAAAGAAGGACAACATCATTCATAACCAGAGATAATGGGGAAAGGTTCTCAGAGAAGGTAAAATTTGAGCTGACCATTGAAGGACGGATGTGAGGAGGAAATGCAGAGCTCAGATTACTTGCAGCAGCATCTCTGTGAGCTTCCTTTGGTTACCCCATTTATATGACATTCTATCTTGGTTCTTCCAAATTAACAAAATAGCCATCAGCCCCAGAAATGTATCAGTACTCTCAGAAAGCTATTTATTTCGAGGGTAGGGAGGGAGGGGGAGGGTTATTTACTAACTAGATAGTAGATAAGAATTATCTTAGGTGAAGGGAAGGACAGCACACACTACAGGGGAAGTCAGCACAACTGGACTAAACCAAAGC
>NW_004443941.1:11256115-11374235 GCF_000243295.1 Trichechus manatus latirostris
TGGCATAACAAAGCTTATCAAGAAAATGTTCCGCATCCTACTTTGGTGAGTGGCATCTAGGGTCTTAAAATCTTGCTAGCGGCCATCCAAGATGCATCAATTGGTCCAAACCACCTGGAGGAAAGGAAAATGAAGAACACCAGAGACACAAGGAAAGTATTAACCCAACAGACCAGAAGAACTAGATGGTGCCTGGCTACCACCAATGACTGCCCTGACAGGAAAACACTACAGAGAGCCTGGAAGGAGCAGGAGAAAGGTGGGGTGTAGAACTCAAATTCTAGTAATAAGACCAGACTTAATGGTTTGACTGAGACTGGAGGAACCCCAGAAAGCATGGCCCCTGGAGTCTCTTTCGGCCCGGAACTAAATTAACATCTGAGGCCAACCCTTCAGACAGGGATTGGACTGGACTGTGGGACATAAAGTGATACTCGTGAGTAGTGTGCCTGTTAGCTCAAGTAGATACAAGAGACTAAACGGGCAGCTTCTGTCCAGAGGTGAGATGGGAAGGCAGAGAGGGTTAGGAGCTGGTTGAACAGACATGGGGAGTCATGAGTGGAAAGGAGGAATATGCTGTCACAGTATGGGGAGAGCAATTGGGGTCACATAGCAGTGTACGTACAAATTTTTGTTTGGGAAAAATAAAAAAAATTTAAAAAATTTATTTGATGGCAACTGATATATTGAAAGAACCTAAAAATATCTCTCTCACTCTATGACTGTGTGTAACCACTGTTATGTGCTTCTAATAATTTGAAGCCCTTCGTTCACCCAGTGCTATTTGTAACACTTTACTAAATGTTAATAGAAGAAGCCCTCTGTTATTTTACTTCTCTGAAGATAGCAATTATGAAATTGTCCCTGTGAATAGCAAACCATGCGGATAGCATGCAATTAAGATGGATCATCAGAAAAAGAAAAGTACAGTTTATGTGATTGAGTTACATCTCTTAAAAGGAAAGAACTTGTCTTAATTCTTTTTGGATTTCTATATATGTCACATCTGCATTTTTTTCTTTAAAAAATATCACAAGTTCATAAATAAAGTATCCAAATTGTTTTTGAAGAATGAGAAATTATACAGTATAACAAATTACATTAAAGAAAAACAAACAAAAAACAATGATTTTTTTTTCCTTAGCTATTTAAAAGCAAAATGAGGTTATTTTACACTTGACTATCTAGCCTTCTCTTTACGTTCTCTCACCATGCCGCCCAAATATTCTTTAAACATAGACTCTATAAAGTTTGTTAAAGAGTCTTCAGAAAACAATGTTTTCATTGTCTTATGTTCTAAAACTTGGAGTGAATGTATACTGTCTACCTTATCAGACCCAAAATGCTGGATCAAGAGTTCACAAATAGTGCAACTATTCCCATCAGATCTTAAAACAGTTCTGATTGTTAATTTAGCTGCATAACCTATTCTGAATGATGGACCTTGGAGCTTTTTACCTGTGGTACGCTTCTTATTTCAATAATTTATGCACTTTAACTGCGTGTGTATGTGTGAGTGTGTGTACCAGATAAAAGGTCCTGAAGTTCTGGAACCACATTCTAATATAAATTATAAATGTTCTGAAAATTAATAATGTGCTTCATCTTTTTGTCCTTCCAAATAGATGACTTTAGCCGCAGTTGGATCATGACATCTATTTTTCTGATTAGAAAGCAGGATTTGTTCAGAAGTAATACAAAGAGAAAGAAAAAGGTGTCATCTTCTAACATGCAAATAGAATCACACAGTCACACAACAGCCTTTTAAGCAAACCCAATGAAGCAGATAAGCCATATACTACCATGCCCATACCAAGTGTTGGCCAGGGTATAGAAAAACTGGAAATGTCAGACTCTGCTGATGGGAATGTAAATCAGTACAGCAAAGTTGGAAAACTGTATGACAGTTTCTTAAAATGTTAAACGTACATCTATCATATAATACAACCGTTTCACTCCCCAGTATTCGTTCAAGAGTAATGAAAGAATGTTGTTGTCTGCAGTCCAGTCAGCCCCTGATTCATGACAACCCCATAGTTACAGAGAACTGCTCGCTAGGGTTTGTTTCTTTTCCTTCTTTCTTTTTTGGCTGCAATCTTTTATGGAAGAAGTTCACCAGGAATTTTCTGCCATGGAGTCGCTGGATGGGTTGGAACCACCAACCTTTGGGTTATCAACCAAATCACAAACCGTTTGTGCCACCAGGCTGCTTAATGAAAGAATACTTCACTACAATGAGTTGCACCCCAGTGTTCACAGAAGCTTTAATTGTAATAGACCAAAAGTGGAAGCATTCCATATGCCCATCTACAGGTAGATGGACAAATTGCGGCATATTTATACCATGGAATACTAGTGAGTAACAGAAAGGAGAGTATTGATACACATAATAACATGGATGAATCTCAGAGTAATCATGCTGAGTGAAAGAAGCCAGACAAAAAAAAAGAATGCATACTGTATGATTCCAATTACTTTAAATTCTAGGAACTGCAAACTCATCTATAGGGACAGAAAGTAAAGCAGTGGTTGCTCGGTGCTGGGGGAAGTGGGGAGCCATTGCAAAGAGGCAGGAGAAAACTTGTGGGGGTGATATAGGATATGGGATATGTTTACCATCTTGATTTGGTAATGACTTCAAGGGTGTATATATGTATCAAAACTTATCAATTTGTACATCTTAAATATGTGCAGCTTGCTGTTTTACGATTGTATCTCAAGAAGCTATTTAAAATAAGGGGAGGAGGCACAGTTAACTACTGGGAGAGCTCTGAACGGAACCCGCATCTTTTCCTTCTTTGCACTGCTTGTTCTTCTAGGGCACCCTGCATGCTCTAGATTTTAAATATATGACCTAGCCAAATATGGGTTTTGAGCTGATTCCATTTTTAAAGATTATTAGAAAAGAGCCTGACTTAGATTATACAAACCTCCAAGAATACAGCAAAGTCAACTCCATTTCCTACAACCTGTTGCCATAGAGTCAATTCCGATTCATAGCGACCCTATAGGATAGAGTGGAACTGCCCCATAGGGTTTCCAAGGAGTGGCTGGTGGGTTCAAACTGCTGACATTTTGTTAGCAGCTGTAGCTCTTAACCACTGCACCATTTCCTATATGCTGGGTTATTAGAGACTGTGACTTTATCACATCTGGAGCTCAAGGACTTTTGCAGAAATGGTTGGAAAGAGGCACAATCTGCATTTCTGACTTTAGGTGGTGAGCACTTGATTTGATTAATTCATTCTAGACAATTTGATCAATTGAGTGGGTTGCCAATAGTTCAGATATTTTGATTGGACAGACTATTTAACTAGGAGAATTTACTAAAAATAGCTCCTTCAATAATAAAATGTAGACAGTTGAGAAATAGCTGCACTAAATAAGTTAACTCTAATTGGGAAGCATCAGTTGATAGGATCCAGGATCGTTAAAAGGATAACATAATCCTTTCTACTGGCCTTTACAGCTAGTTAAACAGAGTACCTAAGGTATGAGAGGGCTCTTTCCTTATATCCCAGATAATATTCTTAGAGTCTATTTTATTAACTTGTAGGGAAGTAGTAAATCCACTGAATCGAGTGCACGAAATTAGCATTATAATTAAAGTCTGACCTTATAGTAGGTCACACAAATTGTTTAATCTCTTCATCTGTGCATACTCAGGAAGAAAGTGGCCTGGGGAGACACTAGTAAACTAGGATCTGTCAAAGCAGCCACGTTAAGTTAAAAGAACAAAGTTAAATATGCTTGTAGTTTATCACTTTTTGATGCTACAAATGTTAACGCAATTTGTTTTTTCTCTTTAGAAAGCTTGCATGTGAAAGAACCCAAAATTGCATAAAAGTTTCTATTTGAAAGATAAGCATCTCTTTGCCTTTTATTAAGAGTTATTGTTCTGCACAAAAGGTGATAGCACTAGGCTATTTCTGTTGCAAAACAGGACTAAAATATATCCCAGAGCTTCCGTTTTCTTTTTTAAGAGTATCAACCCTGTTTCTTGTTATGTCAACTTACAGCTTTATCTCAGCTTCAGAGTGCATATCAAAGTATGTGATTTGGTTTCTAAATTCACTGCGGAGCTGGTTGAGATGAGATAACTGACTTCTCTATGCCCGGACAGTGGAATACGTTGTATGACCCAAATTGACTACAAATACCTGGCTGTTGAATCCTCCAAAAGAAATCAAGGGCTTTGCCTCTGGTTCCACATGGTAATTCTAGGATCAAAGCTGGAGAAGGATGCTTTTTACCACAGTACAAAGAAGAAAGTGCAGTGTCTATCCTTCTAGACCTCTCCACATACACCTTATTATAAAATCTCTTAAGCTTTGGATTCCCAAGAGTCCATCGCTAAGCTAGAGATTTGGCAAAAATATTTTCTGCTAAATGGCTTAGGTCAGTTTCTCTAAAGAGAGAAGCACGTTGTTGTTTAGTTTGTATTGTTATTTTCTTTTGTAAGAAAGGGGGGAAGAATCTTGTATTCTGTTTGGAATGTGTAAAATTCAGGTAGTATTTTGCAATAAATTTCAAGAGTGCTTTTTGCACTTGCAAATTATTTAAATAATTGTGTGTAATTGTGTGTTTGCCATATATCTCCCATAATAGATTGCCAGCTCCAAGAGTGTCTGTTTGTTCTCTGTTGAATTCCTAGCCCTTGGCACAGTGTCTGAGCTCCCCAAATACTTGCTCAGTAAAGAGTGAATTAGTGAAATTTGTGAACAGGATACATTTTTAGCATTTAAATAGTGGTCTCCGCAGAGATCAATGCCATTGAGACTTTCAGATGCATAGATTAGGAAAGGTGTTTCAGCTATTGGGAGAAAACAACCCATTGCTGCCAAGTCAATTCCGACTCATAGAGATCCGATAGGACAGAGTAGAACTGCCCCATAGCGTTTCCAGGGAATGACTGGTGGATTTGAACTGCTGACCTTTTGGTTAGCAGCCAAGCTCTTAACAACTGCACCACCAGGGCTCCGTTGGGAGAAAGGTACTAGGGATTTTTTTCAGCCAAGTAAAATAAGAAATGTTAATACAAATCTTCTTAAATTATTAAAACTTAGGATTTTATTTTGGGATATAGAAAACTGCTGTGCAAGAAGGAAGTTGTGGCTAGAATGTGTATCGTTATACAAATAGATTGTGAATTCTGGATTATCCATGTGTGAATTATGCTTATAGATTTTAAAATTCCAGATTAACTCTCTCTAGGAACCCAGAATGAGTTAGGGTCATCTTTACTGCACCAACTGTCATATGTCCTAAAAGAACATAAAGTAATTGTGAAATGAACCCAAGTAAAACAATTAGGAAGGCAATTCTAAGCCAAAACAATGCCACAAATGTGTTTTTGACTTTTCTCACATTTTTTATGATCTAAATGGATAGTCTGGAGCCCTGGTGGCACAGTGCTTAAGAGCTCGGCTGCTAACCAAAAGGTTGACAGTTCTGATTCACTAGCTGCTCCTTGGAAACCCTATGTCCTAATAGGGTCGCTATGAGTGGGAATCAACTCGATGGCAACGGGTTTGGGTTTTGGTTTTTTAAATAGATAGTCTTGACTTGACTGTTTATGTTAAATTCTGTCAGCCTGCACTGCAAAGGTCCCATGGAGTCAGGACTGGAATATGTAGTTTCTTATCAAAGATCATGAATAGGACGTCCATGTACCAAAAAGAGTGGAAGGGTAAAGCTAACCAATGAACAGAAAGCCAATGCCTAAGAGGCAGAAAGGAGAGCTCGAGTGTTTATCTGACGGAAAGAGCCAGAACTGTCTCAAGACCCAGGAGTCCAAAAACCAGAGAGATGTGAGAACAGCAGCAAAGTTGGAAGGAACCAGGTGATTGTCTAGAAGAAAAGAACTGCTTTTCAAGCTGCTGTTCCTGCTTTCCGAGGCAGGAAAAGATGCAGTGTATGGATGGTCTTTAAGGGAGCAAGAAGACGAAGTAGACGGTTTAAGCCAAAAGAGCAAGACAATTAGGCTAGACCTGGGAAACACTTTGAAGCAGATGAAGTTGTCTGAGATATTTTTTCTCCCTGTGCACCTCATCACCTGTATCTTGGTTTATTATCCCTGAGCATTGTTGCTCAAAGAGTGGTTCATGGAGCAGAATGATCTAGCAGGATCACCTGGGGGTGTGTTGAAAATGAGGCTTCCAGACACCACTCGAGGTCTGCTGAGTGAGAGCCACTAGGAGTGCAGTCTAGGAATGAATGATTTCACAATCTTTGGAAAAGCTGTAGAGTCCCTGGGTGGCGCAAATGGTTAAGTGCTCAGCTGCTAACCAAAAAGTTAGTGGTTTGAACCCATCTGGGGCGCCTTGGAAGGAAGGATTGGTGATCTGCTCCAAAAAGGTCACAGCCTTGAAAACCATTTGGAGCAGTTGTACTCTGCACACATAGGGTCACCATGAGTTGGAATTGACTCAACGGCAACTAACAACCACAACAGAAAAGCAGTATTCTCTCTAAAGCAGAGAGATCCTGGATCTTTACCTTCCATGCCAAGCGTCGCCATCTTACTTCTTAGCTAGAGTTAGGTTACAATCACAGGTATTTCCTTGATCAAATTTTTCATTGCTTCAGAAACCAAAGGCTCAAAATTTGCTATTCTGATACCTTAAACCCTTCTATATTAATTGGAGGGGTAAGATGTTTCTTTTGTAGGAATTTTCTACGGGTAATCTCACTCTCTTGATATATTAACCATCCACTCTTCTCTTGGCTAGAGTTTGAAGAGAGGAAGATGGAGCATTGGGCACCTAACGAGGATATATTTTGAGGAAGATGGTCATTTCTGTATGTCTCAAAGCATGCTGTGTAGGTGGCTGCTAACCTGCCTGCACAGAGAGCTAACCCTGAATATAGCAGGGCAGGTGTGTGTTCAAAATACTGAAGGCAAAATAGAATCAGCAGCTTTTCCCTGCAGATGATAAACTTTTCTTTGCTGGTGATATATGCAAGCTGTGGAAAGGACATTCTGTTCAGTTTGTAGCATTTCAGTGCCTGTTGGGAGGAATTGAAATAGACTTTATACATGGCACCCTCTGACTCTTGAAAAAAATATATGCTATGTACATTGTAATTTCAATACTGTCATGGAATCTGTAGGGAGTGAAAGCCTTAAGGAATAATACAAATAACAATTAGGAGGAATTGCAGTGATGGACAGAACAAACAATTCCCTTCCTAGTCTCTGCAAGTCTGAGAAGCCTTCAGGAAGCATTTCATGAATATAAGAACAGGCCCACCTGGGGAGAGGTGGCTACTGCAGTGTTTGTATGTCAAGCATTTCAGTTTTTAATTAATATGAAGGTACCTGGGATAGTCTTCAGATGGTGCATCAGAAGAAGGGATAATGCTGTTTTTGGTTCCAACTGACACAAGAAGGTAAAATTATTTCAGAAGGAAGGGGAAACCCCAGCTCCATAGAATCTCATTGTTTCATGAAGGCTTACTGGTGCTGTCATTCATGTTACTGTACTGTAGAATTTTCCTAATGTAGCAAATAGAAGACCAAACCAGCCTCCAGGGCTAAGTGTCTAAACAGCTGATGGGTAATTACTGGGGACCTTTAAGGCACAGGCAAGGAAAAGTGGAGGCTATCAACAATAAGCTATAGTTGAGCAATGTGATGGAGAAACATACTATTTACAGTTGCTAAAGGGAATGAATCTGGTTTCTGAAAAAGGAAAGAAAATCTCATACATCTAATTTATTTTTAGGCTCAGGCGGTCCATGTTAAAGTGAGGTTTGGATGAGGAAGCAATCTGGGCAAAAAATACAGAATAGGATCAAAGACGTATTTCATTTTCTTTTATGAACCCTTTCTTGAATCTCTTCTTCCCAGATGGGTTAGGGACCTTTTGGTGTCAGAGAGACCTGTAATGCTTCTAATCTTTGATTAGCTATAGGGACCTAACCCAGTCACCTGATGTCCCTAAAACTCAATTTCCTCAATTATAAAATGGGTATAGTAAAAATATCAGCATAAATACTTGCAGGAATTAGCCCTAAACGCATGATAATCGTAGTCATAATAATGAGTTACTATTACATAAAGAACCTTGCAAAGTTATTTTAACACACACACACACACACACAATATGATTGTGAACTTTATGAGGTCAGAAACTTTGTTTTGTTCATCTGTCTATATCCAACTCTCAGACCAGTGTCTAGCACAGAGTTGAGAGACCATAAATTTTTGTTGCATATATTGATGAACAGACTCTTCAAGGGTCTGGGAGGCCCTGCTCTGGGGTCTTGGGAGACCCACAGTCCGAGTCAGAAGCCAACAGCCTGGTATATGGCACCGTCCCTGCTTCCTGGGGAGCCCGAACACCAGATGTTTGCACTGATGTAAACCAGTGGCCAAAGGACCTACTCACACAGCCAAGCGACCAACCTATTCCAAGTGCAGGTAACACATTACCCTTATACAAGGTCTTTTCTTCTGCCCAGATGTGCTTTTAATGTTCAGGGTGGGAAAAGCTCGTCCTCTTAAAAACATCCCCAAACAGGTTAGAGGTATTAGATCCTGTCTTAGTTGTGGCAGTTGCTTGTTACCTCAATGGGTCTCCATATGCTTAGACAACGTGGAGATGGTGAGAGGTATTTGCCATCCCTTCCAGTTACAATGCTTCTGGGTGATGGAAGGCAACATGAGAAGTTGTTAAGAGGCCAGGCTTTGCAGACAGACAGACTCCAGGACTTTGGTCCCAACTCTGAAATTTGTTAGCTGTATTATCTTGGATGAATATCTTAGTTTCTCAATGCCTGTTTCCTCATCTGAAAAATAGGGACAATGTTAACACCTACCTCAAAGGGTAGTTAAGTGAGATGATTATGCAGATTGCTTACTGTCTTAGTCATCTAGTGCTACTGTAACACGTACCACAAGTGGATGGCTTTAACAAAGAGAAATTTGTTCTCTCATGGTCTACTAGTCTACAAGTCTAAATTCAGGGCATCAGCTCCAGGGGAAAGCGTTCTCTATCGGCTCTGGAGGAAGGTTCTTGTGATGCATCAGTTTTCCCTTGGTCTGGGAGCATCTCAGTGCAGGAACCTCAGGTCCAAAGGACACACTGTGCTCCCGACACTGCTTTCTTGGTGGTATGAAGTCTCCAACTCTCTGTGTGTTTCCCTTTCCTTTTATCTCTTGTAAGATAAAAGGTGGTGCAGACCAAACCCTAGGGAAATTCCCTGTACATTGGATCAGGGATGTGACCTTAGTAAGGCTGTTACAATCCCACCCTAATCCTCTTTAACATAAAATTACAATCACAAAATGGAGGACAACCACAGAATACTGGGAATCATAACCCAGTCAAATTGATACACACATTTTTGCTGGGACACAATTCAATCCATGACAGTTACCATAGTGCCTGGTAGAGTAAGAGCCTCTCCTGACCTCCCACTTACCAAAGGAGGAAAGGACAGTAGTTAGGAGGTTGAATTCATACATCCATTTGATATATTTGTTGAGTGCCTCTGTATACCGGGCACTGTTCTAGGTGCTGGCATAATCACTGAACAAAACAGAGAAAAAGCTTAACTTTCCTGGAACAGCTATAATGATAATTCTGCTCGTCAACATAAAGTGAAAATATGCTTCACAGGTTCCACTGTGTCATCAAAACCTCTAACTTACTAAAAAAAAAGAACCCAACTTAATTTAGGGTGAATTCAAAGCAAAATCAAGTATGAATGATGATCATAATTTATTGCAAGATGTTAGCTGAGGTTTTGATTAACTTCAGAAGGGGAAGCCCTGTTTAAGACTTGTAAGTTGTTGATTTAAGAAAAAAGAAAGAGAAAGAAAGCTATGTTGTTTTTGTGTACTGTCAAGTCAGTTCTGACCATGTACGACAGAGTAGAACTGTCCCATAGTGTTTCCAAGGCTGTGATCTCTACAGGAGCTGACTGTCACATCTTTCTCCTGCAGAGCAGCTGGTGGGCTTGAACTGTTGACCTTTAGGTTAGCAGCTGAGCTCTTAACCACTGCACCACCAGGGATCCTTAAAAGAGCTATAAGTAATATTTATTAAAGGATAAACCACTATTTTTTTCCTTAGAAAAATACAAAATAATATATAACTCTTAATATACAAAAATATGTCTCCTAAAATAAGTTTGATACTTATAGAGGTATCATTGGTTCTTCAGTTTAAAGAGATTTATAAATATTTTTAAAACTGTAAAATCCTCAATAGTTTGTCAAAAAGTTATTTTTACATAGGGTTTATTCCATTTATCACACTTACCCAGTATGCAGTATGTTGATGAATAGACTCCATGAGGTTCTGGGGGCCCCTGCATATGTGCTGCATTCTCCCCCGAAAAGTGATTTTTATGCATCTTGAATCAAAAAAACCTCACTTTTTTCTTGAAGGACATTTATTATACTGTACACACAGACAAAATGGATCAAGTAAATATAGGGCTATCAAACGAATATGTTTTCTGTAGCAGCAAAAGTCTGCATATTAAGCATAATGAATCCATTTTTAATGGGTAAATGTTGTAAGAGGTGTTCAGCAAAATGAAAAATAGTTCACTGCATAAAAGAGTATGCATCGGCCAAAGAACAACTACTTATATATCCATTTGCAGTACAATGGGACCTTGAAACAATGCGTTGTTGATGCATTTAGCACTTACCATACTGGTGGACGCCTGCAGGAATAGCTCATGCCATCCCGCGTGTGTGACATGCAGGTGGTGACCAGATTTTTGGAATGGGAAAGGACCAGTAGTGCTGACATTGAGTAGTGAAGAAAAGCAAGTAGATGCTTCCTGCCACCATGCTCCCTACTAATACACTGGAGGCTATCTTATTTGAGTTCACGGTTCAACTTTCAAGTACCTATTGCCTTTCCAAAGTGTAAGAGAAACTATTTTAAGTGCTATTCTGTGATGTATTCTGGATAGTATGAGATTGTAGAGCTTGCTTTGCAGAAGCTTACACAACTCTAAAAAGGTGAAAGAAGGCTCCTCACAATTGGGCAGTGTATGGATATTGAAGAGGTACAGGAAGCACTTTTACCAGTGTGAGCAAAGAGGAGGTGATGTTAACTCCAGACATGGAAACTGGCAATATTCCATTGGGATACTGAAGATGGAAGAGAAGGAGCATCAGCAAAGGCTCAGAAGCAGGAAGTGGACATTAGTAGAGGGTGACGAGGCTAAAGAAACAGTAGGGAAAGGAACAAGAAAGACCTTCAAAATAGTCAATATTTTAGAATGATGGTGGCAGAATTATTGCAAAGAAATGGAAATGAAGTGCAAAAAGTATTTCCAGAAGACCTCTGTAGTAAGAATAGTTTAGATAAATTTCTTCCCATTACATCATTGCTACTCCTTCCCCAAGACAGTGGATGCAGTACCAGTAAGTCGAGAACATTGGGCTTGTACTTAGAAGACCTGGGTTTGTGTCCTGGATCTGTGGCTTACCAGCTATGTCACATTGGACAGGTCATTCATCCTTCTGAAAGGAAGATAGACTCACTCACTCTTACCTCAACTAGGGTGGTTATAAAGTTGAATCTAATGGATTGAACCAAACAAAACACAGGAAACAAACGAAACGAACGAAAGAAAGGCTAAGACTGCTGAGAACGTATCAGTGAAGTACTTATTCTTGTATCTTTATCCAGAAGCTAATTACACAGGCGAAAAGCCTTACCCGAGGGTGGATACACTCCTGTCTACTTGCTAATGTACTGTCATCAGAGATGTGGCTGCAGTTCATTGTGACTGTATAGAAGGGGAAATCCAATAACATGGTTTACCAGTCTTGGTTCTGCCACTTAGGGCCTCAGTAAACCCTACAGCTTCATTCTTTCCCTCTCAGTTGGGGATAATAATGGCTCAGAGCTGTTGAAGGTCAACAGATTGTCCTTGTGATTTACAGGAGGATGAGAATTTCAAGTGTAAAAGAGTTAAAAAGACATTCAATTTCTTTTTTTCTTTTTAAGGACAGAATCTTATTTCATGTCTATCCTCCAGTCCAGACTGCCCTAGCCAGTAGGAAACAGAAACGTCCACCACTTCTTTAGGAGAATGAGAGAGCTTTAGGACTTCATTCCTCACCTTCCATCACAGGGAACAACAACAGCAGCAATCGTCTATGAAGTACCTATCATGGGTGTGGCATCAGTCTAAGCCCTGGGGATATCAAAAGAACAAACAACAAAGATGTCTGCCCTGTGTCCATTCCAGTGTAGGAGATGGACAACACATTTTTAAAAATATATAATTATATACTGGAGTCCCTAGGTGGTGCAAAGGTTAACACACTTAGTTACTAACCAACAGGTTGGTGGTTCAAGTCCACCTAGAAGCACCTCAGGAAAAAGGCCTGGCAATCTACTTCTGAAAAATCAGCCATTTAAAACCTTATTTGAAAATATTAGCCCAAGAGACAGAAGTGCCACATAAACCAGAGACTCCATCAGCCTGAGACCAGAAGAACTAAATGGTACACCACCAATGACTACTCTGACAGGGAACACAACACAGTGTCCCTAATGGAGCAGGAGAAAAGTGGGATTCAGAACACAAATTCACGTAAAAAGACCTGACTTAATGGTCTGACTGAGACTGGAGGAACCCACAAAGCCATGGCCCCTGGATGCTCTGTTAACCCAGAACTAAAACAGTTCCTGAAGCCAACTCTTCAAAGGTTAGACTGGACTATTAAACATAAAATAATACTCATGAAGAGTGTGCTTCTTAGTTCAAGCAGATGCATGAGACCAGTGGATGTTTCCTGCCTGGAGGCAAGGTGAGAAGGCAGGAAGAGATAGCAGCTGGTTGGATGGAAACGGAAAACTCGAAATGGAGCAGGGGGGAGTATGCTGTCACGTCACAGGGATTGCAACTACTGTCACATACCAATATGTGTATAAATTTTTGTATGAGAAATTAACTTGAGCTGTAAACTTTCACCTAAAGCACAATAAAAAATTAAAACCTTATTTGAGCACACTTTTACTCTGATGTACATGGGATTGTGATGAGTCAGAATCGACTTGAGGGCAACAGTTTTTTTAATTATATGCTATATTAGAAGGTATGGAAGTACTATGGAGAAAAATAAAGCAGGGCAAGAGGAAGGCATACTGTGGGTGTTATGGTAACAAAGACCTGAAGGAGGTGACAGAGCAGGCCATGCAGATATCTGGAAGAAGAATATACCGTGCAGAGGAAAGAGCCAGTGAAAGGCCGTGATCCGGGACCCATCTTCTCCTTAAAGAACCAAGGGCTGGATGGTGGTATTGAAGAAGAGCTCACACAGGGTAAGATTGTGTTTCACTTGTAAGCCATTATAAGGACTTTGTCTTTTACTCTTAGAGAGAGGGAGAGCCATGGCAGACTTTTGTTGTTGATGATGATGCTCTGAAGAGTTCTTCATGAGATGGGAGGGTAATGAGATACTGTATGTGAACGCTAAGCAAAAAAATCAGGATAGCAAACTTCCATAAAATATTAATAGTGTTTATTTCCAGGTGGTTATTGTTAATTTATCTTTCATTCTCTTCTTTATTTTCAGAAATACTAAAAACAAAATAGGAAAAAACACTTAGGATTAAAAAACCCCATTGCCATTGAGTCAATTCCAACTCATAGAGACCTTACAGGGCAGAGTAGAACTGCTCTATAGGATTTCCAAGGCGGTGGAAGCAGACTGCCACATTTTTCTCCTGTGGAGCAGCTGATGGATTTGAACAGCTGACCTTTGGGTTAGCAGCCAAACACTTAACCACTACACCACCAGGGCTCCTCTCTTGGGATAGCCTTCCTTATTTTTATCCAATGAATTTATTTCAATGGTGGCATCTCTTACAATGGAGAGATTTTACCTGAAATGTGAGTGAGATGATGTCCTTGCTGGGAGATTTTGTTCTGTTCTTTTCTTTGCAGGCTGCTCCTGAGCTTGAGTAGCCCTTCAGTTTGGGTGGGGTGATGGGACCGGGGGACTGTCGGGTAGGTTGTCCATTAAACAATTACTAGTGATGGATTAGTGTACATAGACAAACAGAACTCCTGTCACTTCAGATGTGAATGGCCACGAGAAGCAGAGTAGGCTTTTGGATATATTCAACCATGCTTTTGTATGCAAAAAAATATTTACTGAGATAATAAATGAATTTCACTTTCCACTTACAAACATCAGTTAGTACAAGTGTTTTAATGGAATGAAAACTGCATATAATCAAGCAACTTGATACCTCCAGAACTTTATAAACTCCCATTTCTCTAAATATTTACCTGTTCTTGTCATCCTCACCTTGTGATTTCTTAGACCATTTTCATGACTTTGGCCCTCAGTTGTTGTAGTATGGATTAGCTGGTCTTTGGCATATAGGTGCTGCTTACTCTTTTTAATTGACAACTCTTCTGTCTTTAAAAGGCTACTTAGCATTTCATGAGCAATTTTTGAGCTAAAGAATGACATGATTAGACTTTAAGTTTTTCGAAGAACGTTCTGCATTTTGGCGAGGGGGATAAGGGTAGAGAATGGCAGAATCAGGGAGACTAGTTGGGAGTTACTTCAGAAATCCAAGAGAAATGCTGGTGATCCAGACCAGGGTGGCAGCAGTGGAAGTGGTAAGAAGTAGTCAGATTATGGATTTATTTTGATTATAGACCCGACAGATTTGTAATGATTTTACCCAAGCTTTCTGAAGCCTAGAGATTGCTAGCTTCCCATTTCTTTGTATTGGTAATCAGATTGAAAACTGGTTGGAGTTTAATTTTGCCACATTTATATCAATTTACTCTTAAATAATAGGTTGTCTAACAATTCCTTTTCATCTTCCCCTTCTTTATCTTGAATATTTTTTCTTGCATAGAAAAAAAAATTTGCCATTGAGTCAGTTCCAATTCATGATGACCCTATGTGTGTCAGAGTAGAATGTTGCTTCATAGGGTTTTCAAGTCTGTGACCTATTGGAAGCAGATTGCCAAGCCTTTCTTCTGGGATACCTCTGGTGGGTTTGAACCACCAGCTTTTGTTGAGTAGTCCAGTGCTTAACCGTTTGCACCACCCAGAGACTCTGTTTTCCTTGTGTAGATATGTGATATTGTCTTTGTTTCCTAGTACTACTGTAACACAAATGCCACAAGCAATGGCTTTAAAGAACAGAAATTTCTTTTCTCACAGTTCTGGAGGCTAAAATTGTAAATCAGGGTCTTGGCTGTGTTGATTCCTTTCTTGTTAGTAGCCCAGGTGGTCCTTGGTTCTTGGCAATCCTTACATGGCATATACCTCCCCCAGTGTGTGCTCACTTGTCTCTGTGTCTGTGCTGCTCTTTATATATCTCAGAAGTGATTACAGCTAGGATTCACCCTACACTGGTATAACCTCCACAGATTGATTACATTACATTATGGAAGATGATTACATTACATTCTACTACATTAAGCTACATCCAAAGGAATAGGGACCAGGTTTTCAATACAGATTTGGTGGGGGAACACAATTCAGTCCATAAGAGATGTTAAAAAAGTGTTATCTGGACATCACTACAAAGCTAAAATAATATGCATCAGCC
Organism: Trichechus manatus latirostris; assembly: GCF_000243295.1. Taxonomy (NCBI): domain Eukaryota; kingdom Metazoa; phylum Chordata; class Mammalia; order Sirenia; family Trichechidae; genus Trichechus; species Trichechus manatus. The sequence goes on from NW_004443941.1 coordinate 11,271,682, forward strand.
ATGTGTAGTGGTAGGTTGCTAGGTGATGATGTCCTAAGTTTCAAAATTCTAAACTCCTAGTTCTTTTCTGTACCCTTTTTTTCTTCCTGTATCCTTAAAAATAATTATAATAAAAAAAGATTCCCCATCCACAAGTATTTTGTTCTTTCCAAGATGCCAGATGTAGTTCTTAAACTAAATCACACCAGCAAAACTTTTTAACAAATAGCAAATGCTTTCCAGGTCAGTTTAAATGTCATCTAACATATAAGCAGACAGTGCAGCCTGATCAAGCTGGACTGACCCAGGTTTCATTTATCAGAATTTCACACCCATCCTGATAGAAAGCATATGCCTTGTCTCTAAGTTGTAGGTAGAACAAATTTGGGTTCCAGAAGCAATGTTTTTGGAACATGGAAAGAGTTGTTTGAAAGATAAAGACACACCAAATGAAGTTTTTCTTGATTCTTTATTAATGCCTGAAAAAAGGCATTATTATTATTATTTTTCTGAAAGTCAAAGAAGGAAAAGTAAAAAAGGAAAAGAAAACTCTTATCTTCTTCCCAAACTTGCTGCTTTCCAGAACTGGTCCAATTTACCATTTGATCACATTTATTGTGTTGGTTCTCTTAAATTGGCCAAGCCACTGCACATCAAACTATCTCACTTTTCCAGATTTTTCCATTTTACATCAGGATCTGACATGTTTTTCCCAGGTTGCGAAGGACTGAAATTAATTTGACCTTGCTTGTTCTTTTGTCCCTTGCTTTGTTCTCCTATTTCCTAGTGTTCACTTGGCTGCACAGTGTGAAAAGGATAATAATTTTTGTTTAAGCATCATTTGAACCTTTGTGTGGAGTCATCCTATTGGCTACTGATTGGATAGGAAGATGAACAGACCACAAGGGAAGAGAAGGGAGAGGAGAGAGTGTGGGCTACCATGTGCCTCAGCTGCAGCCCTTTTGTCATAAAAGAAAAAGAAGAAAACAAGATAAAAGAAGCAGTTGGAGAAGGTGGTGGCGACAGCTGGGTTCCAAACTGGAGACTTCCCAGCCAAATGAATCCTACACTGTCCGTGAGGCAGTAGGAGAGCAGGAAAGTCTAATCATGTGGACAAGATATTTATTTAAAATCCAAATAGTAGTAGTATGTTAGTAATTTTAGTGAATATGTTATATTTTAAACCAAGGTAAACTTGAACTTCTCTGTATTATTTACATATAACACTAAAATTCAGTTTCCCCACCTCTTTTCCAAGTAGAAATGTGACTTCAGCAACTTCATGTGGATTGGTTGAGAGTAAGCCATTAGCGGCTGGCATTTAGATGTGGAATTAATTACATATGATCGGCAGTCAACATGAAGCAAGTGGAAGAGTAGACCGGAAATAAAGGAACATAAAAAAAATCAAATAATAGCAAAAAGAAGAGGAATAAAAAAAAAGAAACAAAGAACAGTCAGAAATAAATGAGAGATGCTTAACATCATTAGCCATCAGGGAAATGTAAATTAAAACCACAACGAGATACCATTTCAGAGCTACTGGAATGGTTGTAATAAAAAAGATAGACAAGGAATGGAGAAATTGGAACCCTCAGAAAATGTTGATGGGAATGTAAAACTGTGGAAAACAATTTGGCAATGTCTTAAAACGTGAAAAATATTAACCATATGATTCAGCAATTCCACTCCTCGATACCTACCCAAGAGAAATGAAAGCCCATGTCCACATAAAACTTTGTTCATAACTGCATTATTCATAAGAGCAAAAAATGGAAACAACCCAAATGTTCAACTGATGAATGGATAAGCAAAGTTTATTGTATCCATCCAGTGGAATGCTACTGTATTCCACACACTATGACATGAAGGAGCTTCAGAAGTGTTTTGCTAAGTGATACAATCCAGACACAAAAGACCATGTATTGTATGATTCCATTTATATTAACTTTCCACAAAGGCAAATTTCTAGAGACAGAAAGTAGATTAGTGGTTGTCTAGGGCTGCTTGGGGGTGGACACAGAAAATGGTATCAAATTGGCACGAGGTTTCTTTTTGAGGTGGTGGAAAGATTAAGTTAGATTGTGGTGATGGTTGCACAACATTGTAAATTTACCAGAACTCACTGAATTGTACACTTAAAGTGAATGAATTTTATGGTATGTAAACTACACCTCAAAAAAAGCTGTTAAAATGTTTTCAAGGATACAAGTGAGGAGAAGCCGTGAATATAGACTTGGAGGTCAAAGGAGCCAGCATTTCAAGCAGGGCTGGCAATGATCATCGGGGCCAGTTTCAAAAGACATGTGTGAAAACATAAAATGGAAACGTGTAGTAAACCACTGACGTTGCCTTCCTGATTTCACCTGGGAAGCCCTTTCACTGACAGCCTGCCCTGCAAATGTCTGCAGGGAAACCCTCCATTACTCAGGCTGCAGCATCTGTCCTGTGACCAAGAGCAGCTTATTAAGACCCTTCAATAATCTGCCCAGTTAAATAGGGTTCGTTATGCATCGAATGTTAGTCCGGCTCTGGGTGGACTATTGGCAGTACAGTGCTTATTATAACAGCAGTTAATTAGGACCAGAAAATTGCTCCTTGTTTATTATAGCTCCGAAGGTCTAGTACAAGCTGTACTAATCCTATCATTGTGAGTGATGCAGAAAAAGAAGGGCTGGGATGAGGGGAGGGGAAGAATGGAAGAGAACATGTTCTGTCAGCAAGTTTGCATTTTTTACTTAAAGAGATAATTTTCCTTTGGGAAGTCTTGGAAGGATAAAAAAGAGTCAACTTATTCTTCTGCATGGCCAGAGGGTATTCTATCCAGGAGAGCATTACCATATCCATGCACAACACACATAGATTACTCATGTTTAAGGAATTAAAAATAACGAAGTTAGCCTGATAATAAAACTACTTTGAATTTATTTTCCCCATAATTTAATTCCCAGAATCTTACAATGTTTTGGATTATTATTATGGATATCAATTCATTTCTCACCAGTTATGGAAAGAAACTGTGGTTTAAAATATATATTCCGAGTGTCAGATAATACAGGTTATTATATTCCATTGTGGTGGGACAAATGATTAATGCATTCAGCTGCTAACCAAAAGGTTGGAGGTTTGAGTCCACCCAGAGACGCCTCTGGGAAGAAAAGACCTGGTGGTCTACTTTTGAAAAACCAGCCATTGAAAACTCTGTGGAACACAGTTCTGCTCTGACACTCATGGGGTCACGAATTCAAACTGGTTGGTATAAGTCGACTGAGTTGGAATTGACGGGGTGGCAACTGGTATGAATAATTCATTAGATACCAGAAACACGATACAAAAGTGTAGTTTTCTACCACTTAAAATTAATTCCAAAGTGATGGCTGTATGAGTTGCCTTTTTTTTTTTTAATCTAGTCTTGACATACCCAGGATCTTAAAAATTTAAGTTACACAGTGCTGGAGATAGCTTTGTACTTCTTGACTGGCAGTTTTGCTTTAAAAGTCAGCAGTTAATTAAGAACACAGCAAGGGGCTTAAAATACACTATGAGAGACTGGTTTCTGTTTGTTGGTTTGTTTTAATAGCTTATATTAGCAAATGTTTTATCACCCATATTACTGTGAGGTACAAAGAAAAATCCTAGGACTCATTGTCTGGCGTTTGGAAAGGCGCCTGTTTTTCTGCTTGTTTGGGCATGCACATAATGAAGTCACGTAGCGTTTGTTTTCCTGACCTCTGGAATCAAAAAGCAACCTGACATTAAAGACTAGGGTAAAATACTGCGCTGCTGCAGATAGGGTCATTGGTGTGTTTTCTGTCTCAGTAATTGTTGGGAAGCATTTGTACTTGGTGTTTAAAATTTCAGAGCAGATTCTTAGGAGAATCCCGGAAGGAGAGCAGAGAACCGGAAAGTGAGTCCTCCTTCGAGGGGTGTGTTGACTACTTCCCAGAAAGAACGTGCTGTGCCATCACATGCCGTCATCAGAGTCATACACACTGGCTTGGGTGGACGTCACTTTTCATAGTTTCTCATACGTATACATGCAGTGACAAGGACATCTGGCATCACACAGCAGGGGCCTCACACTCAGGATCTTTTCTTATGTCAGAGCCACTTTCCTAACTGCCTTACAGTAGCTTAAATAGGAAGGATACCATGAGGCCATTACTATCACAGTAGACTTCATATTACGTCCGCACACCCAGAGGACAGTGCATAGGTGAGGCAGTTCTTCAGATTCCTCAGGGCTAAGAGCATTTCTTGCTTGGACCTGGGAAAATTGAGAGAAAGAGACAGCTGTGGGATGAATATAAACACCACCCGTGTCCACTTTATTTTAATCTGGGTTCAGACCACTTGTGGCTGTTAGACAGTGAGAATGGAGATGACCACAGCGGCTTGATTTTCCTCTATTTTAGGGACCAAGCAAGAGCAGTGATGGCATATACATTTGGTTTGCCTCCATCGGGCAGATCGGTCCCTTAATCAGTGAAATCTGTATTGTGTGCCAGGAAGAGTGTTAAACCAGTTGCCACTGAGTTGATTCTAACTCATGGCAACTCGATGTGTTGCAGAGTACAACTGTGCTCCGTAGGGTTTTCAAGGCTGTGACCTTTCAGAAGCAGATCACCAGGCCTTCTTCTGAAGCACCTCTGGGTGTGTTCAAACTGCCAACCTTTTGGTTAGTAGCCAAATGCTTAATCATTTGCATCACCCAGGGACTCCAGGAAGAGTGCTGAAACCAAAAATCAAACCCATTGCCGTCGAGTCAATTCCAGCTCATAGTGACTATATAGGACAAAGTAGAACTGTCCCGTAGGGTTTCCAGGGAGCAGCTGGTGGATTCAAACTGCAGACCTTTTGGTCAGCAGCCTAGCTCTTAACCACTGCACCACCTGGGTTCCAGGAAGAGTGGTAGGGGTCAATAAAACTTCCTTGTCCTGAAGGAATTACCTTCTAGGGTAAGAATTTTAAGACAATAATTTATAAATCCTTTTTACTCTGATTGCCCGTAATCTTTCCAATAATCAAGTGAAACAATGTGTATAACTAGTCCCATTTTACAGATGATTTCAGAGACATTTAAATAATTTACCCAATGTCCCAAGGTTACTGGCAGAAAGACTCCCCACACAAGGCAGACAACACGTCAAAAAGCAAAGCCAACCAGTCTAACGAGTAAACATCTTCTGTGAACAGAAGTTTTACTTTGGATTCTGTCACCTTAAGATCTAAAACCTGTTGCCATCAAGTCGATTCCGACTCATTTGCCCCTGTAAGTTTCGAGAAGGTGTAGAGTGCTCTCCCCAAAGAGAGCAAGCCAAGTTGTAATCTGGAAGCATATTAATGTTAATAACAAATTATCTAAAGAAATCTCAGGAGAAAGGAACCCGATGTAGCCAGTAATTTGTTGTGATTTTTTTTTTTGTACCTCATTTTGTATTCTCCTTGAAGAGGGTCCCCCCATATAGTATACAAACCAGACCATCTAAAACTTGAATACATTTCTAACTGTTGTTCCTTAGTCTTAGATGTTGATAAAGAAAGTAAATAAATATGGACTTTCAAACAGACCAAAAACCAAACCCAACCCATTGCTGTCGAGTCTATTCTGACTCATAGTGACCCTGTAGGACAGAGTAGAACTGCTCTATAGGGTTCCCAAGGGGCAGCTGGCAGACCTTTCGGTTAGCAGCCGAGCTCTTAACCACTGCCCCACCAGGACTCAGACAGAGTGGGCCTTAAATTAAGCTGAATTCACTGTTGAGCAAGATAAGGAAAACTTAACCCAGCACAGAGGGATTAGGATCTGAGGGAGGGGACCTTCGGATCAATTGACCAAGGAGAACTGGGAGGATTTAGTTAGATTTACATTAATACAAGAGACAGCAGCCCCCGGGAAGATGATCTCAACAGCCAGAGGCAAAAGTGGGTTTTCAAAGGCAGGGTGGCAAGTTCCCTGGGAAATGGATCAGTCCCTTTGAACAAGTCCCTGGCTTGTCAGTTCACATGTTTGGTTACAATGGAGTAGGAGTAAGGGGCAGGCTGTTTGGTGAACTTCGAATCTGTTTGGGGTTTTTCTGGTCTTTGCTGACCCTTTAATTCTGTTGGTTGAGTACAGATAGCATAGCTGAGTTACAGACTATAAAAGGCCACAAGTCATCATCAGGTTATTTTTCTGGTGTGTTCTAGAAGTGGTTGCTTGGTGCCATCTTTTGAGATCCTGACCACTTGCTGTCTTACAGTCTCTCACACCTTCTAGGCATAGGGTCATGAAGACGTCACACCTGTGATAAATGATCTTTATCAGAGTGACAGCCCAAAGGAATGCCTTTTCAGAGAGGAAGATACTTGAGAATAGACATTTTATATACTCTGCTTGAAATTTTGTCAGCCTGGGTGAAAACATAACTTAGAAATAGATCTACTAAGGAATTTTCCCTGACAAAGAATCTGATGGAAAACACCTTCTGCTAATGCTCTCATCCTTAGCTTCTCGGCATTTCCCACTGTTCAACATTTTTAAAAAATACAGTGATGTGTGAAAGAGAAGAGGGTCTCTGTGGGAGATTTTGCATTATGTCATTGTTGGCAGTTGAGGTTCTGTAGAACCCAATATGGTTTGACATCTCTTTGGCTTGACTTGTAAAAGGGAGCTATCTATGTCAAATAAATCATACACAAGGCAGAATGAATCTAAATTAATCATTTAATATTATTCACTTGTTCCTAATTTTAAAAACAAATGCTTGTTGTAGGAAATCTGGATGATACAGGAAGGTTTAAAGAGAATAAACACACTTATAACCAAAAAAAAAAAAAGAAAAACAGAACAAAACAAACAAACCAAACCCGTTGCCATGGAGTTGATTCTGACTCATAGGAATCCTTTAGGACAGAGTAGAACCACCCCTTAGGGTTTCCAAGGAGCAGCTGGTGGATTCAAACTGCCGACTTTTGGTTAGCTGCCGAGCTCTTAACCACTGTGCCACCAGGGCTCCATATGTGCACATACATAATATACTCGCAATCTTATGATATATATTGTAATTTTTGCCCTACCTTTAATTTTATTTAACTTTACATCAGTATCTTTCTTCCCCTACCATTAGAATTTAAAAATATAGCTTCTAATGACTGCAAAATATTCCATCTTAATGTTTCATAAGTTATTTTACAATTCCCCAATAATTGAATATTTTAATTATTTTAAAAATGTCGCGGGTTTAAGATTGTAATGGCCATCCTTAAATGCAACTTTTGTTCATGTCTCTCAGTTTTTCCTGAGATTTGTGACTAAGTAGAATGATTAGTACAAAGTGTAGAAATTTTCTTTGAGTCTTTATTCAGATCACAAGCTCAGATTCCCAGTAGTGTGTACCACTTTGTATTTTCCCTAGTTAGGGTACTGAGTGCTTCTCTGGTTACACCCAACCAGTGTAATGTTATTCTCCCATGCATTTCTTTAAATACCAGTTTTAAGTGTTCAAATATTATGAAGTTGAGTCTTTTTTCATAGATTTATTGGTTACTAATTTTATGTTTTACAGATTGTTTCTTCATGTTCTTTACCTATTTTTCTGTTGGAGTTAGGGACTTTGTCTGAATGGATTATGGTATTAAATATTTTACAACTTACATGTATACGCTGAGCACTTAGAACAAGGCAATATTAGGCCCTCAAAACAGACTAATAGATGATTTTGGGGGGTTGGGGGTGGGGCGGGGCTGTCTATAGGTTTCTACTTTATTTCTTTAGGCCAGTCTGCAGAGAATGACCTAAGCAAACATGTCTAAAATTCTGACGTGCAGTGTAGATAACACTTGTTTAGCACGTAATTGTTCAAGGAGACCTCCTATTGTGAACAGAGGCCGTTTATAGAAGAAAAAAATATATATATTAAACTAGAATGCCCAGATTGAAAATATTCTCCCAAAGAAGGTAATGTTTGACCTTAATTAGATTTTCTGTACTCTCTTCTTTAGAAAAATACTCAATATTCCTCAATATTCACATGTATGGTCTTTCTACTTCCTTTCCCTTCTCCTCAAGTGAATTACATAAAATTGAGTGAACGATTGTATAATGAAGGGTATAAAATGTTGGAAGAGTTCAGAGGAGGGAAAGCTCAAATTGGAAGGATTCCCTGTAGTGGTGGGACTTGAGTTGATTCTAGAAGTGTGTGGCCGGTTGGGACAGGTCAGAGGTAAAAAAAGAGAGAGAGAGTAAAGAATATCATGGAGGCAGGAATGTTACAGTATGTGAGGTATGGTAAGAAAACTGAGTTCTCCGTATCAGGATGGGTGTCACAAAGCTGAGTAATTGAACATAGTTTTTGTCACTAGTTTGTGAATAGATTAATGAGGTGTAACTCCCTTTTGCCCTCCTTTAGAAAGATCTCAGATCTGCAGCCAAAGAGCTGGTTGCCCTCAGTGTGCCATGTCATAGCGCGCTTATAAAACTTGGAAAGCCATCTAAGGAATTTTGAATGTTTGGGAGACAAAATGCTTTTTTCCACCAGCCAGGGGGTCACCCATTTTACTGAACAAATTGGCTCATTTCAGAGCATTTCTTGCTTCCACTTATTACTAATGTAACACCTGTCTAGAGCTGAGTGCTGCTGGGTACAGGAAAGTTCAGGAAAGATCCAAGGAATCCAGCCAGCTCATGAAGTGTGAGAAGATGATCTGCCACCAGAATAGCTTCCTTCCACCTGTTTTGTTCTGACTCTTAGTGCTAAGACTTCTCCAGTCCCATAGTTTTTAGAATTTCCAAGATCCTTCTGGCTTCAGGGCTCTGCATATTATCTTTATAGGTGCCTGGAATGTTCCCCACCCTTTCCACCTGACTTAACTCTACTCTTTCTTGAGGTCCCGGCAAATGAAATGTCTCTTTTCAGGAAAGCCCCTCCTCAATACCAGTTGAGTGTTTGCTTTCAAGGCACACTTCAGTTTTCCTTTCTTGGTGGCACTTTGAACAAGTGTAATTGAATAAGCAAAGAGGACTTGAAGCACTTACTGATAAAGATCAAAGACTACAGCCTTCAGCATGAATTACACCTCAACATAAAGAAAACAAACGTCCTCACAACTGGAGCAATAAGCAACATCATGATAAATGGAGAAAATATTGATGTTCTCAAGGATTTCATTTTACTTGGATCCACAAACAATGCCCATGGAAGCAGTAATCAAGAAATAAAACGACATATTTCATTGGCCAAATCCGCTGCAAAAGACGTCTTTAAAGTGTTAAAAGGCAAAGATGTCACTTTGAGGACCAAAGTGCGCCTGACCCAAGCCATGGTATTTTCAATTGCCTCATATGCATGTGAAAGCTGGACAATGAGTAAGGAAGACTGAAGAAGAATTGATGCCTTTGAATTATGATGTTAACAAAGAATATTAAATATACCAGGGACTGCCAGAAGAATGAACACGTCTGTCTTGGAAGAAGTACAGCCAGAGTGCTGTTTGGAATGGAGGATGGCAAGACTTCATCTCAGTTACTTTGGACATGTTATCAAGAGGTACCAGTCCCTGCAGAAAGACGTCACGCTTGGTAGAGGGTCATCAAAAAAGAAGAAGATCCTCAATGAGATGGATTGACACTGGCTGCAACAATGGGCTCAAACATAGCAACAATTGTGAGGATGCTATAGGACTGGGCAATGTTTCATTCTGTTGTACATAGGGTTGCTACGAGTCAGAACTGGCACCTAACACCACCACCACCAACAACTGCATAATTATTTGTTTAATGTGTGCTTAATATTTGTCCCCCTTCATCCTCCCACTAGACCAAGAGTCAGGTAAGTGAAAACCATTCCTTGTCTAGCCCTGTAATCAAATTTAACTTTTAGTTTTAAGCACAGTAAACTTTAAAAGGATGGTAGATACTAGTGATAAAAACTTTAATCTATATTTTGAAATAGCATATTTGGTTGGTTTTTAGTTCTTATACTCATGTTCAAATTGTAAATTAAGTAATTATATATTACATAGTCATTCAAAAGATAGTTACTGAGTGCCTGCTAAGTGCCAGACGCTGTCTCAGGCACTTATCACAATAACAACAAAAACAAAGCCACTGCCCACATGGAGCTTATATTTTAGTGGGAGATGTAGAAATAAGTAAATCTTTCATAATTCAGATAATTGTCAAGTACAAGCCCTGGTTGCGCAGTAGTTAAGTATTCGGCTCCTAACCAAAAGGTCAGCAGTTCAAATCCACCAGCTGCTCCTTGGAATCCCTGTGGGTAGGAATCAACTCCATGGCAATGGGTCTGGTTTTTTTTGGTATATATAAAGAAAACCAAAGCGTGGTAAAGGAGTGTTGAGATGCAGGTGCTATTTATTCTGGAAGAGGCACTCTGCTATTTTTGATTCATTCTTGTACTATTTATTTTCTCTTAGAAATGAAAACTTAGAAACATTTTTCTATACAGCTTGTGGAAAAATACTACTTTCAGGGATGTCTCTTTGAATGTCTGTGTTGGATCACATTTTGTATGTTTCTGAATTTGACGGGTTATTGTTAGCATCAAAATCAAGAAATTTATGTAGCTTTTTTTTTTAAAGATAAACTATATATTTTACAAACCTATAAATACTACCCTAATTTTGTTTCTTTAATTGGCTTAAATAGCCACAATTTTTATTTCCTGAATTAGTGTGTTAAGTGCTGGACTTCAGTAGTAAAATTTCAGGAGTAAGGTTATTTGCACTGTTAATGTAATTGTATGACCCTCAGAGTTGTTATTGGTGAATAACAGTGAAGAATTATTTTTCTTCATCCTGGGGAGTAGAATGAGTGAGGAGCTAGAACTTGGAGCAAAGAATGTCCTCCAGTTAGCTGGTAGAAGAGTATCCCTGTCCCATTAATTTATGGGATTAAAATAATCATCATCTCTCAGAATGGTTTAGTCCATACTTTCTGGCTGTACTATTTTAGGGTCATGGAGAGTAACCATGTGGGGGCCTCTTTCCAGCTGAAATTGTTTCCTTGTTTGTTTTCTTTATTTCTTTTGCCTTTGATTGTCTTTTCTGAAATTTATAGCTGTTCCTTACTAGAGATTTGATTTTAATATAATGTTGCTTGTTGGTTATCTATATGCATATATATGTCTGATGAGAAAAAAGCTTTTTTTTTTTTCAGATCAGAAAGAGAATAAAAAAAATAAATATTGTTCTTACAAATTCAGTTTTTTAGCATAAGTATAAAAGAAGGCCAAGTGGGAAGGCAAAAATATTGATTAATTTTCTTTCAACTCATTGTGTATATCAAATTAATGTAGATATTTAAATCACTAGAGTTTTTTTTTGCCACATGAAAAACATGAAAATTCTAGAAGTATGAAAAGCCTGCTCAAAGATTACAAAACAATGACTTTGTGAAAGATTCACATAAATATATATGTGTATATATACATGTATATATACATACATATACATATATACACATACATACATATATATATATTCTTAAGAGCCTACAAGCAGCCATCCATAATTGGTCTCGATTCACCTGGAACAACAGAGGAAGAAGGAGACAGGAATAGGAGAAGGAAATGGAATGTGTGGCTAATTGCCTCCATGCATAACTGCCTCCCCTGCCATGAGACCAGAAGAACTGGATGGCACCTGGCTACCATTACTGAACGTTTTGATCAAGGATTCTATAGAAGAGTACTGATCAAAAGGGGGAAAATGAAGAACATAATTTCAAATTCTCATGGACTCCAGACTTTCTGGAGCCATGGAGGCTAGATAAACCCCCAAAACTATTGCCCTGAGATAATCTTCAAACCTCAAACCAAAAATATCCCCTGAAGTCTTCTTAAAATCAAACAATAGTTTAACTTAACTAGTAAAGAATGTCTGCCTTGAGCACTGTGCTCTTTTAAGATCTATCTATATAGGAACAAATTGATAACAGCAATCTGAAGGATTAGATAGGAAACTTAGGGGGCAGTGAGTATATGTTAATGAGGGAGGAACAACTTGGGAAAGGAGGGTGAGAATGGTTGCACAACTTGAAGAATGTAGTCAGTGCCACTGAAATGTACATACAGAAACTGTTGGATTGGTGTATATTCTGTGTATATTCTCAACAACAACAACAAAATAAAATAAATTATATAAAAAAAGAAAATTATAAAATTTTACTGAAGGATATGAAACAGGACATAAATAAACTGAAAAACAAACCATGTGTTCCTGGATAGGATGATTCAAGATTTAAATTGAATTATAGACTTAGGACAATTCAACTCATAATCTCAATTTGAGGGGGAGGCTGGGGACTTGACAAATTGATTCCAAAATTAATATGCAAGCACAAATTTGCATAAAATACTAACATTTTTGAAAAAGATTGTTCGGGTAAGTTGCCAGCATGATATTAAAAGATACTATAAAAATACTATAATTAAAACAGCCTGGTTCTGGCACAGAAATAGGCAAACAGATGTGTGGAAAAGAATAGTCTAGAAATGAATCTAAGTACAGATGGAATTTAATATGTGATAAACATGATGTTTAAAAACTGTGAGAAAAATATAGTATTTAATAGATAGTGTTGGATGAATTGGTTATACATGTGGAAAAGAAAAGTAAAATTACATCACTCATACCATTCATACAACTAAATACTAAATTGATTGAAACATTATAGAAATACTTAGAGGAAAATATATTTATAAGTTTCAGGGTAGGGTCTTTTTCTTAATCAAGAAATGAAAGCAGTTGGCCATAAAGTAAAAGGCGTATGGAATTTATTTCATGAGATTAAAACACAAACAAAAATTGTGTACAGGAGAAGCTATGGCATTTGTGGCCAATCACTATGCTAGTCCTTTTATAAGCACCAATTCGTTAACCTCTGGATAAATGTTATACTTTTTCCCTGCATTTTACAGAGGAGGAAATGGAGAATTAGAGTGTTTAAGCAAATTGTCCCAAATCAGGAAGCTAATACATGGTGGAACAGTGATTTGATTCATGTGATTTTAGGGCTTGGGCTCTTAACCACAAAGCCAGGAACAAAGTCAAAAGAAAAAAAAATGTACTTAGGCACTGTATTCATTTGCAGTTAAATTGATTCTACAAAGAAAAGTTGGCATTTATATAGGAACTTCTTTAAAGTTCTATATTGTATTCTATAATAGGAGTACCTTATTATTTCATCTATGTTCAATATGGTAATTTTAAAGAATCTGAAAGCTCTCTTTATATTCTTTAATCATGTTTAATGCAGCTTACTGGAATACATCTAACAGTTAAGTAGAATATAAATTTTCTTTATTTCCTCCAATTGTTAAACCAGTATCCTCCTTGGTAGATATTGGAAAGAAAGCCTTTTTTACATGAAGACTTTTTTCTCACAAATGTTTGTCTGTTTGCTAGGGAATAAGAATAAAAAGGTATAGCAATGGGCCATTCCATCTGTTCTCTCCCTCTTAACTAAACTTTATTAATACTTTCCAGATGCTTAACTCTCCGTATTTTGGGTTGAAATCATTCCCTTCATTTCAGGTAGACTGCATTGTTCTAAACAATAGTGCTCATAACAAAAAATGCTGTGCAATGGTTGTACCTGAATTCATACCAATGAATGATTCTCTCACCTCAGATTTTTCACTCATCTTTATCTCCTCCTCTGGAATGTGCCTTTCGCCCAAAATTCCCTAAATTTCAAATCTGTCATCCTTCAAGATGATAACCAAGTATAACCTTCTTTATGAATTGTATCTCAATATTCAGCTGGAAATCATTTCTTCTTCTTTCTAATTCCCATGATCTTTTATATGCCTTGGATCCCCTTTTCATTATGAACATTCTATAAACTGAATCACTGTCCAACTCATCTTTGTTTTCTCCAAAACAATTAGCGTCATGCCTCATACATAGTTGGCCCTCAATATATGTTTCTTTAGTTAACTAATTACTTAATTAATCCATCTGGTTTCCAATGAATTATTTTGCAAGCAACACACTCTAAAATGATGTTTAATACTCACTCACCTAGGACTTAAGGCTTTGAAATACATCAAATTTTAAAATCTATTCCCCCTTGAAACTTAACTCTTTAGTTGTTTGCATATGTTGTCGTGTGCTGTTGAGTGGATTCCAACTCAGAGTGATCCTACATGACAGAGTAGAACTGCCGCATAGGGTTTCCTAGTCTATAATCTTTATGGGAGCAGATTGCCAGTCCTTTCTTCTGCAGAGCCTCGGGGTGGGTTCAAACCGCCAACTTTTGGGTTAGCAGCGAAGTGCTTAAGCCATTGAGCCACCAGGGCTACTTGTATATACATATACAGATCTTGAGTCATGGATGCATTTCTCTGAAAATCCGTTAGAATGCAGACATACGTACGTAAGCACAGAGGAGATGTGATTTTCAGAGAGCAGAAGGGATAGCATGAAGAAAGGGAAATGCAGATGCAAGAACTGAGAGGCTGTCAGGGAGGTCTCCACAGGCAACACCTGCAGCAGCATCCAACAGTGCTTTGAGGGCTTGGAGTGTCTCTTCTGCTGAACAACTGAATATCCACAGAGCCAAATCCATGACCTTGAGCGCAGCAGATCTTTTCTGCTGAGTATGATCTTATTCCAGGAGAAATCAAATTATTCTCCCCAGTCGCCAAGAAGACCTCAAAGCTCTCAAACCACTTCGCCCTAAGAAATGCCTCGGATCTGCTAAGGCAACGCACAGGACAGAGAAGCCACAGAATACTGTACGATTCCTTGCAAGTGTAAAACTTTTCATTTTGTACAGAAATTCTGATGTGTCTAGGTTGCATGCCCAGTATAAAAGGGATGGTGACCTGAAGTACGAAAGGCCGATGGGCTGCCTCTGTGCCTCCATTGAATCTGAGCTAGATGAAGAAGACAGGATTTGTTTCACTGGAGAGAATCCTGAGACCTGCCCAAATCAGGGACCTTCAATCTTGACCCATCTGCCCACTCCTCCTTTTTCTCTCCTCCCTGCATTCAAAGAGCCTGCTTTTTAATTAGTCAAACAAGCAATAGCAAATGACGGAAATGGGGAAGGAACTCTGTCTTCAGAATGAAGTACACGTAAAGAAAGCGCACGCGGACATTTATGAAGTGCTTTTGTGGGGAGGCTTTTAGTCAGCATTGGCTCGGTTAAAATCCTGAGCTGATTGTTTATCAAGGCACAGCAGCAAGAGAAGCAAACATCCGTCCTTTGTGCATTTGTCTGTTAGAAGAAAGAAGAGGAGCTTCGCCACTTAAAATTTCAGCCTGCAGCGTGCAGAGATGTCAGCTTGTTAAGGAAGATGGGCCTGTCAGCGAGAAGTTACTGAAGGACAGGTGTCCACCCTTCTCCCTAGCTATTTCAGGACTAGCTCTGGTCTGTGTTTTGATGTATCTATTTATTTTATTCCAGGCATTCCTCCCAGGGCCTTCTCCTTAGAGTACAATAATCTTGTTTTTAATGCCCATAGAGGAATATTTTGCTTCTGTATTCCTTCTTCAGCTTCAAGATTTATTCTGACCAGTAAGTAGAGAACACCGTTCAAGACAGGCTTTTAAGGATTTGGAGCATTTACCTCTTTTGAATATTTCCACTAGGTTTTGCCAGAAATACTTAAATTTTATATATTCATATAATGAGAGTTTTTGAGATTTGGCTGTATTTTATTATTATTGTGGTAAAATATACATAACAAGATATTTGCCACTTTGACCATTTTTATGGTTACAGTTCTGTGACATTAATTACATTCACCATGCTATTCAATCATCGCCACTATTTATTTCCAGAAGTTTTTCATCACCCGAAACAGAAACTCAGTATTCCTTAAGCAGTAACTCCCCATTCTCCTTTCCGCCCAGCCCCCTGGTAAGCACTGGTAAACTGTTTTCTCTATGGATTTGCCTTTATTCTAGATATTTCATATAAGTGGGTCCTGACAGTATTTGTCCTTTGGTGTCCGGCTTGTTTCACTTACCATAATGTTTGCAATGTTGGCCTATAGCATGGCATGTATACTTATTTCATTTCTCTTTATGGCTGAGTAATGTTTGGTTGTAATTTTAAGTAAAAAAAAAAAAAAAAACCCAATCCTGAAAATAATTGAATTTAGCTAATTGGAGGTTTCTATATATTTGGACACAGTGATTAAGAGCTCGTCTGCTAACTAAAAAGTCAGCAGTTCGAATCCAGTAGCCGATCCTTGGAAACCCTATGGGGCAGTTCTACTCTGTCCTACAGGGTTGCTCTTAGTCAGAATCGACTCGATAGCAACGGGTTTGGTTTTTGGTATGTATTTGGGCAAATGTGATTTTCTAAGTCAGTAGCAAGGCATACTCCTACTTTGCTTCTCAGATGGTATTTCCTTAGGGATGGAGATAAATAATTTCAGCATAGGTTTTAGCTTTTCATGCTATCAAAAGGGGATGAGTAGTCAGTCATTCACGTGGTTTCACATAAATATTGGTCATTAAAAAGAAAACTGTGACCTAAAATCAGGTGTTTTCAAAGGTCAGTCTGATAGTGGACCATCTAAATACTTACTGGAAGAAGGAGAGAGAAGCACACTTATATGGTCCCACTTAATAAGATAGAATATACCAGACTGCTTATTGTTTACTTAAGCAATATGCAACTATAAGGCAATACTGCTCATGAGCAGGTCATGTCTCAAGTGTAAATTATAGCTTAAAGAACCACAAAAATGTGTGGCATTATTATAATTAAATTAGTACAGTTATTACAAAAAAAAAAGCAAACCCGTTGCTATGGAGTCGATTCCGACTCATAGGGACCCTGAAGGACAGAGTAGAACTGCCCCATAGGGCTTCCAAGGAGTGCCTGGTGGATTCAGACTGCTGGCGTTTTGGATAGCGGCTGAGCTCTTAACCACTGCACCACCAGGGCTCCAAACAGTACAGTTACAGAGCCATAATTATTACACATTAAATGCCTAAATCATGTTTCTCTAAACCTGTGGTTCTCTAACATGGCTGAAAATTAGAATCATCTGGGAATATTTACAAATTCTAATGCCCAGACCGCAAACTGGATCAATTAAATGAGATTTTGGGGGTGGGTGGGACCCAGGTGTCAGCATTTTTCAAGACTCTTTAGGTGATTTCATTGTGTTGTTAAATTCAGAACCACTATGAATATTTGACTTTGCTTCTTGTTACCTCAGCTTGATACACCTGGAGTTATTAGCATAAGCCCATAATTAGCTTCTTGTCAAGATAGTTGTATTTAATTTATTTTTTATTGCAAAATGATACAAATTTTGTCCAGCTCACGGACAATATCATCAATTGAAAATAAAATGTCCAGCATGTTCTTAAGTGGGAATATCTGAACATTTGTGTCAAAGACTTTCATTATAATAATACGTATCAAAAGAATCTGCAAACATCAAATTTTGATGGTGAGAAGCTTAACATAATTAGAGCAAATCTGATGAGGTAATTGAGATAACTACTTCACTTTGAGACTCCAGCTGAGAAAAATAATAGTAATATTACTTAGTGATATGAAAGTTATCAAGCTATAACTCTGTGTATTTTCTTTTATGCCAAGCAGGAGATGTAAAACTGGGTACCTGAGGAAGAGATTAAATTAGGATGGAATGTCATGTCATGCTGACAAAACCAGGCTGCTTGCGTTTCTCATAATGAATATATTCTACCATCTGAAACTGTGAAGGTGTCTCTCTCAGTCACCTCGTGCTGCTATCACAGAAATACCACAAGTGGATGGCTTCGACAAACAGAAGTTTATTCTCTCACAGTCTGGTAGGCTAGAAGTCCAAATTCAGGGCATCAGCTCCCGGGGAGGGCTTTCTCTCTCTGTCGGTTCTTGAGGAAGGTCCTTGTCATCAGTCTTCCCCTGGACTAGGAGCTTCTCAGTGGAGGGACCCTGGGTTCAAAGGACACTCTCTTCTCCTGATAGTACTTTCTTGATGGTATAAGGTCCCCACATCTCTCTGCTCATTTCTCTCTTTTATATCTCAAAAGAGATCTGTTTAAGATGCAACATAATCTTGTAGATTGAGTCCTGCCTCATTAACATAACTGCCTCTAATCCCACCTCATTAACATCATAGAGGTAGGATTTACGACACATAGGAAAATCACATCAGATGACAAGATGGTGGACAATCACACAATACTGGCAATCATGGCATAGCCAAGTGGACAGATATTTTGGGGGGACACAAGTCAGGCCATAACAGTGTCCATTCAAACCTATCCAGAATTACATTAGAAATGCAGCAGAGGGTGGTAGAAAGAGCACAGGTCCAGAGTCAGCTGTCCACATTCTAATCCAAGGTATTCACAAGCTGAGTGGTCTTTGTCTCTTGTCTGTCTGTAAAATGAGAAGGTTGAACTAAATTAGTGTTCTTTGAGATTTGAGTGGTGAATCATTAGTGGATTATGAAATAAATTTAGAATAATTTCTGTAAAAAATGGGAGAATCCATTACAGACAGAAACCCTATGCATTGTATGAAATGTACGCATTGTAAGAAATTTTTGAAAGCCCTTGAATTATAAGATTGCTTTGGGGGTGCAAATGGTTAAGCACTTGACTACTAACCAAAAGGTTGGTAGTTTGAGCTCATCCAGAGGTGCCTCGGAGATCTGCTTCTGAAAGGTCACAGCCTTGAAAACCCTATGGAGTAGTCCTACTCTGCAACATACGGTGTCGTCGTGAGTCACAGTCCACTCGATGGCAACTGGTTTAACTTCTACACTTCTATCAACTCTTCATAGGGAAGGCGTGTAATATGGGAAATGGAGGTATAGGCGACTTATTTCAAGCATGGGGTATAAAATATATTGGCAAATATAAAATATACCCCCCAAAATATATTTTTTGTCATAGAGTGTCAAGGTAAATGATCTTTAGGATGAAAAGACTTGTTTCAACAGCGTATCTGGTTTACTCACAGCAAGTACAAAAGCAAAATAAATTAGCCTTTACAGCATATACATTTGGAATGTGTTTGATCCTGGACACCCAAAGAACCTTCGCTATGAGAAGTGAATGGCTATATTGTGAATTATAGCTACAGATTCAAGAAGTGATGTTATTCAGTCTGTGTAAAAAATTCTCTAACCATTCAAATTGCTTTCAAACTAAGAAGTGAGAAGGCTCTCAGCTTTTCAGTTGTGTGGTGTATTTTAACATAAACTTTGAGCAGTGGAATCACTAATGGGGTGTGGACCACACCCCTGACACTGTCAGAGGGGGTGACACTAAAATGACCCCAGGCTCCCTGGCAGTGGCAGCAGGGGGCAGGCCGGTGATGCTGTGGGAGGGGCCACCAAGGCAGTGGTGTCCTTAGTGTTGGTGTCACCTGTCATCCAGTGCAGTGACTCGTCCACCACCCCGTCACCCACCAGTCACTAGGCTTGGTGTCACCCAGTGTGGTAACTTGTCACCACTCCTCCCTGTCACCTACCAGTCAGGGTGTGGGCGACCGGGCCTCAGCGCCTGCCAATGAGCAGAGAGGAGGGTCTCCACCTTGGCCAAGGGAGAGGGGCAGAGTGGGGCTGGGCCTCTCCGCCCATGCTGGGTGGTGGTGGAGGTGGGGGCGGGGCTGGCGGTGGGTTAGGAAGGGAGATGGGGGTGGGGCAGGTGACACCATGAGTTAGGGAACTGGGTGACACCAACTCTAGTGACACCTTTGGCTTTGTGCTCACTGTTGGGTCCTTTCCACGAAGAGTAAGATGAGGGAATGCCTAGCACTTTGCAGAACACAGTTTCAAGCTAAACTGGTCATTGGAATAAACTGGGAATTTAAAAAAATTACTTTAACACTTCAGTCTTATTAAAGTTGAACTTGTGGTAAAGGGTGGTGGGTATATTCACTTTTAAAAATATTTGTCTCGTGATTGTTACGATCAGCCCTGTTTGGGATTAATGATCTAGAGCCCCAGCTTCTCATTCCAGCGTCACCAGTGAGCAGCTATAGATCCCAGAGCAAATCTCCTAACCTTTATGGGTCTCTTTCCAACTCTAAAATTTACGATTCCGTGATTTCACTGAGATTTCTGATGAGGTTTCACAGTTCAAATAAAGTTAGGCACAAGTCAGTCATTGTCCTTTATTTACATTGGATCCTAAAACCTGAATTTATAGGTAGAACAAAAAAAAGGGATTGTAAAAAAAATTCCTACATCCTAGGAAGAGTGTTATTTTAATATTAGGTCCCAACACCAACATGTTGACAATGTCAGGTGTTAATGAGTTAGCTGTGTCCCTCTCACAATGATTTCCTCACATGACCATGTTTTATAATCTGACCCTGAACTCCCTTTTCAAACATAGATAACTGATCTAGGAGTAAAGACTTCTGACTAATAATGCAAGCTGAGCTAATCAAATATTCCTCCTTGGGGAACTCAGAACTTCAGAGGAGTTACCTGAAAACTGGGGTTCACTGGAGCTGAGTTATATGATGAACCACCAGAGAAGACCAGGGACTCTGCTTTGGGGAACCTGGGTCCATCTTGAATTTCTTCTGTTTCTAAGACTTAATTTTTAACAGCTGCTTCTGTTCTGTGAGCAACCTCCAAAATCCTTCTGATAAATTCCAGTGTTTGCTCTTAAGCTAGATCTCTGTGGAGCCAGGAGGTAAATGAAGCTTTAAGGAACCCATTGTATGTAGTGAAGCAGCTTCTCTCCTATGCTTCTAGACTGGTGCTAGTTTTGTACCTTCCTTGGGAGAATTGAGAAAATAGTATTCAAATTACATGAAGAACCTGGGATGAGAAAGACTGAGCTAACAGTGTTGGTTTATGAAGTTTTCAATACAGCTGTGTTAGATGAGGTGGGAAGAGGGTATGGGCGAATCAGTATATAACTAATAATAATAATACTAACAATAATTTCATAATTGTTACAGTATGGACCCTTATTAAAAAGTTCTGAGAGTAAGGCATGGCAGAATGACTACTGCCATTGTACTGAGGGAAACTCAGGTTCATGGTCACGTAGCACCAACCATAAAATGGGGAACTGAATCCAGGGCTCCTAATTCCAAATTAAGTGTTCTATCCACAGGAGAAAAAAACAAAAACAAGCAGACAACATAAACAAACTAGTCATTTTCGATTGTTCTTTACATACTTTTATTGGAAAAGTATGCATTCTCCCCAAATTAATTCTTATGAATTTGTAGTAATATCAGCTTTCTCTTAAAAATATATTATTTTTCTAGAAAATATATTTAAATGGAGAAGAGCCTTAATTTTGGGGGAAGGGGTCATCAGATACATTCTGCTAATACCCTGGCACACCCAGGACCAGAAAATGGGTTGAAGCTGTTCTTCTTTGTGCTAAGGAAGAAAAGGAATGAGAAGTTTACATCTGGTAGGGTGTGA
Organism: Trichechus manatus latirostris; assembly: GCF_000243295.1. Classification (NCBI taxonomy): domain Eukaryota; kingdom Metazoa; phylum Chordata; class Mammalia; order Sirenia; family Trichechidae; genus Trichechus; species Trichechus manatus. The sequence goes on from NW_004443941.1 coordinate 11,293,044, forward strand.
ACAGAACACCCATTACGTCCCTTTGTTTCTCTGAATGCTTAAGTCCTTGGAATAAGAGCAGAACTTGCTCTACAAGCTCAGGGAGGTAGAGGTTGCTATGAAAAGTTCTTTTTTAAAAGCAGCAGCTACCAGAAATCTTTAAAGACATTTTACCATGTTGCCTGAGGGAAGCAATAGAGTTTGGCTTAGAATTGGGCCTCAATAAATGTATATTGAATGACTCAGTGAAACAGTAGCTCAGTAAATCAAGAATGTTATAGAACCATAGAATTTTAGAATTGGAAGAAACACTGGAGATCACTTAATCCAGCTCTGTCACTTTGCCAGTGAGGTTGAGTGGGTGGGCCAAGGACACAGAGACGAGAAGTGGCCAAATGGAAACCATTGTTCAATGCTCCCGATTCTTAGCCCAATGCCTTTCCCTGTGAGAACGACAATGGCAAAAATCTTCTAAAATCATTGTTCCAGTCATCCAGGTACAAACCTGATAAAAGGATAAAACTTTAGTAAAGAGAGATGCATTTTTTCCTTTCTGTTTTTCTATTCACAGTGCTTCCATCTTTCTTACTTCAGGAAACTTAATTAATCAATATGCTCCTTGCATTAGGCTGTTGGGCGTAGTGATATCCTGCTTGATAAAATATTTGGTGAAAAGCTGATTTTTTTTTAAACTGCTAGACAGTACTTTAAAATGCAGTGGTTACCTTAATGATAATGATCATAATAAACCAAAAGCCAAATCAAATGCATTACCATCAAGTAGACTGCAACTCATAGCGACCCTGTAGGACAAAGTAGAACTGCCCCAAGGAGCGGCTGGTAGATTCGAACTGCCGACTTTTTGGTTAGCTGCCTGAGCTCTTAACCACTGTGCCACCAGGGCTCCAATGACCATAATAGTTAACAATAATTGATTTCTTACCATATGCAAGGTATGATTTTATGTGCACAACAGGATGTTGAGGGAGAATTTTTCTCACAGAATAGTTGGCTAGAGCCCAATAAAACAAAAGAATTTATGAAACCTTCATTATAAATAAACCAGTTATCGAGGAGTCAGTCACAACTCATAGGAACCTCATGTGTGTAAAGTAGAACTGTACTCCGTTGGGTTTTCAATGGCAGATTTTTTCAGAAGTAAGTCATCAGGTCTTTCTTTCAAGATACCTGTGGGTGGATTTGAACCTCTAGTCTTGCAGTTAGCACCACTGAGAGACTCTTTAGCACTTATTAGAGGCAGCAAAACTGATGCTTCAGCCACTTCTAACACATCATATGCCTCTGCACCTCCTACTTTCCTAGTCTATTCAAGAAACTGGAAAGGTGGGTAGAGAGGAAGGAGTCATCAGGTCATGGGACCTGTGAAACTTACTGTTCATTGAGAGGTGTACTCCTTTCACCCAGACTAATTGAGAGAAGAGACTACCATAGAATCACATGCAGAGCCTGAGGGCATCTTCAAAAAAGGCATGTTAGCTTTCTACATTCCCCCATGCATGAATGTGTGTGTATCATACTTGCTGACCTGCCTTGTGGCTTTCTGAGGAGGGGGGATGGAAAGTGGGAGGATGGAGGGGGGCAACGGGAGTATAGTCTACACTCAATGTTTGGTGTAGTCAGGATGTCTGAGATTCTATGGGCCAGGCAAACACTCCACTTGGACTGGGACTTGAGCCATCTGGCCAGTATTGCTCACAAGAAGGCACTCACTTGACCAGAGGTTGGAGTAAACAGAGGCTATGGGGTGTTGGACCTAGAGGATGAAGCAGATTGAGAATCAGATGAATCTGGGTTTGCCCCATTCCTGGAATGAGCCAAACATTTTCCCCTCTTAGGGATTGCATTTGTAAGTTCTCTCTGCTTGGGATAGATAATATTTGCCCAGATGATCCCACAAGTACTTCCTCATCATTCAGATCTCAGTTCAAATGTTACCTGCTAAGAGAGCTTTTCTGGTCACCTAAATCAGTCACGCTACCCAGTCTTTTTCACTCTCTCATCCCATTCTTTTGTTTTCTCAATATCACACATAACTGATTACTCATTTATGATCATCTTTCCCCAATTAGATTGAGAGAGTGAAGACTCTGAGTGCCTTATCCATTGGTATATTTCTAATGGGTAGAATAGTGCCCCCAAGTTGTGGGCATTCAATCTACAACTGCTAAAGAATGATGCCTAAATGAATATTAATCTCCCTTTCAATGACAGTTTCAGTACTAGGTGCTTTATATGTGTGACCTTTGAATTTAATGCTGTCTTTCTGTCTTGAGGTCAAAGACATGCAATAGGTTTCCAGCATACCTCCTTTTGTTACCCTAATACAAAGAATAATACTCTACAATCCAAGTGTTTCTAGTTTATACAGATCTAGTAGTTTAAAGTCAGAGAAGATGTGTGTCAGGGTTGTATCCTTTCACCATACTTATTCAATCTGTATGCTGAATAAATAATCCGAGAAGCTGGTCTATATGAAGAAGAATGGGGCATCAAGATTGGAGGAAGACTCAACCTACGTTATGCAGATGACACAACCTTGCTTGCTGAAAGTGAAGAGGACTTGAAGCACTTACTGATAAAGATCAAAGACTACAGCCTTCAGTGTGGATTACACCTCAACATAAAGAAAAAACAAAAATCCTCACAACTGGACCCATAAGCAACATCATGATAAACGGGAGAAAAGATTGAAGTTGTCAAGGATTTCTTCTTACTTGGATCCACAATCAGTGCCCGTGGAAGCAGCGGTCAAGAAATCAAAAGATGCATTTCACTGGGCAAATCTGCTGCAAAGGAACTCTTTAAAGTGTTAAAAAGCAAAGACTAAGAAAAAAGACTAAGAAAAGAAGACTAAGGTGCTTCTGACCCAAACCGTGGTATTTTCAATCACCTCATATGCATGCGAAAGCTGGACAATGGAAGACTGAAGAAGAGTTGACTCATTTAAATCATGGTGTTGGCAAAGAATATTGAATATACTGTGGACTACCACAAGAACAAGCAAATCTGTCTTGGAAGAGGTACAACCATAATGCTCCTTAGAAGCAAGGATGGCGAGACTATGTCTCATATACTTTGGATATGTTATCAGGAGGAATCAGTCCCTGGAGAAGGACACCCTGCTTAGTAAAGTAGAGGGTCAGTGAAAAACAGGAAAATCCTCAACAAGATGGATTAACACAGTGAGCGCAACCATGGGCTCAAGCATAACAACGATTGTGAGGATGATGTAGGACCCAGCAGTATTTCTTTCTGTTGAACATTGGGTTGCTATGAGTTGGAACTGACAAGAGGGCACTACCATCAACAGCAGTGTATGCTTAGTGGTGCTTGGAGTCACTTGGTGATGCAAACGAACTCAGTTAATGAACTCAGCTGCTAACCAAACGTTTGGAGGTTCAAGTTGGAGGTCCACCCAGAGGTGCCTCAGAAGAAAGATCTAGGGATCTACTTCCAAAAAATCAGCCACTGAAAATCGTGTGGAGCATAGTTCTACTCTGACACACATGGGGTTGCCATGAGTAGGGAATGGACTCAACAGCAATTGGTAACTGACTAGTTTGGACTGTTTTAAGAAAAAGTTAGCAATCTGTCTAAGCTACATCAACAACAAAATAAAACAAACAAACGCTTGGCCAAGTCTCCTAAGGAGTAAGGGGATGGATGGATTTACTTAAGTACGTCTCTTCCCCTCCTGGCATAATTCCTGATTACGTCCATCATGTCTATCAACCCCTTCCTCTGTGAAAGATACTGAGGATGCTAAAACAAAATATGTTTATGCCTTTCTTTCTTAAAAAAAAAAAAAATGCCATTCTTGTTTTAAACATAGCAGACGTTGACTTTACAGTACATATTTCTTCCATTGCTTAGTATTATTGACTTTAAAATGTCCTGAGTTCACTTAACTGTGAAGGGTAGAAATGTGATTGTCCAAGCCCATTAGTTTTCATCGAGTCATATCACATCTAGAATGCATGATTGTCTTTAGTTGCAGCAGTGAGTGAACTAAGGTGTTTCTAGAGAGAACCATAAATGCAGTTGCGTGAAACTTACTATGTATATTCAATAATAATGACTTGTTAGACTGTACCAGGAGTTATCCTCCTTTAGATTTATCCAGAAAAATGGGGCTAAGTTTCCAAATCCACTGAGAATTCTATTGTAATGTGGCCTAAAGGAGAAACATGTTGAGAAGAAGAATTCAGAGATTACCTCCAATGATCTACTGGCTAGATTCTCTGCTGAGGTACATATTAAATAGATACTTTATACATCTACACAATGGCTAGATTTTTATGATTCTTTCATTTGTTTCTTACAAGTTTCTTTTTTTCCCAAACAAAAGGTTCAAAGTAGCAGATCTGGATGTTTATCCCTAAGGAAAACACCATGGTACCAAAATGTTCTGTCTTAGGCACAACAAAAATCCTTACAATTCTTAGAAGGTTTTCTAAATCACAGCAATCCAAGAATCTGTTAGAGCAATAGGACTCTCACACTTTAATGTGCACTCAGATCACCTAGGGGGTCCTGTTAAAATACAGATTCTGCTTCAGTACGTTGGGGATGGGACTGAGATTCTCATGAGCCACAAGTGATGCAGAGGATGCTGATGCTGTTCCCTAGACCATACTTGGAGAAGCAGATGCTAAGAGTCCTTATTTTTTAAAGCAATTCCACTTTAACCAACACTTTACTCTTCCCCCCTCCACTCTGTTTCTACCTTCCAAGATGCCACTATTTGCATCTCTAGGGAAAAATTACATTCCGTAGTTCGGGGCAGTTTACTGCATAGTAAAAATAGTTCGATAACTTGTATTATAGATTTATAGAGTTAGAAACCCCAACTTGATTCTAGGGAGAAAAATAATGACCAGTCTTTAGAGCTTGATTATAAAAAGAAATTGCCCAAAATTTGTTGGCTGGACCAAGTTGGGGAAAAGGTGATTCCATATTTGAAATTATTTACTCATATACATTTTATAACTAAGGATTGAGGTATTTTTATAAATAAAGAATATCTATAAATCTGTGCATCTAATTGTATTCCTATAATTTCCTTCTTTATTAGTTATTCATTGGCATCCAAAGAATTTATAAGTCTTTGAGGAACTCTTTGTAAGGTCCATATTCACCGAGCTATATTTTTATATTCTGAACGTGTCTCTGTGTTTCCTCCAGGTTAAACGAGGTGACTGTTGGTTGTTGCAGATTCAGTTGTTGGGACTTGAATCTGAGGCACGCCCAGAAAAAGCAAGCTCGCACACCTGGGGAAGCCATTACTTTCCGTGCATATCGTGTGCTCTGTGCAGAACTGACTGGTGATCAGCCCAGTCAGGCACAGAGTGGCCTGTTTGGTTCCCAGCACCTGCAGTTATTTAAACAAATGTAAATCAGTTGCGTAATAGGATTGGCAAATTATTGTACTAGAGTTTTGGACAATGTCCTATTTTATTTTGGAAAAATGTGCTCAAGTTTGAGCTGCATGTAGTTTTTGGTCATGAATTAGAGACTCATGTCCTGGGGATAGCTGGGAAATCAGGAAGAGCATGAGCATGGAATCAAGAGGTCAAGGGCGATACTCTGATTCTCCCCAATTAGTTACATGACCATAATTTTATCTGTCAGGCCCTCACTTTCTTCATCCAATAAATGTGGGCATTGGACTAAATAATATCTAAGTTTTCTTTTTTTTTTAAATTGTACTTTAGATGAAGGTTTACAGAACAAATAGTTTCTCATTAAACAGTACACGTATTGTTTTATGACAATGGTTAACAACCCCACGACTTGTCAACACTGTCCCTTCTCAACCTTGGGTTCCCTAGTACCAGCTTTCCTGTCCCCTCCTGCCTTCTAGTCCTTCTCCCTGGGCTGTTGTGCCGTGTTAGTCTCGTTTTGTTTTATGGGGCTGTCTAATCTTTGGCTGAACGGTGAACCTCGGGAGTGACTTCATTACTGAGCTAAAACGGTGTCCGGGGGCTCTACGTCTTCTTCACATCTCATGTTTAGTGACTAAGCATATGCCTTTTTGAATAGATTATCTAATGTTTAAGTAAATCCAAGGTTGCTAATGGATGCTTGGCACTTTATTTCTGGATTAGCTGCCTTGAGGTGTACCCAAAGTGAAATAATATCTTGAAGGAGGAATATTTTTTAAAACCTGATTTCTTGCTGAAAACAATAGAAATTAGGCTTGATTTACATGTACTGAATAGTATTTGGGAATCTGGGAATTTTTACAACATTGTGTCCGGTAGAAAGTCTAAGGAAAGCATGAGCTACTCTCGATTTAAAGCAATGCCATTTCTCCCTGCAGTAATTAATTGATTGTTTTAATCTTGAAAATACACAGGATTGTAGCAAATAGAGTGATGATGTTTTCTCTTACACTACTTAGGGACAAAGGATTTTCAGTAAACAGACTTTCCTTTTTTATTTTTCAAAATTTGCTTTATCTTTATCGTCGGAGACAGCCTGGCTTATTATTTAATTTAACAGTGTAAACTCTTAGTGTGTACCTTTGTTTATTCAAAGATATTTTTGGCACAGTATTCTTTTGTATCTGACTTCTAGAGTAGAAAAACAAATGAAGCAGGCCTCTCATTCAAATGTCTTTTTCTGTTTGTTCGTTTTTCATACATTGATTTTAGTTTCTGGTTTGTGTTGAACACACTCATAGAATCACATAAATAGAGTCAAACTCCACAGACCTGTGTGATTTTGGATTGTATATATGAAAAGCAAGATAATAATAATAATGTAGGCCAGGTCCTTGGCATAGGAAAATAGCTTGGCAGTGTTCATGCAAGTGGAGACAGTGGGACTTTTTTCTACCCATGGAAATCCCTGTCCTTAGGACATAGCTAATTCCCTTGCAGGTTATTTACTTGGTAAAGAAATTCTGTAAACTTGGAAGATGTGCAAATTTAGGGTCAAATTAATGAGTTTATATCCTAAGAACAGGTAATGGGAAGGGGGCACTGCCCTGAAAATTAACTTCTGTATGAACTTGGGAAGTCACTTAACCCTTCTTTGTCTACCATTCCTCTTGGTGTTGAGAGGGATCCTTTTTTTTTTTTTTTTTTTTTCAATCTGGCATTTAAGCATTAGACACCTTCTGCTACATCCAGTTAAGTAATTCAGCTTATGGTCAAGTCCTCTATGTGGCAAGGAATTTGTTTTCTCTCAAATGGAATGTTTCACCTATAGAGAGCTCTCTTAGGAAGTCTTTTTTATATTGAGATATAATTTATTTTCCCATAGATTTTATATGTTGATCTTATTTACACCTTGATTCCATATAAAATGCTGTCATAATCCTGCTACAGAACATCTTTCCTAATATTTGAAGATGCTGGTGTATATCATATATCATACATTTAAGATGCCTTAAATCTTTTCTTCTCCAAGTTTTTTATACTTACCTGATATAATCTAGAAGCCTTTCAACATCTTGACAGATTTCCAAACACATTGCAGCATATCCAAAAGGAGTATGATAACAGGTGTGAGCTGTTTCGCACTAAACCATAGGATAATCCCATCTCTCAGCTAAGTACATTCATGCATGTAGCCTATGCTTGCATGGATTTTCTTGAGTTTCTTCATCACGCTGTTGACTCATGTTCTCAGTCCTCCAGATATTTTCCTTTATCTAATTGATCTGCTATGGCTAGGAATTTATGTTTCCAGTATTCTATTATTTGTTCAGTTGGGTAGTTTTGGACCTGAGAATAGAGCTCAGATTTATTCCCATCAAATTTAACTTTGTTAAAGTCAGCTCATCTAGTCATCATAAAAAGAATTAATAAAATTATAGTTCTTCTGTCTAATTCTAATATAAACTAAATGGTTGGACTAGAGGAGAGTCTGTAAAGCACCCTCTGACTCAGAGACCTATTCTGAGTATTTAATGAGGATGGAAAATTTTACAAATATCATCTTCAAATAGGTGGATCTCACAGTATATGATGCAAGAATTTGTCTATGAGCCAGAATTCACTTGCCTACCTATCATCGAATAATCAGAACAATGACCAATAAGAAATAAATGGAAAATGTTTGGGGAATGCTATTTTTATAGGTTATGAGAACTATATTCTAAGGACTGAGACCCCAAGTTCTTTATAATATATAAAATTCCTATGGGATTCCTTAATGCCCAGTGGTGCTTATTGGAGTTAGTCAATTTTCATGATGGTGTTAATAAATCTTTTCTCTTGTGATACTTCACCCCCATTTATGATCACATCTATTACTTGAATTTAGGGAAGGGCTAGAAAAAAGTCTTCCCTGGCATTGCTTGCCTGCTGTTTCATTTTACTACTTTCAATATAAGAATAAATGGGCAGCAGACTGGGCTGCCGCTTCATAGAAGAGCATGACAGTCTGAGACAAGGAGAACAGAGGCTGTCTTGAAATAAAACTTCTTAAAATAACTTGTTAAGAGATAGATATTCAAAAACTACATTTGTTGAGTATCTAGTTGGTCAAGATACCATGTTGATCAGAGGAAAGACACAATTAGCGGAGGTGGGGCATCCAGAACTTCTAAGTTCAAGTCACACTTTGCTTGGTTGAGATACTGGTTGAGTGACCTTGGTCAGTTGCTTAATTTTTGCAAGCCTAAGCCTGTTTATCATGTGGAGAGTGCTTATACTAATTAATACCTACCTCACAGAACTGACATGCATGGAAAATGCACTGAAAATTATAAATAGCCAAACAGATAAGAGTCTTCACACTTGCCCAAAAAGAACATTCATACTGGAAGGAAGCAAGCAGATTGAGAGTAAAGCAAAGAGTGAGAATAATCATACTGCATTGTCGCAAGGGTACAGATTAAACCAGCTGTACTCACTGGATTTTCAAGGATAGTTCCTATATGAAGTATTTTTATTATTTTTAATAAAAATTATTTATTACAATTAGGCATAAAAGTGATTTATTTTTCTACTGAAGAAGAAGAACAAAGTGGTAGGCCTCACACTACCTGATTTTAGAACCTATTATACTGCCATGGTAGTCAAAACAGCCTGGTACTGGTCTGACGATAGATACGTAGACCAATGGAACAGAATTGAGAATCCAGATGTAAATTCATCCACCTGTGAGCAGCTGATATTTGACAAAGTCCATTAATTGGGGAAAAGACAGTCTCTTTAACAAACGGTGCTGACATAGCTGGATATCCATCTGCAAAAAAATCAAACAAGACCCATACCTCACACCATACACGAAAACAAACTCAAAATGGATCAAAGGCCTAAATATAAAATCGAAAACAATAAAGATCATGGAAGAAAAAATAGGGACAACACTATGAGCCCTAATACATGGCATAAACAGAATACAAACCATAAGTAACAATGCACAAACACCAGAAGAGAAACAAGATAACTGGGAGCTCCTAAAAATCAAACGCTTATGCTCATCAAAAGACTTCACCAAAAGAGTGAAAAGACAACCTACAGATTGGGAAAAAATTTTTGGCTATGAGAAATCCGATCAGCGTCTAATCTCTATAGTCTACAAGATACTGCAAAACCTCAACAACAAAAAAAAACCCAATTAAAAAATGGGCAAATGATATGAACATGCATTTTGCCAAAGACATTCAGGCAGCTAACAGACACATGAGGAAATGCTCGCGATCATTAGCCATTAGAGAAATGCAAATCAGAACTACAATGAGATACCATCTCACCCCATGAAGGCTAGCATTAATCCAAAAAACACAAAATAGTAAATGTTGGAGAGGTTATGGAGAGACTGGAACATGTATACACTGTTGATAGGAATGTAAAATGGTAAACCACTCTGGAAATTGATTTGGTGTTTCCTTAAAAAGCTAGAAATAAAAGTTCCATACAATCTAGCAATCCCACTCCTTGGAATATATCCTAGAGAAATAAGAGCCATCAAACAAATAGATATATGCACACCCATGTTCATTGCAGCACTGTTCATGATAGCAAAAAGATGGAAACAACCTAGGTGCCCATCAGTGGATGAATGGATAAACAAATTATGGTATATTCACACAATGGAATACTACACAACAATAAACAACAAGGATGAATCTGTGAAACATCTTATAACATGGAGGAATCTGGAAGGCATTATGATGAGTGAATTTAATCAGTTGCAAAAGGACAAATATTGTATAAGACCAGTATTATAAGAACTTAAGAAAAGCTTTAAACACAGAAGAAAACATTCTTCGATGGTTACGAGGGTAGGGACGGGGGGAGAGGGTTAGTCACTAGCTAGATAGTAGACAAGAAATTAGGTGAGGGAAGGACAGCACACACTACAGGGGAAGTCAGCACAACTGGACAAAACCAAAGCTAAGAAGTTTCCTGAATACAACCAGATACTTTGAGGAACAGAGTAGCAGAGGTAGGGGCCTGGGGACTGTGCTTTCAGGGGACATCTAGGTCAACTGGCATAACAAAGTTTATTAAGAAAATGTTCTGCGTACCACTTTGGTGAGTGGTGTCTGAGGTCTTAAAAGCTAGCGAGCGGCCCGCTAAGATGCATCAATTGGAACCAACCCACCTGGAGCAAAGGAGAATGAAGACCACCAGAGACTCAAGGAAAATATTAGCCCAAGAGACAGAAAGGGCCGCATAAACCAAAGACTCCATCAGCCTGAGACCAGAAGAACTAGAGGATTCACGGCTACCGCCAATGACCGCCCTGAGACAGAACACAACGGAGTCCCTGACAGAGCAGGAGAAAGGTGGAGTGCAGAACTCAAATTCTAGTAAAAAGACAAGACAATGGTTTGACTGAGACTGGAGGGACCCCAGAGTACATGACCCCCAGACTCTCTGTTAGCCAAAAACTAAAACGATTCCTAAGGCCAACTCTTCAGACAAAGATTAGAGTGGACTACGGAACATAAAATGATACTTGTGAAGCACGTGCTTCTCAGCTCAAGTGAGACTAAATGGGCAGCTCCTGTCTAGAGGCGAGATGAGAAGGTAGAGGTGAGATGAGAAGGTAGAGAGGGTCAGAAGCTAGCTGAATGGACCCAGGAAATCCAGGGTGGAAAGGAGAGTGCTGTCACACAGTGTAGGGAGAGTAGTTAGGGTCACATAACAATGTATGTACAAATTTTTGTATGAGAGAGTAACTTGAATTGTAAACTTTCACTTAAAGCACAATAATAAAAAAAAGTGATTTATTTATTTATTTATTTATTTTGGTTTTAATGAAGAGAAGTTCATTTCCTCACAGTCAAAGTAGGCTAAAAGTCCAAATTCAGGGCGTCAGCTCCAGGGAAGTCTTTCTCTCTCTGTCGGCCTTCTCATCAGTGTTCCCCCAGACTAGGAGCTTCTCGGCACAGGGACCCCGGTCCAAAGGACACGCTCTCCTCCCGGCACTGCTTTCTTGATGGTATGAGGTCCCCCTGTCTCACTGCTCACTTCTGTCTTTTATATCTCAAGAGATTGCCTCAGGACACAATCCAGTCTTGTACGTCCAGTCCTGCCTTACGAACACAACTGCCACCCATCCTCCCTCATTAACATCATAGAGGCAGGATTTACAACATATAGGAAAATCACACAGTACCAGGAATCCTGGCCCAGCCAAACTGATACACACATTTTTGGGGGGGCATAATTCAAACCAAGACATTCCACCCTCTGGCCCCCAAAAAATCACATCCTTGCAACATGGAAAACATATTCATCTCATCATATCGTAGCAAAAGTCTTAACTCCAAGTCCAAAATCCAAAAATTCCTCTTCATCTGTGAAATCTAGAATACAAGTTATCTGCTTCCAAAGGTCCAATGGCAGAACAGACACAAGCTAGACATTTCCATTACAAATGGGAGAAATTGCAGGGAAAGAAGGCATAACAGGACCAAGCAAGTTAGCAGAACACATTACATTAGCCCTCAAGGCTTTGAAAATAATCTTCTGTTCTCTGAGACAATTTACACAATAGCCCTGCCCTCTAGACTCTAGGTATTGGCCACAGTCTCTGGATTCTGAGTGGAGGCCCATCAGCCCTGGGCTTCAGCTCTGCCTTCCAGGCCCACTGGGACAGCAACTCTGCTCCCTTGGCTTTAGGTGCACCGTTCTCCCAGTCCATCTGAGTGGCAACTCCACCCTTAGAAGCACCAGAGGCCATTGCTCCACCCTTTGAAACCCCTGAGGTCATGGCCATACCTTTTGAGACTGAGGCAGCTCGGTTTCTTGTGTCCCTTGTCTCTTCAGGTTCTGCTTCTGTTTCCTGTGGCCTCTTGGTCCTCGGACCTCATGCCCGCATCTGCCCTGCTGGGGCAAGTGTTCCAAAGCTCAGTAGCTCCACCAGTATAAGTGCCTGGAGGCACCCCATTCCGCCAGGAAGCCTCCTGTGCACAGGCACTCAGCTCTCTCGCTCTGTGGGTCAGCTCCAGCGCCATCTCGCACTGGTCTCCTGGTTCTGCTGCCCTTGGTTCTCTGCCGCTGCCGCTTCTCTGCTGCTGTAGGTTCTCTGCTGCCGCCGGTCCTCTGTCACTGCCGTATGTCTATCCATTCACAGTTTTAAAACTGCTTCCACATTTTAGGTATCTGTTAGAGCAGCACCCCACTCTCGGTACCAAATTCTGTCTTAGTTATCTAGTGCTGCCATAACAGAAATACCACAAGTGGATGGTTTTAACGAAGAGAAGTTTATTTCCTCACAGTCAAAGTAGGCTAAAAGTCCAAATTTAGGGCGTCAGCTCCAGGGAATGTCTTTCTCTCTCTGTCGGCCTTCTCATCAGTGTTCCCCTGGACTAGGAGCTTCTCGGCGCAGGGACCCCTGTCCAAAGGACGCACTCTGCTCCTAGCACTGCATTCTTGATGGTATGAGGTTCCCAAAGTGATTTATTTTGCATTTCTATGTAAGAAAGAGTTTTTAAATAAAAATTGATTCACAAATTAGAAATTGGAATTAGAAAGAAACCTTTGTTAAATCATTAACTGGAGCTCTGGCCTTGGAAAATGTTGTATTTTTCTACTACCTCACCTCCCTCAGTAAAATTTTTATCATTCTTTGCATATTATTTATGCGTTTGTGGGCATTGATTGGAGCCCTGATGGTGTAGTGGTTAAGAGCGCAGCTGCTAACTGAAAGGTCAGCAGTTTGAATCACCAGTGGCTCCTTGGAAACCCTATGGGGCAATTCTACTCTGTCCTATAGGGTCACGGTGAGTCGGAATTGAGTCGACAGCAACGGGTTTGGTTTTTGTTTTGGGTATAGATTATGAGACTAAAGTGAATCAATGTAAAATAGTTTGATTGTATTTACCATAAAAGTGATCTAATGTTTTAGGTAATGTCTCTTATTAACATGTTGTTATTGTGTGTTTGGTCATATTTATGTTAAAATTTGGCTATGAAATTTCATCACCACTGAAATTTGTCCTGTGGGCTTTTATTTATACATATTTGACTTTTTTTTTTTTTAAAGGAACCTATTTTTTATCATTTTCATCTGGTTATAAATTTAGTAAAATATTATTGTAAAATAAATCAATCAAAACAGTGTATATATATATACATATATATATAGTAGACAGTAACCTCCTCTGTATTCTTCCAACTTTTCCAAGTTTATTCCTTTAAAAATATCCATTGTGAAATATATCATCTTTCTTTGGTTAAACTCAGTTCTATAAATATATAAATAATGTAATATATAAATATAAAAATGTATATTATATACATGTATATTTCAAGAATAATCATAAAAGGAACATATTTGTACTAACTCCCATCGCAACAACTAGAAAATTGCTAGTATCTTAGAAGCTCAAATTATATCCCCAAGTTTCTACTGAAAAGAAGCTATCTTAATATGATTTTTGTAAGTTTAATGCATAAGAATGAATCCTAAAACAATATATTATTTAATTTGCTTCTTTTCAAACTTTGTAGAAGTAGAATCATATTGTATGTATTCTTGTGTGACAAGATTCCACCATCCAATATTTTATATTTTTGCTATTGTCTATGCATATAATGTAGCTGTAGTTCATTGACTTTGTTGCAGTGTAGCATTTCGGTGCATACATTTATACTAAGATATCCATCCTTCTGTGGATGGCCATTTAGATTGTTTCCAGTGTTGCCTTCATTCTTCTATGGCCAGTCCTATACATGCCTTCTTACACACTCATGCAAGAGTTTTTCTGGGATGTATGTCCCTGCAATTGCAGTTTAAGTATCCCGGGTAATACCGTTTTGCTTCCCAAAGGGTTTTACCTTTTACACTCTTATTAGCAGTGGATAAGAATTACTGTTTATCCACAGCTTTGCCAAAACTTGGAATTTTTCTATATATTTTTTCCATTTTTGTTCAATTTCATGAGTGTGAAATGGTATTTGAATATAGTTCAATTTTTACATTTCTCTGAATACTACTAGGATTGAACATTATTTATTTATAGGGATATATTTTTTTCTATGAAATGGATGTACATTCCTTTTGCCCATTTTCCTATCATTTGTCTTTTTTCATATAGATTTATAGGAGTGCTTTACATATCCTGGATTTTAGTTCTTTGTTATTTGATATGAAATGAAAATATTTTCTCCTAGTATTTTATGTAACTTTTTATTCTCCTTGTGGACAGATATTCTTAATTGTAATGTGGTTGAATTTATCAATATTTTTTAGTGTTGTTATGCCTATTCAAATAAACCTCCCATGTCTCAGGAACATAATTTTTTGTCTTACAAAAATTTTACAGATTTACCTCCCTATTTATATCCTTAATCCATGTAGAACTGATTTTTGTGAACAAAATGATGTAAAGATCCAATTTCACTTTGTTCCTATAGATAGCCAGTTGTCCCACCACCATTTATTAACTAAGCCATTCTTTGCTTAATTATCTGCAATGGCTGACTTGATATAAAGTTTTCATATATGTTTAGGAATATTTTGAGTTTGATTATCTTTTTTTTTTATATTAGTTTTTTTTTAATTGTTGTAATTAAATGAAGTTTACACTTCATGTTAGTCTCCCATACGGAATGAGTTTGATTATCTTTAGTTTCCTCCTTTTATCTAACTCATGCATCCTCTTAATTGCCATAATCTTCTAATAAATGTCTGCCTCTACTTGGGCAAGTGGCTGCATCATCTTTCTTTGGTATATTTTGGCTTTTGGGGGCCCTGTTTTTGTGCCGTAGAACTTCTAGAATCAGCTTTTCAAATGCATTTTTAAAAATCCATTGAGATTTTTATTGGAATTTAATTGAATCTATAGTTCTACTTAATCTTTAGGTCTATTCATATATGTTTAAAATATTGATTGTTTCCAGTACATAGACAATGCAGATCTTTTTAAATCTTGTTATCTTTCTAAAATACCTTATTAAGCTCAAAAATTGATTTGTAGATTATTTTGATCAATGTATACAGTAATATTTGCTAATATGACATTATTTTCATTTGTACTCTTTATGACTTTCAGATATTTTTCTAATCTTTTTGCATTAGCTGGGACTTCAAGTATAATATTGAATAGAAATGTTAGTCATGGGCATCCTTGTCCTGTTTCTGATCCTAAAGAAAACATTCTAGCATTTCACAGTTATGACTTACACTATTTGTTTTACATTATTTATGACATTTATCACATTGGACAGATAAGGAGGAAGACATCTACCATTCCTAGTGCTCACCAACATTGCCAGATGACTGTAAAGGCATTAACTCATTTTATCCTCACACCTATCCGAAAAGATTGATGTCACCAACCATTTTCAGAAACTTGGATGTAAAAAGATGCTACAGTTGCCCCCAGTGTCATAGCTAGCAAGTGGCCAAGCTAGGATCTAAGTTCATATTTTGGCCCACTTTTTTTCCTGCTACATCACAAGTATTTCGTTGTGGTGGCTTCCAGTACTGAGCCACTTGCCATATTAAACTGACCAGGGAAGCAGACACCTGGCCTGTGAACTTTCAGAGACAGGAACTAAATCAGCCTTGTTCACTCCAGTATTTCTAAAGCGCAGTGTTGACCTTAGCACTTGGGAGGTGCTCAGGCAATACTTTGAGGGCTTGGATGGGAAGGACGTTCTAGTACTGACTGGGTCATCCTTGCTGTGGCTCTGATTCAGGATGTGGTGGGTGTGGCCTGATCTCGTCTTCGCTAATGGTTGACTGGTAGTCACTCACCATTCTTCTGGGATTCAGTTCTTTGTGAAATGCCCCAGGTGGCACTGTCTTCCTTGATGCCATGCTTTGCCTACCAATGGCCACTTTCTGTTTCTGTGTCCAGAGTCAGGTCATTTGGCACTGTGAGCTGGAACCTTGATTTGAGCTCTGGTGCCAGGACATGGATTATTTGACTATCAAATGAAAACAGCCCTGAAGTAAAAGCCTTCTGGCAGGGGGAGAGTGTGATGCTTGCAGGTCTGTGAGCCCACCAGTGGGCAGAGGAGAGACGCTGTATGACCAGATGAAAGGGATTTCAGTTTTCCAATACTGCTCATAATTCTTTGTTTATAGCTTATCCGAAGATGATTCCAGACCATACTGCCTGATTTTTCTTGACAACATGCCATCATTGCCTAGGAAGTGAGGGAGCCTTTTGCTTATAACCTTTCTTTGGTTAAACTCAGTTCATCCGTGGGAGAAAATTGTTCTTCCCAAATAGTCACATTTCCGTTTGATCTGTCTAGCATCTCATCGGATCCACATTGTTATTCCTGGGTATGGTAAAAATTGCAATGTGGAGGGAACGTTGAGTCTTCATTTAAATGCTACCCCCATGATGATGTGCTGGCATTCTTACCAGTCCCATAAAAGCCAGCCCTGCCATCTGCTTGGCGAGACCAGGGAATGAATCAACAATCTAGCTGACTTCATTAGACTTTCTAGCCCTGCTTCCTCTGTCCCGGGAGGAAAAAATGCACATGCTCTATAGGAAATCTATTTCCTCCAGGACAAATTCTTTTTTGTTTTTTCTTTCATTCTCTCAACTCCCTCACCAGATAATCTGCTGTGGTCTCTCAGTGATGAAAATAGTTGGCTCTTCATTGAGAAGATCTTTGAATATAAATGTCTCGCTGAAAATTAAAATAACGCCTCAGTTGGATGGAGGGAATGTTGCAGACAAGGTTGAAATCCATTGTTGCAACAAAGTAGAACCATCCAATATGCATTTACTGGTATCTGATTCGTGCCCTGGAAATATCACAAAGCTACTTTCTCTGATCAGAGCTCTTTCAGTGATACTTAAAAAATAATTGTATTTTTCAGAATGTCAGCTTTAGTTACTGGAGTTGATGGCCCAATAGCTGAAGAGGTCTATTTAAAAATACATATTTAAAAATATACTGCCACCTACAGTACTGTTTAACTTTTCAACCGGGCTCTTGTCATGAATGTTAATTAAGCAAAGAGTTAATTTGGGGGCTGATTAGTTATTGTTTCTGTTATGATCTGCTGATTTACATAGTATACACGTCTTTACTTATGCATCTATTTATCTGTTTCCCTCTAGGAAAAGAAGAATATATTGCTACTTTCAAGGGATCTGAATACTTCTGCTACGACTTGTCTCAAAACCCCATTCAAAGCAGCAGTGATGAAATAACTCTATCCTTTAAAACCCTTCAGAGGAATGGACTCATGCTTCACACCGGGAAATCGGCTGATTATGTCAATCTTGCCCTGAAAAATGGAGCTGTCTCTCTGGTCATTAATTTGGGATCAGGGGCCTTTGAAGCACTAGTGGAGCCAGTGAACGGAAAGTTTAATGATAATGCCTGGCATGATGTGAAAGTCACCAGGAATCTGCGTCAGGTAACAGCGCAGTGGATAAGAGAGTAACTGGTTTTGTTTCTCGCTACAGCTGTGTGTGTGGTACTTGAGAACCCTAACAACACGGTACACGGCTCCTCAGAGTCACTTACAAATTAGCTTGTCTTCTGTGGTGAATCTTCCTGCCATACTTGAGCAGGGGCATATCTAGAAAGTTCTGGGGGCCCAACTGGTATTTTGATACAGTGACATATGACAATTTCCCAGAGGGCTGCAAGGATATCCCTGTGACTTGCCTTTCTGTGATGTGTGTGATTTTGTTGTGTTTTTAGTTTTTTTTTTGTTTGGTTTTTTTTTGGTGTTTGTTTGATTTTAAAATGTAGTTTCATGGTTATCATTTGGAAGCATGCACACTGGGGTCATTAAATCACAGTTCCTTTTTTGTAATCAAAGAAACAGTGTGTTTGTGATTTGGGATTGTGTCAATCCCTACTCCCTCCCCATCGCCACCCCTAAAATTGGGACATGAAAAGTCCCTGAGGGGGGAAAAGGACTTCGGGGGATTTCCATATCCCCTAAAGAGTCTGTTTATGCAGACATTTTTAGCACAGACACTTTAAGTTAAACCCCAGATGACGCTGTACAGGCTGGTTCATCTTCTAGTGCCTGTTTATGTTTGACCATATTTTTTTAAAACTTCTTGCAAGAGGCACTGGATACTAGGAAAACCGGAACTCTTTAGTAAATCCACGGGTCCACATATACTGTATGTTTTTAGCTGAGGCATACTCTTACAGTATATGTACAGGTGAAAGTGGAAAACCAATTGTCCTATATAAGGAACACTGTAAGTTTTGGTTATCATTTGAAATTTATGATATTTTATAATATATCATTTTGTTAAGTGTTGACAGTGACTAATTTTTCTGCCATACCTGCTGATCTCAAACTAATATCCTTAACATATTTGTTGTTTCTCTGGACAGTTGCAGAATAACTGGAATGTCTCTAGTTTTACTTTACTAAAACAGCCCTCTCTTTCTGAGCTGTTTGTTACCTGTCTAACCTTTTCTTTCCCGCTTCTGAAAGGCTTTAACTATCCCAGCTAGAGAAGCAAAAAGGAGCTGTAGGAATGCAGACTCAGTCTAGCTAAGGCAGGCCAGTAAAACAAGGGTCCTTGAGAACTCCAAAGACCTTCCAGACGCCTTCTTGACATGGGATGGGTCCCGCATGCTTCACAACTGCCTTGGGAGATGGTCGCCCACTGCCAGAGTAGCTGTAGCCCACGAGTTTCCTATAAGTCTGTCTCTTTGGTTTTCCTTTTATTTTATTTTATGTTTTTTCCTCTCAGATACTCACCAAGAGACCGAAGGCCCATTTGAGAGAAGCACAGAAGGAAGGGTGGGGCTTGGGGAGCCCGCTTTCTAGATTTGCCTTTGCTCAGGTTACAAACTAAACTGCGAATTGGTAGCTCAAAGGAAACTGTAGTTGTACAGCTGGGGTGCATGTGTGGCAGGACAGATTAAAAACAAATCCATTCTACTCATTCTATGTGTCAGGATCTTTGCTTTGTCTCATTGCAGTAAACTGTGACCTTAAAGTCCATCAATATGACCGAAGGAAGTTTTGGAGTTGAGGACGAGTCCTTGTATGCTGTAAAATTGAGTAGCAGGGCAATGCCAACCAATTCCTACTAATTTGCTGGGGCTGGGGTGGGCCAGGGTGGGGGAGGGATCAAATACAGGCTTAGGCGGCAGTGGTCAGCTGATGAGCTTCCGCCTCCGAATCCCTTTTAGACTTTTTAAATGTCTGTCAGATGTACTCAGGAAGACAAAAGGAACGTTGCCGTATGTCTAATTCTGTCTTGCAGAAAGTTATGAACAATAATGACAGGAAATATATTACCTCTGTGGGAGGCCTATTTGTTAGTCTGCTTTTTTCTTGTAAAATTTTTTTGCCCTTTTTCTATGTTACTAACATGCTTAATAACTAACATGTCATTCATGGAATGTTTCATTTTACTAACCGTTACCTGAATCAAAAAAATGTACTAACATGGTAGAGACCATCATATTTTTTAAGTAACGATCGTTATTCTGTTCACAGTTTTTAATTTCCTTTCTCCCCCCTTCTCCACAAAGCACTCAGGCATTGGACACGCTATGGTAAACAAACTACATTGTTCGGTAGATATCATTCTAATTGTTTCTTATTTTGGGTTTGCCGTGTGTTTTCTTTCTTTCTTTTAACTGTAGACATCATTAACAAAAGAGGAACTGCGGTTGGTACTCTTCTGCTTACTTTGACCTCCTTCTTTTCGTCTGTTGTTGACCTTCTTATTTTTTATCTGTTCCTGTCAACTTCTGTTTTCCAACTCACCTGTAGGGGCATCGTTAACGTTTCGAACGTTTTGCATCCAGCTGTGGTTAACACGGGATAAGACAAAACGGTGGCTGGCCCGAGTGACCGCAGGCTCAGCCAGTCCCTAACTATTCATGATGCATGGCATGGAAACTTGATTTGGGAATGATGGAGATGCCACACCCACTCATCTTTACGTCATCACCAAGCAGTGTTTTCCCTTGGTTCTCCCTGTTTTCTTTCCTTTCCTTTCTGAACTGTTCTGTCCCTCCTGCACGTGCACATCGGCGTGGGCCGCTTCTCCTGGTTGTTTTGCTTCCCCGCCCCCTCTGGCATGGACCTAGGCACTTGCATGCTGAACATCTGCTGCTCAACAGTGCAATCAGTGACGTTGCTGGAATAGCTTGCGCCTTTTATGTTAACGAGGTGCACGTTGTATTAGTTAATAGCAGACGACTACTTTACTAACATGTACACCAGCAAAACTAACCTGGGAAGCATTTTACTAACACCATTTTTGTGTCTGCTAAATAACTTTTGAGTTGCAGTAGGGATGATGTTAACACTAGTTCAATAATCAGTTAACTCTCTCTAACTAGTTTAGATCTTGTAGGCCTAGTTGAATAGAATCCAAGAATAAACCTCAAACAGACATGAAAATGGGTTCCACCATAGGTCTAAAAATAAAAACCAAACAAACAGAAAAAAAAAAAAAAAGCAAAGAGCAAAACAAAAATATAAAACAAAACAAAACACAAAACAGGCATATCCCAGGATTACAGTATCTAGGTCTGAGTATAGCGTGTCCTTTCCCTGTGCTTTGTTATCTAGGTGACAATATCAGTGGATGGGATTCTTACCACAACGGGCTACACGCAAGAAGATTATACCATGCTGGGGTCTGATGACTTTTTCTATGTTGGAGGCAGTCCCAGCACAGCCGACCTGCCAGGGTCACCAGTCAGTAACAACTTCATGGGCTGTCTCAAAGAGGTAAATATCACTGTTACCAGAACCGTTCCTACCTCATAAGCTCATCATTTCAGATGCCGACTGAAAGTGCCTTTGCGGAAGACCTGACGTTTCTAGAATCCAATGACGCAACCTTAAATTCAATATTCTACTGTTGTTTACGTAGGATTTGGTGCAGGGGAGGAGGGCAGCTCAAAGAAAATTCTGAAGGGATTAAGTCTCTCTTTTTTCCTGGTTGGTGTGTAATAATTGAGATTTACATAGGCAGTTGTATATTAGCTATAAAAGGAAGTCAAACAAAAAGAGACATTGGGTCTAAAGTGAAGCTAAATACCTTGTTCATTCTATGCAAACGCCTTAGGTGTTAGGTCCACAGATGTTATCTACAGTGGCGAGTTTTTTTGAGAATTACAGGTAAAAGGAAGATAAAAACTAGGCTACAAGAGAAAGAGAGACTACATTAAAATAGTGAGTCTTGTATAATGAAACAATTTTGTTTGTGTTCTAACCATGTTCTGAAGGAAGTGAAGCTGTTTCACTGATCTGGTGACGTCACTTAATATCTACCTAAGCAAAAACTCTCAGGATAACTAAACGATATCAAGAATTTCTGCCTTGTTTCCATCTGTCATTGTTTGATGCAATTTTGAATAGGGTTGGAGCTTGGTGGGATGTGGGGAGAGTAGGATTAGGAAGACCCTGAATTTCAACTTTATTATTTTTCCAGAAAGGCTGCCAGTTTTCATTCAGGCATAACCCAATTTCTTTTGGCTACTGGAAACAGATTTCTCTTACACCGTATGGCTGCCATCTAATGATATGGACTCCTAAACCATAAAGTTTAGTTTATTATTTTTTGGAGGTGTTTTTAGCAAGTAGCGAAGCACTTTGATTTATTCTAAAAAAAGAAAGAAATTATTTTCATGATACATTCTTGATTCAGGTAAGCCTCAGTGAAAAACAAACCCAGTAGCTTAGATACATCACTGCTGAGTTATCCTTCCCTGTCTTTTATTTACGTGAAAATACTGGCTGTTGAATTGCCTCGTACGTGGCTATATACAGAACAGTCCTAAGGTGGATTCAGTATGCTCTAGTTTCAGCAGATACAAGGATATGCAGGTCTGAAAGGCTGAATCTACCCATACCCAGGTTGACTGTCCCTCAAAGAGGAACCTCTGTTCTTTACAAATATGTGGTATGACACAGGACTGTGTTGAGCTGTGTAGGGAATAATAATTATTGTTATATAATCATTATCATTATGATGCTGCTGATAATGATAGTACTAAATGTTCAGAGCTCTTATTTTGTGCCTGGTGCTATCCTAAGAGCTTTACGTGGATTCCTATATGAGCAATTCCAAATATAAGAATCAGCACAAAGCCAACTCCTAGGAGGCAGAGATCAAATATATCCCAGATTTCCAAATTCTCCAAGCTGCTGCACCACTCCGTCTCTTTCACTGGCCTCTCCCTCTCCCCTCAGCACTCTTTGGTCACGTCTGGTTGCTGCAAATTCTCACCGAACTCAGAAACTATACTTAGAGTTACGTGGTTTATTACAGAAGTAACAGGGTACAAGTTGGGATCAGGATCAACAGGCTACAACTCAAGATCAGGATCAGGAAGAATGTAGGCAAAGTCCAGAAGGCTCCCCTGAAGTGGAGAGCACACCCCTCCCTTCTTTAGTGCAGGACAGTTCTCTCAGCTCCTCTTGGCCATGCAAGCAAGCAGACCCTTCTCTCTGCCATGCATGTACCCTTTTGGCTGTGCAGGCCTCCTCTGGGCCCCCTCAGGACAGGCCTCTTTTCCGCGCATACCCCCTCTCAGTCGTGCAAGCCTCCTCTCAGCCCCCTCAGGATAGATCTCCTCTCGACTCCCTCAAGGCAGGCCTCTTGGCCCTTTAGGACCCCTCTCAGCTGTGCAGGCCTCCTCGGGGCCCCCTCAGGACAGGCGTCCTGTCAGCTGCCTCAGGAAAGGTCTCCTCTTGGCCGTCTCTCAGCTGTGCAGGCCTCCCTGCCTTTGGCCTCCGTGCCATCAGCATCTCCACTGCTGACCCAGCTCACAGCCAGTGTAGCAACTTAGTTCAGCTCTTGTAGCTGCATTCCCAGCAGCAGATTTTTGCCTTCACCACCGCTCTGCTGTAGGGCCCCTTCCAGGCCTCTCGCTGTCTTCAGTGTTACAGCCCTTGACCTGTGTTACAGCTTTTTTAGGAGGTTCCCCACCTTCTCTCTCTCTGCTTTTTCTCTCTTCTTGCCTCTCTCACCTTTTCTCCTTTCTGAAACCTCTGGCGGGGGCTGGCTGCTTATATAAGCAAACTGCTTGTCAATTTCAAGGCATGGCCCTTCCATCAGGGCCACAAACTGACCAATCCCCTCAGTGGACCATAGTCACTTCATTTGCATAGTACAATGACCAATCTCTGCAAGGTGCATACCAATCACAGGGCAGCCTGCAACCCAGCGCGAGACAAACAGTATCAAACCATCAAGTTGTTCACAGCTTACCAGGAAATGTCAATCAAACTGGGCAAAAGTAACAAACCTTCTAGTGTAGAAAACTAGCACAAAGGTAACTCCTCAGGGCTTAGGGGAAAAATCTCTCAAGCTGTTCTTCCAAAGAGCCAAGGCAAAAGTTCACATAATGGAACTCACTTCACTACAATTCCCCACAAGGTGGTTAGTAAATTTGTTCCGTGTTTTTTTCAGACAAGGAAACTGAAGCTTTTCGTATGCCATCGAGGCAATTCTGACTCATAGTGGCCCTATAAGGACAGAGTAGAACTGCCCCCACGGGGTTTCCTCGGCTATAAATCTTCACAGGAGCTGATCACCAGGTCTCTTCTTGTGCAGAGTGGCTGGTGGGTTCGAACTGCTGGCCTTTTGGTTAGCAGCTGAGCTCTTAACCACTGTACTACCAGGGTTCGCAATCAGCCCCTACGTCCTGCCTTACCTATAGCAATTTAATCCTGAGACAGACTGGGAAAAGGAATGGGAATAGAAGGATCACCAATACAAACTGGAATCTAGGTAAAGAGGCCTTTCTGGACACTGAGTTCAGCTGAACTACATGGTCCTCTGACTGTGCAGCATGGATGATATGACTTTTTATGTGCACGAAGCTGCAGTTCATTGCCTTGATCTGAAATTACAGTTATACTTATCTGGAAATAATGTCTTTATTTGTGAGTTGATATACCTTAGAATTAATCTCTTTTCAATATTAATCTCTTTTTATATTGGCCTATCAACTATAAAATGTAACAGAATCACCATAGCAAAAGCAAGCCAGGTGAAAAAGAAGTCAGGTGGTCTTCCAAGTTAGATGTCATTGGTAGCTACTGAGTCCATGCAATGATGACTCGATCATGTTATTCCCTCTACAGGTTTTGGATACACTATTGGACGCTTCCCATTTTTTGTTCTTCCATAGCCTGGGGTATGTGTTTTAGCAAGCCCTGCCCATTTTTTCTTGGCTTGTCCAGTCTCTTTCACTTTATTTCCTCCTGCCATATTAGAGAGTAGAAGAAGACTGGCAGAATTTGCCTGTGTATCAAAACATACCTTAGTCGGAGGGCTTCTTGAGAATTCATAGTTTTCATCCATGTCTGAATTATTACTTGTTTAGAATGCCCTGCTCTTCCTACTTCTGAAATAAAATAGTGGCAAAGTATCATAGATTTTGAGTTAAATCACCTTGGTTCAGATATGTTAGTTTAACAGAGTTATTGAAGAGAGGAACACACTCAAGATCATGATCACCACATCTCTCAGCAGTAAGTCTATGTGAATTCACTTAACTCTAGCTTGGACTTTCTAGCATGTGGAAATTACACATTGCACGTTTAAAACCTTAATTATGGTTTCTTGTTTTTTTTTTTTGGCTTGTACAATTTTTGTTTTCAATCTTAGTATGTAATCACTCTATGGATGATCAATCCTGAGGGCAGGGTGGGTGGGATTGTAGTAACATGTTGTGGACAAAATTATGGAACGTCAGAATAGGAAGGGAGTCTACCAGGATGGTGCAAATGTTTTGTTGATTGGGCTGCTAACTGAAAGGTTGGAGGTTCAAATGTACCCAGAGGTGCCTTGGAAGGAAGGCCCGGAGATCTACTTCCAAGAAATCAGCCAATGAAAACCCCATGGAACACAATTCGTTTCTGACACACAGGAGGTCACCATGAGTTAGAGTCAAACTTAATGGTATTTTTTTTTTTTTTTAGAATAGGAGGAATCATGGAAATCATTTTCCAAGTGATTGCAGATAGGAAACAGACCTACAGAAGTTACTTGAGCCTCATAAAAACAATGAAGGTGTAAAGGCAGGATTAGAACACAAAACTCTGTCAGATAAAATCCAGTATTTGAATGACTTGATATTTTATTGTAAAATGATGCTGCTCAGGTTACAAATATAGAGACAGCCTAATACTCTCACTAGTTCACATCTTGATTCCTTTAAATATAAAAAATAAATGAATTAAAAGAAAATTACTGGACTATGTTGAAATAATCCATAATCTAATGTTCATTCAAAGTAAGTTAGGTTCTTTTCTATCCAGCATGATGTCTGTTTGGAGTGAAACTTGGCTTGCATGTAGAGCAAATAACTCAATAGGAAAGTCTCTCCTTTTTTTTTTTTTTTTAGTTATTATCAATTTGCAAAATAAAATTAAAAATAATCAGGCAAAAACCTAACCTTAATATAATACTTTGTTAAAAATTAAAAGAAACTTTCAATAGCCATAAATATAAAATAGAGAGGTCAAAGTCCTTTTTTAAAAATTATTTATATTTTCATCATAAATTAATCAAAAAACTTTGAAGAAATGTTTGTGCTCACCAAACATGGCTTTCAAGGATATCAGTTGAGAAAAGATAAAGGAAAATCGTAAATAATGTGATACCGTTACATACAGCCCATATCTATGCAATTCCTGGAGGTCATTAGGTCTTTAAAAATATGTGTTTTTAAAGTCTTGTTTTTACAAAAGCAGCGTGATTTGTGCTTTAGCAGTAACACTTGTTTGTATTCTTTGCATTTTTGATAACCTTGAGTAAAAGCAAAAATATATTTTTGCTTAAGAATTTTTGATCCTTTAATTTTCTAACAAGCAGTTTTTGAGTGACTACCACAACGAGAGAGAGTTAGAGGTCCTTTTGCTGTTGTTAGTTGCTGTCAGGTTGACTCCGAATCAAGGCAACCCCATGCGTGCAGAGTAGAATTGTGTTGCATAGGGGTTTTGTTATGAGTTGGATTGTGTCCCCCCAAAATATGTATTTTAAATCCTAACCTCTACGCCTGTGGTTATAATCCTATGGAGAAAGGGTTGTTGTAGTTATGTTAATGAAGCAAGATTAGTGTAGGATATATCTTGAGTCAGTCTCTTTTGAGATATAAAAGAGATTAACCTTTTCATGCCCTGTGGTACATTAAGTGACCATGAAATTTTTCAGCCTCTGGGGTTTATTGAGAAGCTGCTGTACCATTAGCAGTACATGTTGCCACAAGGCAGGGGTCTTTATGACTCTGTGAAACCAAAGAAATGGGTGTGTGCCACAAATTACTGTTTTCACAGGGTATTGTATGAGGTATTGGAATTTTTTGTAGGAAAAATAGGAATTTTGAAAGATTTTATTTATTACACGTATGTACCAGTAGACCCCAGAGGGGACTCTGGGGTATAATTAGTGGTACTTCATATGTACCACTAAACAATTAGGGTAAGCTTGTGGGAAGGGGCAAGAAAAAGAATCCATACTTATAAAAAAACCAAACCCATTGTTGAGTTGATTCTGACTCATAGCAACTCTATAGGAAAGAGTAGAACTGCCCCATAGGGTTTCCAAGGAGCAGCTGGTGGATTCAAACTGCCAACCTCTTGGTTAGCAGCCAAGCTCTTAACCACTGCACCACCACACACTCAGTGATTCAGCATGCTTCCATTAATGAAAATACATGGTATCAACAAAAAATTCAAATCAGAAAATAATTGGGTCGAATAAAAGGGTTAAACAGTAAATAAAAGGATTAAACAAGTGAGCAGAGCAGAGACGGGGGAAGAGAGATGCCAAGCCACACGAAGATCACGCAGGAGCAGAAGTTCCGAAGAGGTGAAGACTTTCCTCCAGAGCCAAAAGAGACAGAATGCCTTCCCCTAGAGCCAGCACCCTGAATTCAGACTTCTAGCCTCCTAAACTCTGAGAAAATAAATTCCTGTTTGTTAAAGCCACCCATTTGTGGTATTTCTGTTACAGCAGCACTGTATAACTAAGACAGAATTTGGTACTGGAAGAGTGGGGTGCTGCACTAACAGATAGCTAAAAAATGCAAGCAGTTTTGGAACTGGGTAGTGGGTAGAGGCTGGAAGAGTTTCAAGGTGCCTAATAGTAAAAGCCTAGATTGCCTTGAAGAGACTGTTGGTAGAATTATGGACGTCAAAGGCAATTCTGGTGAGGGATCAGAGGGAAGTGAGGAGAGCTATAGAGAAAGTCTCTATTGTCTTAGAGAATACATATGGCTCCAGCAACAGAATGTGGCTAGAAATGTGGATGCTAAATGTGCTTCTGTTGAGGCTTTAAAAGAAAATGATGAACATATGATTGGACAATGGAAGAAGGGAGATGCTTCTTATGAAGTGGCAAAGAACTTGTCTGAATTATGTTCAAATGTTTGGTGGAAGTTAAAACTTTTAAGTGATGAACTTGATCTTAAATGGGCCACATGGTTTCTTCTTGCTGCTTGTAGTAAAATGTGAGAGGAAAGAGATGGACTTAAAAATGAACTGTGAAAAATGAAAACAAAACTTAAAGATATGGAAAATTCTGTTGTACAAACTAAGGACACTTATCCTAGAATTTTCACCATTGACATGGCTACACAAACTTTTGTTGAAGAGATTAAGCCTGTGACTGACTGATCTAACCAACTACCACAGCAGAAAACCCATCAGCTTAGACTGAAGGGGACAGAGAAAGAAGGAAAGGAGAGAACACTGTCTGCCTCTTGGAATTCTACAGGCAGGAAACAGGCCAAAGGAGCTACACCTGTTGTCCTTCAAGAAAAGAAAATAACCATCCCTGGAGCGGCTCAGAGATCAGCTGAACTGTTGGAAGGAGCATGGGAAGTAGAGCTGCCTTGGTCCCAAAGGGTGGAGCCATAGTCTCCTGGATATCAAAGGGTGGAGCCTCCTAGGTTTCAAAGAGTCTGATCTTTACCACTCAGAGTGTGGGACTGTAGTTAAGGTGTGTCAGGGGGATGAGGCCGCCCCCAAAGCAGAAGCAGCGGGGCCTCCATGCCAAAGGAGCACAAGAATGGGTCCTGCTGGGGCTGAGGGAGTGGGGTCGCCACTCAGACAGACTAGGAGAATGGGGCCACCCAAAACCAAGGGAGCAGAGTTGCTGTCCAAGTGGGCCTGGAAGGCAAACCTGAAGCCCAGGGGCAAGGGACCTCCACCCAGAATCCAGAGGGCATGGCCAACACCCAGAACCTGCAAGGTGCAGCAATTGCCTATTTGGTCTCAGAGGGTTATTTTCAAGACTTGAGAGCCAATATAAACTGTTCCGCTGGGTTTTGGACGTACTTGATGCCAGTTATCCCTTCTTTCCCTCCAAATTCTCCCATTTCTAATGGAAATGTCTACCTCGTGCCTGTTTCACCACTGGACTTTGGAAACAGATAACTTGTATTCTGGATTTCGGAGGTTCTCAGATGAAGAGGAATTTTACCCCAGGATAGAATATTCCTAACGTTTCGCCCATATTTGATTGGGATGATTTAGAAAATGAGATTTTGGACCTGTGTTACCCAACCTGGGAAGGTGGGTCCTTGTCTGGCGTGCTCAGACTTGCCAGTTATCTATCTGGACACTGGTCTTTGAGAAAGAGAAAGTAACTTTATTTCAGCGTGCAGAGCAAGGAGCCAGGAGGAAGTTCCCCAGATTCGACTTCCCGAGCTACTGGGAAGCAGGGCTTATATGTGATTTGGGCAGCAAAATGGTGGTAGTGCAGGCATACTGGGGAGGGAAAATTCTAGAAGATGGCTAGGAAACAGGAGGTGGTGTGGTTCTTGTCAGACTTCTCACTTTGGAATAGGGTCCAGGTGACAATTTTCCTTCTGATTCGTTCCTCCTGTTGCTGCATCCTCTGTAGAGGTCAATTCGTGGTCACAGCTGGTCCTTCTGTGCATGCAGGGTGGGCCATTTCTGGCATGGGCTAGTTTAGGGACTAATGGAACTTTACTGGAATTCATAGTGTCAGGTTATATCTGGAGTGGATTTAAGGCTTGTGAGATGATGTGATGGGATGACTGTGTTTTGAATGTGACAAAGACATGAATCTGGGGGGGCCAAAGGGTGGAATGTTACTGGTTGAATTTTGTCCCTCAAAAAATATGTGTTTTACACCATTGACCACTCTGACGGGAATCACAATAGAGGGTCCCAGACAGAGTGGATGAAAAACGTAGAACAAAATTCAAATTTATGAAAAATGACCAGATTTATTGGTCTGACGGAGACTGGAGGAACCCCAAGACTGTGGCCACCAGACACCCTGGTAACTCAGAACTGAAGCCACTCCTGAAGTCCACCTTTCAGCCAAAGATTAGACAGGGCTATAAAACAAACAGTAACACAAGTGAGGAACGTGCTTCTTAGTTCAGTCAAGTATACGAGACCAAATGGGCAACACTTGCCCAAAACCAAAGACGAGAAGGCAGGAAGGGACAGGAAAACTGGATGAATGGACACCAGCAACCTGGGATGGAAAGGGAGAGAGTGCTGACACATTGCAGGATTGCAGCCAATGTCACAAAACAATACATTTTTGAATGAGAAATTAATTTGCACTGTAAACTT
This sequence comes from Trichechus manatus latirostris, assembly GCF_000243295.1. NCBI lineage: Eukaryota > Metazoa > Chordata > Mammalia > Sirenia > Trichechidae > Trichechus > Trichechus manatus. Next base: position 11,323,005 of record NW_004443941.1, read on the forward strand.
TCTCCTAAAGCACAATAAAATTAAAAATATATATAGATGTGTGTTTTAAATTCTAACCTGTATGCCTGTGGTTATAATCCCATTTAGGAGTGGGTAGTCTTTGTTATGTAAATGAGACAGGTTTAGTGTATGGTATATCTTGAGTCAATCTCTTTTGAGATATAGAAGAGATTAAACAAGCAAGCAGAGCAGAGATGGTGGAAGAGAGATGCCAAGCCACATGAAGGTCGCCCACGAGCCAAAGCTCAAAAGGACAAGGACCTTCCTCCAGAACCAACAGAGAAAGACTTCCCCTGCAACCGACACCCTGAATTTGGAACTCTAGCCTCCTAAACTGTGAGAAGATAAATTTCTCTTTATTAAAGCCACTCATGTGTGATATTTCTGTTATAGCAGCACTAGATAACTATATCAGTTTCCAAGGCTGTGACCTTTCTGGAGCAGATTGCCAGGCCTGACTTGCGAGGTGCCTCGGGATGGTTTCAAACCACCAGCCTTTCTGCTAATATTCAAGCAGCTTAACCATTTGTGCCACCAAGGGACTCCTTTGGGGGTTCTACAGAAAAAGAAGTAACCTGAGGATCTCCATTTGATGTTTGGAGTCTACAGACCTGCCCATTCTCCTTAGACTCCTTGGGAAACATTTTTTTCTGTCTAAAAAGAGTCATGCTTGATTCCTAAGGTGCTCATTAGAGATTTTTTCAAAAAACATTCAAAGATAGATTAAAATTGCACTAATAAGTGTTTCTATGCCCACATTTGACAATGAGGGCCTCTGTAGTAAGTGACCTACCAGGAGGAGGTCATGCTGTTGCTCCATTCCTCTCCCTCAGAACCTCCTCTTGCTATTATGCATTTCTTAGTCTCTTTGTGTCTCCAAAATGCTTGCAAATGCCAATTTCCTTTCTGCAGGGTGAACATTCTTTTACCTAGTTTGTAGTAGGAAAATGAAATGGAAGCGGTAGGAAGGAATTGTGTATCCAATAAAATAACCCAGAGTCCTTTATCTGAAATGTATTTAAGACCTATGTACCTGCTGGAGGTTTTACAGGCAGTTGTTGGAGCGGAGACATTGCCTGTGCTTGGTAATGTAGAATGCTGCTGATAAGGATTGCTTGGAATCTGCCTAAGGAAGGATTCTGGAAGGAAAAAAAAAATTAAGTGAAACGCTAAGGGGAATTAAATCCCTACTGAAAATTTCATCCACCTAATTAGATCAGCTCAGGCTTTAATTACATTTAGAAACTTTTAACGTGAAAAATTTGGAAGCCGCCATGAGGTGGCTGAGGTTCAGAAGAGATCCTATCATATGTAAGCATTTTCCCCCACAGTGGAAAAGATGGTTAGTCCCCAGATGTAATCAGCATAGCACCCTCTGCCGTGGAAAGTGTCCATACTGTAAATCCACAGTGTGTCAGGATCCACAACTGGGAAACAAGTGACATATTTCCTTTGTTTAAACCAAAAAAACCAAACCCATTGCCGTCTAGTCGATTCTGACTCATAGTGACCCTATAGGACAGTGTAGAACTACCTCATAGGGTTTCCAAGGAGCAGCTGGTGAATTCGAATTGCCGACCTTTTGGTTAGCAGCAGAGCTCTTAACCACTGTGCCGCCAGCGCTCCTTGGGTACCCTAGGCTGCTTAGTTTCTATTTTTCTGTCTTGAACAACAGAGAACTTTAGAAAACTGTGAAGACTTCTCCATTTCTCCCCTTCTGAGGTAGAACCTTCTCATCAGATGCAGACTCTCAAGTGTTCGTGCATGGTGTATCTGGTTCTCTTCTTTCCCTCTTTGCTCAGGAAGGATGAGAATCCTTGCCATTTACATGGAAGAACAAAAACCCACAGCAAAATTTGCATTTTAAGTTGCTTTCCCAATTTGGAAGTAAAAAGTGTTGTGACCCACTGGAGAAATTTGACCTAGTGGGGAATTTGGAGAGGAAGAAGATCTTCAGTGACGTCTGTGAAATAATGCCACATGGGAGGAGGGAGGACTTCTTTTAAAAATCTTCAGAAATAGATTAAAATTGCGCTAATACGAGTTTCTATCCCCACATTTGAGTATGAGGGCCTCTGTAGTAAGTGACCTACCAGGAGGAGGTCATGCCATTGCTCCATTCTTTAGTTGGCCCCCCAAAACCCATTGCTATCGAGTTGATTCTGATTTACGGCGACCCCACGTGGTACAGAGGAGAAATGCTCCATAGGTTTTCCATGGTGCTGGGGGGGTGGGCTCAAAGGACCAACTTTTAGGTTAGCAGCCTATCACAAACTGCTTGCGCCACCCAGGGACCTTTATATGGGCCCCAACGTCGTGATTACATACATTTGTCCCCAGTTTTAATTTCCCCAGGTTCTTCCTTGTTGGAGTCCCTAAGTTACCTAGAGATACTTTCTGCCTTTTATTTCTTATTATGTTGCCACAGTCTATATATTGGTAGGTAGCACGTTACAGTTCATTTACATTGACCTTTCCATTTGCCTCATTATTATTTAGGAAAGAGAGTTGCTTTTTGCCTCTCTGCTTCACCTTTTTCCTAGACATTTTCCATAGAGATCACATACTACTCTTTATATTCCTATGTAACTAGAGATAATAATACCTTGATTTTGTTTGATAATATGTCTTCACTTGAAAGAACCATTTTAAGGTAGCTTTTGCTAATGACCCAAGATTAATAGACTAGACAAAAATACAAAGGAGTTCTTTTAACATAAGGATTCACACATTGGTCGGGCTGAAACACAGTGGGTGCTCAGCATTTGAGAAAACAACTGATTGTGGCTACAGGCTAACTTCCATATGAAAAGTCTACCAGGCTGAGTCAGGTATTCACTCTGTACTGGAGTGTTGTTTGTGCTGGGAAAAGGTCAGGATGGGCATGCGTTGACTCATAAAACAGTCATATTCTTGTAATAACCACAATAAATTTTAAGGCTATCCCATACTGCTTTAGCAAGCTGTAGAGAGGATGCCTTGCGGATGAACATTCTCAAGCTGCTTTGGGCTGTCTTCCCCGAGGCAGACTCTAGCTCAGCTGGAAAGGAGGCAAATTGGCCTGCAGTGTTTTGGGAAGTTCAGGTCTAGAGAGAAAATAAATTTTCTCCACCTGATTTGAAGTAAGGAAGATGGCAGTTTTTAATGGAATTTATGGAAATGTCAAAGGATTTGACAAATTCTTTGTGCCATTAACCTGATTTATTTTAGGCCCAGCCTAATTTCTTTCAGATCATGGAAATACTGACATGTATTTCAACTCCTCTGTTGCAATAAAGTGTCAACACTAAAATGCAGAGGCCAATTACCCTTGCCTCCTTGCGTTTTCAGGACAGCACTCCACAGCTTCTTGTGAGAAACTCCCCTTTCCTTTTGGGAGTATTTCCTCTTAGGTTGTACTGTGCTTTGTAACTGTCATCACATAAGACATCAAACTTCTCTCTATATATATTTGCAAAATGTTTTCACATAAATTAGCTCATTTGGTCTGCCTGAGAATCCATGTGAGGTAATAATAATGTTAATGATGATATTTCCATTTTGCAGATGAGGGACTCTGAGGCCTTGGCAGAACACATGGCTGTGAGTTGTGGGATTGGACCCTGGTCTCACTTTTCCATCCCTGGGTTGAGGACTCCTGCTCCCATTCCAAAACCCATTGCTGTCGAGTTGATTCCGATTAATAGTGACTCTAGAGGACAGAGTAGAACTGCCCCATAGGGTTTCCAATGTTGTAAATCTTTGCAGAAGCAGACGCCCTAACTTTCTCCTGTGGAGTGGCTGGTGGGACCCACCAACCTTTTGGTTAACAGCAGAGTCTTTAACCACCGTGCCACCAGGGCTCCCAGTGGGAAGTTAGCCATCATTATTTTGTTGACAAGAATATTTTTCCACATAAATACAAGGCAACTATACTGGATTACTCTATCATTTACACACACACACAATAAAGCTACAATCATCAAAAAAAACATAAAAAAATAAAAACAAACCCATTGCCATCCAGTCAATCCCGACTCGTGGTGAACCCATGTGTTACAGAGTAGAACAGCTTCATAGGATTTTCTTGGCTGTAAATTTTACGGAAGCAGATGCCAGGCCCTTCTTTCTATGCCACTGCTAGAACTTTAGGTCAGTAGTTGAGTGCAAACTGTTTGCTCCACTCAGGGATTTCCTTGGCCCATGTAGCCCCAGGGCTCCTGCTAGTAGGGCACATTGTCTAAACTAGATCAGGCAGTAGTATAAACTTGTGATGCCTCGCCATGCGTCTGATCATACTAGGCACGATACACAAGGACATTAAAAGGCGGGGCTATCCCTGGAGGGTTGAGGGAGTATATTCCAGAGCAGTAATAATAATGTATTAAAACTTTTTTATTTCTCATATAATGCCCACAACATCTAGTGAGTTACCAAACAGGCATGTGTCTAGGGCACTAGCAACAGGCTAAAAGTATTTAAAAATAAATAAATAAAACTGAGGTGAAAGATTTTGATGTTAAGTATTTCAAACATATCAGCAAAGGAGTAGTGGAGGGAAAATAATCTAAATTTTTGTGGACTCCATTGCATTTTCTCTTTAGTATTGGTATTTTGGGGCCCTGGTGGCGTAGTAGTTAAGAGTCGGCTGCTAACCAAAAGGTTGGCAGTTTGAATCCACCAGCTGCTCCTTGGATACCCTATGGGGCAGTTCCACTCCGTCCCATAGGGTGGCTATGAGTTGGAATTGACTTAGTGACAGTGGGTTTATCGCTGTTTTATTATTAAATTACATAGAGGGATGCACCATAATTTTTGTAGTGCTTAGTATGTCCGAAGGTAATGCCCTGGCCATGACAACGGTCAGATGCTAGTATTATCCCTATTTGACAAAGAAGGCTATGTAGGGGACTGACCTAAGGAAAAATTAGTAAGTAGGAGAGCCAACATCTGAACCCATATAACTTGACTGCAGAATTCTTGCCCTTACTGCTCTTCTATCCTGCTTCCCTAAATAGTAGTGGAATCTCACCTCTCTTCCACTCATTCTCAATATTTCTATAATGGTGAAATTAGATGAAACTAACTTAGAGGAAACCTTGAGTGGAAAGAAAATACAAAAATGTAGTGTGTGATGCAAGGATGTTGGAAAAAGGGATGCCTAACGGAGAGGGAAATGAGTAGGAAATGTTTATGGATTCTGGTTGTATATGAGCTTCCACTAGTATTTTTTTCCCACGATTGTAACTGGTATGAGCAGTTGTCTCTTTGAGCCTCTGCCCTACCCTAGCGGCCTGCACGCTTTTCCCCTTCTAAGGACATAAGTAAATTAATAATCTGTGTCCTAATTTGCTGTACACTGTAGCCAACCATAGGAATGGGGATGCACAGAAAACACATGTGGGAGTACTTCCGAATTTCTGTAAAGCATTGGCTTCATACATTGCTAAGAGTAAGTTTGCTCTGTGCATTGTAGCCTTGGGTCCAAGGGAAATAAGCAATTGGGGCAGAAATCAGACAGCTCTCCATAGACACTCCTCTTCAAGATTGGGTTTAGGGAGTCCCATCTGCTCAAGACCTTAAGGACTTGGACCTCAGCTCTTTAGTCTACAGAGCATCTGGCGAGTCTTTGTCTGGAGTTCAGCTTTTTGAACATAGCGACCTCCCTTCCAGGAGACCCACAGATCTTTATTTCCCATCCTTTTGGTAGATGCCTCATAGCCTGGAACTGTATCAACAGTTGGCATAATGAATTGTAGTGCTTTCAAATATCAAGCTAGCATAACATGGTCTGGTAGGGGGCTCAATGACATTTGAATTCTGAGGACTTGGTACATTTTATAGAATATGACATTTTTTAGTCCGGCAGAAGGCAGTAATAAACAATGTCTGTGACTGAATGCTTTCTCTTCTTTTCGGCACCTTCTAGAGTATCTTGTTTAAATTGCTGCCATCAATTTCACATTAACACTTGCAGGGGTACATTCAATTAGTCAATGCCTAGTACGTACCAGGTCTTGTGTTAGACCCTGAGGACACATAGGTAAATAAGACAATACACTCAGGAACAACCTTGAGGGAGCACTGGATAAAGAAACAGAAAATTACAAGTTCCACAAAAGATGTATGAAAAAACTTTGATTAAGTTATCCAGGGGCAATCAGAAATAATTTCAAAGAAAAGATAACAGAGTAAGCTGAATTACCCTCTCTATCTCTCTTTGCTCAGCTCTATAATGGGCATGATATTATCTGGGATTGAAGCACAATAATTTAGTTACAGTCACAGAATTGGAAAACAACAGGGAAAGTAAAATGAGAGATCAGAAAACATATTGCAAAGACAAAGGAAAAAAAAGCTCACTATAAATGCAAGTTTGTACTTTACTAAGTTTGAGCCATATTTAAAAAAATCTGAAATCCATCCAAAACAAAATTAATGTTTTGTATATCCTCTTAATTTCTATTATGATGTAATGCACTCTTGTCTTTAGTTCTTTGGATCACTGTGCTCTGTTTGGAGTAAATTTGTTCCTATGCACGTTAATTGGTGTTCTTTCAGGAGAATTATCATTATTGAAACACATTTAAAACAAATTAATTACTTTAAAATGAAAATAATTCTGTTTTCATTCAGAAGCATGAGATTTTGAAAAATAGGAAAATGAGATTTGTATCTTTGTTGAGAAAATATTTTGTGCACAGAGAAATTGGTGATTCTGATATTGTTTAGTTGCCTTTGTATTCGGTGACTAGTATGTATCAGGCTCTGTGTGGAGTTCCAGGGATACAAGAAGATTAGGTTGACATAGGTCATCTAATCAAGGTTATGATGAATGAATTGTTTTTCAAATACATACATACACACATACACATGTATCATATGTATGTAACTGTGATGGTTAAGATTGTGTGTCAGCTTGCCTGGGCCATGATTCCCCGTGTTTTAATGTAATCACTCCCATGATCGAATATACTGTGAGTAGCCAGTCAGATGAAAGAGAGTCTCCTTGGGGGTGTGGCCCACATCTGTATATAAGCAGACATTCTGGCCTTTTGCTCTCTCTGGATCCTGCGGCTGCTTCCTGTCGTCTCATCTCCCGTTCTTGGGACTTGAGCTGTCAGCTTATCTGCCGAACCTGGGAATCATGATCTAGCCAAGTTGCTACACACATTTTTTGGGGGACACAATTCAATTCATGACAGTAATCTTTGACTAGCTATGTGAACTTGGGTGTGCCACAATACTATTCTTCTAAGTCTAAATTTCTATTGCTGAACCAAATGGAGCTAACATAACACATTATATAGACTGGCATTATACGAAAACAGTTAAAGATAAAAGGTTTTGGAACCAGACAAATCTGAGTTCAAATCCTGGCTGTCTAGACTTATAGTTGTGTGACCTGAGACAAGTTTTTTAAGGTTTCTGTGTTCGTTTTCCTTACCTCTAAATGATCAAGTGGAGCCCTGGTGGCGTAAAAGGTTGACAGTTCAAATCCACCAGCTACTCCTTGGAAACCCTGTGAGGCAGTTCTACTCTGTCCTACAGGGTCACTATGAGTCAGAATTGACTGGACGGCAATGGTTTTTGTTGTTGTTGTTGAAATGATCAAGTGAGACTATGTAATAGAACACTCAGTGTAGTGCTTGGTATAATATCTTAATAAATGGTGGGTATTAGCTACACTTATATTGCGGACAGGGCTTAGTTCAGATATGTGATCTAGAGTCACATAGAGCCCTGTACGTAGAAGGGTCCTGTGCTCACTTTAATACCACACTGTTGCCATCTTAGAATTCTTAGTGATTTTCAAACAAGGGACCTCACATTTTCATTTTGCAAAGGGCCCCACAAATTATGTAGCTGGCCCTGATTCCTGACAATGAGTTATCAGATTTTGTATGTATTACCTCATTTAAAAAGTTGTTTCATATAACTGCCCTAACAACCTTGAGGGGAAATTGAATGAACTTGGAGATCACAAGCTATTTATAACATCATCAAGGCCACACCACGAATATGTAAAATAAATCAGGAAACAATCTCTGTTTATTGACCCCACGCCCTGTATGCTTTCCCCTTCTATTCTAAATTACGATATCTACCTTCTAATTTACCGAAAGTTAATAAAGATGATTGAGAAACTCAGAAATCTTAGAAAAAAAATAAGGATCTCTTCTCAAGGAATTGAATTGGGAAGTGTCCCTTATTTGTTATAGTTCAAATGCAAGTAATTCTTTTAGTTTTAAAGGATGCTAGCATCATCAGATTTCCATTACCATTATTTTTCAAAAACAATTGCTGTATTCTCTGCCTGTGTTCACCACCTATACACCAAGAAGAATCTCATGTGTGAGGCTTAACTGTTTATTTGTAAGAGTAAATTGACCTTCTTCCTTAATATTTCTTCCCCAAGGACCCCAGGCTAAAATATATGATCATCAAGGATTGAAATCAATCCTTCATTAACATGTTTTAGTTATTATTTAATAATTATTCAGTTTATAATCAACATATAAAATTACATAGAATACATATCGGGACAATTTCTAAATAACAGCATGCAACTAAAAGCTGTAGTTTTTAGGCAGTTTAAACAAACAAAAAAACCCAAACCCATTGCCATCAAGTCGATTCTGACTCATAGTGACCCTATAGGACAGAGTAGAACTAGCCCATGGGGTTTCCAAGGAGCAGCTGGTGGATTCAAACTGCCGACCTTTTGGTTAGCAGCCAAGCTCTTAACCACCGTACCACAAGACTCCAGGTGGTTTAAAAGTCCATAGATGACTCATAGCCCACTTAGAAGCGATTTCCTACTTATGGTGTTGCTTTCGAACCAGCAGCATTGGCATCATCTGGGAGTGAGCTTGTTAGAAAGAAAAAAACTCATGCCCCTTCCCAGATCTACTAAAATAGAATCTGCATTTTAATAAGATCACCAGTGATTTCATCTGCACGGTAAAGTTTGAGAGTCACTGAGCCAGAGCACGTCAACCACTTATTGACATCACTGACTATTGTTGTTAGTTGCCACTAAGTGGCCTCAAACTCATGGTGAACAGAACATGTAGAACAGAACAAAATGTCGCCTGGTCCTGCACCATCTTCAGAATCGTTGATATGCTCGAGTGCATTGTTGCAGCCGCTGTGTATTTTGAGTGTCTTCCAACTTAGGGGGCTCATCTTTCAGCATTATATCTGATGGTATTCCATTGTTATACATAAGATTTTCACTGGCTAATTTTTGGAAGTAGATCACTAGGCTTTTCTTCCTGGCTAGCTTATTCTGGAAGCTTTGCTGAAACCTGTCCACCACGGGTAACCCTGCTGGTATTTAAAACACTAGTGGCATAGCTTCCAGCATCATAGCAATACACAAGCCACCACAGAATGGCAAACTGATAATCATTGACAATAATGCACAACTATTTTATGTAGCACTAAAAAGAAAACACACACACACACACACACACACACACACACACACACAATAACAACTGCCAAATAACCTAGGACACACCTCAATGGCAACTGAGATCCAGATTTTAGAGAGATTAAAATGTAAACTAGTGTGCAGCCTAGTAGATCAGTAGTGGCTCTGAGGCTTTCAGCTAGAGCCTCAGTGTCTCCAAGTGCCAAGATCCCACAGACACTCTCCCAAGGCTCAGTCCCTCCAAACCCCCAGACGGGCTTTGCTTTCTTTCAGGAAATGCAAGTCAGGATCTTTTCATCTGATTGCACTGAGGGCAGATTGGCTACTAAGACACGTGCAGGGACAATTTTTAGGGACAGGTACAGTCTTGGAATGAAATGTACTTACTATGCAAGTAATAAGCTTTTGATTCTGAGATATTTAGAACTAAGCCCATGGCTATTAAAATAAAATCCCTATGTGTTTTAATAACAATTTTAAACTAGGTCTCCTATGCTTTCATTTGATTTGTAGAGCCCTGCTTTCATAGCAAAATTATTTCCCTGGCAAAAATGCTGAAAATCGCTGTGTATAGGTTTACTTGGGTTAATTATCATTTCTGCATGGTAATATTCTTATGCTAAATTCCATATATATTCTTTTTGTAGGCCATGGTTTATACAGAATTATTTTATATTACCGCAGTATGCTAGCATAAACCGATTTCTATATATTTCCATTTTAACAACTTTGTCATATAATAGTTTATGCCCTAAAGGGCATAAAATCTTCCTTGGGTATAAATTAGAACAGTTGGGGACTTGGGGTATTGAGGAGCCATTTAGGGAAATGCTGCTTATGCAACATGAATTTTACAAAGAGCACCCTAGAGGCATGGAAGAAGTATGGCACTTCTCCAAACTGAAGCACCTGGCCTGGAATTTTCTTGGTGATTACAAGAACAAAGAGATGGCTTTAGCTGGCATCAGTGGGGACACCAGTACTCCCGGGAAGAATGTGAAGCATGCACCTATGTATGTTTGTGAAAAGACAGTTCTTTCTGTAGGGAGGTGGCTGCAGACCTTTCTTGTGAGAAAGAATAGCGCAGATGCCCTCAAAATGGCTGTAAGACACCAGAATTCTGTGACATTCTGTATCTTTTCCTATCATCTTTCCCTAAACCCAGTTTGAAACCAGAGGCTATTTGTTCTTGAAAATATATTCAAATTACATTTCTTTGGCTTTATTAGAATAGAATAACACCGAAAATACTTCCCCTCAAAAAATGCAGCATTTTTTCACTTTACAAAACTTTATTTGCACTTGTAATAAATTCTTTCTTTTTGCCTTTGAAATGCAGATAACACAGGAGGTGTAGGTTACCCAGCCATGTAGGTTGACACTAGTAAAGATTTTTACATTCATATTAGTTTGTCTTTAAATAGTACTTAAGATCCTAGAGTAACAAGCCTTCTGAATGTCTACATTTATTCAACAAACCTTGAGTGCCAACTAGATATCAAGCACTGATTTAGATGCTGTGTTTATAAATGTGGATAATTAGCACTGTCTTGGCCAGGTTCTCAAGATCCTTCCTCATCACCACCCATAAACCATAAACATAAAAATTAATTCCACTGCCTTTGATTCAACAAAGATGTACTAAGGGAGAATCAAAAGGGAATAAGACATGGTACGGGGAGACAAGCACATAAGCAATTAGATAGCCCTAGTCTGCTTTTCCACCTATCTTGAATTTATCACCTTGAACTATCATGGCACTTATTGCTACTGCTCCAGTGTAATTGTACCGTTATTTGCTGAACTGGGGTTTCCCAAGACTAACCCAAATGCCCTAAAACATCCATTGTGTGTAATAGTGCTAGTTATGTATCCTTCTTGGGAGAATGGAGAAAATAGTCACTCAAATAATTTTTTGTGTTCTGTGGTTCAGATACAGTCTCTGGTTGAGAAAGGCTGGATGGTGATTTCCTTGATAGTGTGGATATTGACTTATATTTTTAGTGCTAGAACCTGGGACATAGTAGATGTTCTGTAATCATTGAATAGATGTGCTAAAGTTACATTCAAGTGTGGTAAGTTCCACAATAGAACTTTGTGCCCCATTCTGTGACAACACAGCGTAGGGAGAGGAGGAAAAGGGGGAGGGAAATTGCCAAAAAGTCTTTTCCAAGTAGGTAATATTAGAGCTTGGCACTGAAAGAAAGGTAGGCTATCTCCAAGTGCATAAGGACATGGGCAATACAAAGGTGAAACAGAAGACCGCTCGAACATAGGCACGGTGTACAACAGTACACAGTGTGCTGGGGGAGCATCTGGAGTCAGTCCATATGGCTAGGCAAAAGAAGGCATGGGAGGTGTGAACATGGATGCTGAATAGAAATTGGGGGAAATAATGTTAAAAATGGAATATAATGATGACAGGAGTTGACTGCTGCAAGAAAGGGATTGGGTTTTACGCTCTGTGCCAATGGTTCTCAAAGGTTTGTGCATGAGCATCAGCAGAGAACTCATTAAACTGCAGAATCCTCCCCTCACAGGTTCTGATTTGGCAGTGGCCCTGCAGTTTTAACCAACTTTTCAGGTGACAGAGATACAGATGATGCAAGGAACTCATTCTAACAAAGGCTACTGTTTGCTGTAGTGTTCCATGGAGACTTCTAGAGGAGGGCTGTTTTAGGATCAATATTTAATAACAACAATAGGAATGATGGATCCAAAGAGCCTAAGCCTCCAGGTAACGATACTGAAGCAGATCAAGTGAGCGGTGCTGAGGGGTGGACCTAGGGCAGGGGAGGAACTGAGAATATCTAACAGTTCAAAGATACTTCAGAGGTAGAATCAAGATGACTTGTTGAATTTGGGAGAAGGAAGAATCAAAAATACTAATATGAGCAAAATTTGTTTATTTCAAACATATTGGTCAAACCAGATATTATTATTATTCAAATTTGAGTTAAAAGGCACAGGAGTGCAAAGTTGGTGGGAGGCATGAAAGTAAGAAAACTGGCTTCCCAGAATGTGGTTTTTACTAGTTTGGACTGCATGACACTAATAGGAGACCAGTACAACCTGAGGAGGATTCCAGAGTGTTTTCCTTAACCTCTGTGAGCCCCAGGTTTTTCATGTCAAGTGAAGGGATTAAGCTTCGTATACTTTAACGTCACTTTCTACAACAAGATTTAAGTTCTGAGTTAAGATTCTTACTGTGGCAAAGGTTGCAAACACAGAAAAATAACTTCTATTAAAAAACTGTCTTAAAGTCCTCTCTCAAAAGTCAACTCACCAAAGAGGTGCTAACATATCACACTGAGTGACCTTAATTATCTTTAAAAGAAAAGAATTTTCCACCACCATCACCTCCCTAATCAAAAACAACACAACAAGCAAAATACTTCCAAGATCTAAGAAACATGTAGGCTGAAAGACAAGCCTCGGTGCTTACTTAGGTTTTTTTTTTTTTTTTTTTTATCTTTTCTCCCCTGCTGAGAGAAAGTTGGGCAAAGCATCCAGAATCTGAATATCAAGAGGCAGCATGGAATCTAAGAGTCTTTCTGAGCCCAGGCTCTTGCAGCCTTTCTGAGGCAGCCACCTGCTTTGATGCCAAGAACCCAGCATTCTCATTAAGTTTTACAGGTTTCCATCAAACAAGCCTCACTGCTTTAAGCATGTAGCTGTCCCACAGTCCAGTCATAGGGCGTATGATCAAAACACACGATGTTTTAAAAAATTCAAAATACTGGATGTACCTCCACTGCTGCATTCCTTCTCTGCATTCTAACAAAGGTAGACGGATGAGCTTTGCGTATAATTGCCTTGTAGTCCATTTTAAAATAATTATTTGATTCTGGGAGCGGTATGGTACCTGTGAAGGGGCAAGAGATCTCTACCAGAGTAGATTTTAAGAATGATATCTTTAGAAATTCGTGTCTAGGGGAGGTTTGGACTGGAGATTCTGAGCATGGGCGAGCCAAGGAGATGCCACGGGCAGACAGTGTTTCTTGTTCTTTGAAGGAAGGGTTTTCATATCAATGATGTGAGTTTCTTAGTGCTACTGTAATAGAAATACCACAAGTGGGTGGCTTTAAAGAACAGAAATTTATTTTCTCACATTTCCAGAGGCTGAAAGTTCAAATCAGGTATTCAGCCAGGTCAGTTCCTTCTTTGCAGGTAGTCCCAGACATTCCTTGACCCCTTGGCTTATGGACGAGCACGTGGTCTCTGTCTTCTCCCCAAGTGTGCATGTCTTTGTGTCTAATCTGCTCTTTTTATAACTCAGAAGTGAGTAGATTTAGAACCCATCATACTCAGGTATGATATAATTAACATAACAAAGAAAACCCTCTTTCCAAACAGGATTGCATCCACAGGTATAGGAGTTAGGATTCCAACACATATATTTTTTGGCAGGGGAGGGCACAGTTTTATCCATAGCATGAACCTATCCCTCCAGGTTCCAGGGCTGGACATTCTTGATCAAAGAACGTATGGCAGAGAAAGGAGCCATCTCTGAGGCTGGTCCTATGACCACACACCCTAAGCAGTGCTAAGACTGGGAGGAGGTGAAAGTGTCAGTGGAAGACATACAGAGGATTCAAAAAGGGCTTCCTCTTACTGCTGGGTCATTGAAGTCTGTTTCCTTCTTAGGTGGATTCCATGTTCAGTTGTATTCTATTTATAATAGGAAGTGTATCTGAACCCTCAATAATTTTATTAGGAAGAGAGGGAAGGGAGGGAGGGAGGGAGGAAGGAAGGAAAGGAACAGAAAGAAGGAAGGAAAGGAAAGGAATGAAGGAAGGAAAGAAGGGGGGAATAAAAAGAAAAATCATAACGAAATTAAGGGGAAAAAAATAGTTTCTTTTGATAAGCCTCTTCCTTAGTGGGAAAAATAACATACAAAATTCAAAACTAAGAACAAGTGTAAAAGGTGAGTGAGCCTCCTGTTCTCAACAGTAATAAATCAAAAAACATAATTCTGAACAGTGAAGATACCTTTAAAGGTAAACATAATTAAACCTTTAATACTGGGGGCTTGAAAGAAAAAAAATAAAAGGAGACATGATGTAATCTAGCTTTCAATGAAATTTTCGAAGATGGCAAAACCTTGTTTGAGGATGAGGTGTGTTGGGGGGGAATTCACTCTTTCTTTCCCATTTTTAGACCTGTGATGTGATATATATCTTATACTGACCTAGAGATACCCAGTAGCATGCACATGTTCTTGTCTATATATTCTACCCTTCCTAGTTGGTGAATTTTCCAAATCTGCATGTAATTTATGGACCCCATTAAATCTTAGCCATTCAGATTCCCAGGCTTTTCCATAGGCCATACAATTTCAAAGGAAAAAAAAATTCAAATGGAATCATTTAATCTTTTTCAAAATGAAGAGAGAACTGAAGGCATATGTTCCATATGTTAACTGTTAGTGGAGCTGAGTAATCAGGTTTCTGATCCGTGCTCCACACTCTTCACAGTATAACTCCCTCCATCAGCTTCCATATGATTATTGATTTCTTTCCTAGCTCCATGAAACCAGCAAACAATGCAGAAATAAAAAAAAAAAAATCACAGTTCTATTAGATAAGACCTGGTTTGTATCTGCCTAACCAATGAGACAAGGAGCCCTGGTGGCACAGCAGTTAAGCTCTCAGCTGCTAACTGAAGGGTCAGTGGTTCGAATCCACTAGCCACTCCCATGGGAGAAACATGTGAGAGTCTGCTTCTGTAAAGATTAAACCCATTGCCTTCGAGTCAATTCCGACTCACAGAGACCCTATAGGACAGAGTAGAAATGTCCCATAGGGTTTCCTAGGTTGCAGTGGTTAAGGAGCTACAGCTGCTAACCAAAAAGTCAGCAGTTCAAATCCACCAGCTGCTGCATGAAAACCATGTAGGGCAGTTCTACCAACTGGTGTTTAACCAATGAGGCAAGATTGCCTCAGAGCAAAGAAGCAAGAGAACTTATTTTATGCAACAGTACATTTTCATGGTATTTCAATGCAGTGCAATTTATAAGGTGCATAGCAGACCTGGCAAACACTGACTAAACTGAAGTGGTTTTTAAATTTTCTAGGCTAACACTTAACAAACTTATGAAAGTCCACTTAAAAGTGGTCTTAATGCACAGCAAAATTATGAAAAAAAAATACATGGGATTAATTTCAAATTTCACATTTTTCCCACCATCCTTTGCATCCCTCGGGCACTTGTTAAGATGAACATTTTGGGCATTTTTGAACATCTGACTTTCTTACAATTATATTGCAGAAGTTAAAGTCAGGATTTTTGAGAACTAATCTCAGAATTATTTGAGTTAACGCAAACCTTTGACATACAATATCTGACACCATTCTTTAGAGTTTCTGTTGTCTTGGTAGCATCCTTGTCAAACCCAATATTGTTCCGTTTGAAGGACAAATCCAAGAGTTAAATTCTCAAAACAACTGTTTGCATAGTTCTGAAACTGCCTTCAGTCTGATGAATGCCTAAACATACTGGATCTTTGCAACGTGGATTTAATTCACCAACAACTTCTTTCTTAGTAGCCATGTAATTCCATACGCATAAAATGTTAACATTAAGAGAAAATAAAGCATTGATAGTGATTAGGAAAAAAAATCCTCTAATTACACAGGTGAGGATATTAAGACATGTCAGCATTAGGTGATTTCCCTTAAATTATTCTCTTTTTGCAAAGATGTCTCTTATCTGTCAGGCATCCTTGATACATTCAATAAGATCTTCATCTTAACAAAATCATAACCATCTTGGTAGAGGCATCTACCACATTATCCAACGCTTTTCCCCCCAAATTTCTCATTCACAGATAAACTTAGACTATGAACAGGCATTTTTCCATTGCCAATTTTTTAAATGTCAGAATCCTTCGTGTCATTTTCTCTTTTCTTATTCCTACAGAACTTTGATGATCACAATTCTACAAGAATCTCTCAAATTAACCTTGACTTTCTGTCTGTCATCATCTAACTAAAAAGTTTATCAAGTGGTGTTGGAGAAAGGTCATGTTTCAGTTATTCCTCTAGAAACTTTACTTGCAAGTAAAGTCGTGAACTTTTTCAGGGCCCATAAAATAAGTCTTTCACATTTATAACTTCCTTGGTACACAAAGCAAATCTTAGTATTTTTACTTAGAATTTTTCCAAAAATTTACAGTCTCTACCGTGACCAAACTCTACAGGTTATACTGGATCTCTCACTGAAAGGATGCAACTATAATTAGGTAATAGGACTCTAATTAAGCAATCATATAATTAGTGTTCTTATCGTATTCAGAAAAAAAAAATAGTTCTTTTAATTTTTTTTTTTTCAGCAGCATACTATAATATGTTTGAGCAGTTCTCCTTACTTTGGGAGTCAGGGATCTCTCTTCTAAATTATTATTTTTGCTCCTCATTTAATCTAAAACACTACCTAGGTAATTTGCAATATTAATTCCTCATATCGGCGATCAATTTGCTTTCTTCCATTTGGGTTTGCATTCCCCATTTTCTGATATGCCATTCTGTTTTCCTTAAATTAGGTTTATGGTTACTACGATGACTAAAATCCACCCCACCAACTGACAAAACAATTATTCATCCTTTATACCCTGTTTAAAATGCATTCAATTTCTAGCCAAAACTGTAATTATAATGCATTTTCTAGCTTCTTATAGAAAACATGCAAACATTTCTGATGATTTCCTTTTCATCAAGTGCAGCTGCTTCAACCCCAGTTAGCAGGACAAATTTCCCAATCACTATATTCCCTGTTCTGATGAAGAAATTATTACTTGGTTTCTGAGATGTTGACTCATCCAAGTTTCAGTGAAGCGTGTTTGTCGTGAATTACTTCCCTATCTTTTTCATGTCTCCTGATCTTAAAATTCCTCTTTCAAGCAGCACCCACCATGTGTTTGCAAAAAACATTTCCAAATATGTTTTCTCTATTGCATCATAATATTCAAATCAAGAATATTTATTGACTATCTTGCACTGGACATTGTGGGAGATACTCAAACTTTTCCCCTGTAATAGCTTACCATAGAACTGGGGAGGTCAGATTTCAACGGGTCAATGTACTTGTTTATTCTCTCAGTAAATACGTAGTGACCACCTTCTAAATGCACATTTTATTTGGAGCCATGAGGTTTATCAATTTTCATAAGGTTAGAATTCTGCTTCTCAGTGAGCGTACACTCTAAGTCTGTGGTGGTTTAGCACAGGGACTCTGGAGTAAGACTGCCTAGGATTTGACTCTGGTATGACCTTGAGCAAGTAACTTACCTTCCATGTCCTTACGTATTCTCATCTGAATATTAGATGTATAAAAGTACCTACCTCATAGGGTTTCTGTGAGGGTTAAATGAAATTGTCAGTGTACCTTAATGGAAGTAGAGGAGTTAAAAATTAGAGTTGATAAATATTATATGGCTGGCACTTATGCATTTTACACTTAAAACTATTTAATATTCATCGTAAACCCATAGAGTAATTATTCTTTGCCATTTTATTATTTTCTTCAAGGAGAAGGCTCAGGGAAGCTAAGTAACTTGCCCAAAACTGCATCCTATTAAGAGATTGAACAAAGATTCAAGCTAATTTAGGGCGATTCTAAAGCCTGTTGTCCACCCTCTATACCATGAAGACAAGGAAATATCAGGGAAAGTATTGGGTAAGAGTAGGCAAAATGAGTTTCATTTTAGACTCATCCATTTATTTGTTCAACAAACTCACATGGAGGAGGTAGTGAAGCTTTGAGAACGGACTTGCTTATCTGAAAATGTAATGAGGAGAGACAGGAGGAAACTCATTCATTTATTTAGACTTGTCATTTATTTGTTCAACCAGTATTTATTGAACACCAAACTGCATTCTGAGTATGCATCTGGTTGTTGAGTGGCAAACAAGAAAACGTATGTCTTCAGTGCCAAAAATATCTTGCAGGCGAAGTGGTTTGTCTGACACTGTGGGATGCAGGACAGGTGCTTCATTGATGGATTAGGAGCCATTCACATGGAGGAAGTATTGAAGCTTTGAGAATGGACATCTCATCTAGTGAGCAGAGACAAGAAGAGAATGGAACCACCAGAATCTTCAGAATCATCTATATAGGGACGAGCAGGAGGAGGAGACAAGGAAGGGGAGGGGTCAGAGGAGAAGGGATGTGTCCCATGGCCTGCTGCAGTGAACCTCTGACAGTTAAGACCCCAGGGAGGCACAGCTTGAGAGGGGGCCTTGTAGTCAGAGAAGGAGAGGTAGGCATTTGACAGCAAATTCTCAGGCTACAGAAGACCAGAAAAACCATGTCCCTGCTGACACATCAGTCGAGGGTTTGGGGGTGGTGATTTAGCTTGAGGATTATTATCTTCTTAGTTAGTCAGAGAGACTCAGATAAAGCACAGGACAGAGTCATGGGCCTCCCCAAGGCAAGCCCCTCCATATGACTTTGCTCATTAAGACCCATGTACCAGGAAACTTCCCACAGTCTCTCTAAAGACCTGAGGAGCAATCCAACAGGATTTATCTTCCAGGCAGACAAGGGAAATCCAAGCTGCAATGTCCTGTGTAGGGTAGGGCCCCTGAAGCCTGCCAAGCCAGATGGACAGGTGGATCCTGCCTTCCAGGAAGAGCCAGCAAGGTTCACCACCATATGCTCTGCTAGATGTAAACCTTTGTGTTTGTAGTTTTGTCCCGGTTGAATCCTTTCTTCTAGTAGTTGTGATAAAATCATTGTGAATGACACAGCATCACAGTTCTGGCACAGTGTGAGAGTGGACAGGGTTCAGGATCTGGAGCTAAACAAACTTGAATTCCAATCTGAGTCCAGCATCACTGGTAAATTGCCCAGCCTCTTTGAATGCAAGTTTCTGTGTAATGACAACTGGATAACAAAGCATTATTTGGATGATTTGCAATGGTACACATCAACATACCAAAAACCACATCAACAGAGAAGCACATTAAAAATGCTCCCCCAAAGGTAGCAATTTTTAATGCCATGGTGTACCTTATGAATGACAGTGACAACCATTAGAAAAGACACGGAAGATTTGTGAAAAGGGGAAAAGAAGATGGAAATGGCTTTAAAAACTCACAATTGCAAGAGGTTAAGGAAAGAGGTGATGGTAAGAAGGTGGAAGAAGTAGGATCTCTGTCTCTATCTCTGTGTCTATACATATTTTTTGGCAATGAGCAGAAGGAGAGAGATGGACTGTCGCTGGAAGAAAGTCTAATGATGAGGGGAAGTTTCTAATTCCTGTTTAACTGTGAAATCAAAACATGCTGATAAATTGGTCTAATCTGAACCAAACCCATTGCCATTGAGTCGATTCCAACTCATAGATGTCTTGCCTTCCCTAATGGCTCCCTAAAAACTCTCCTGATGATCTCCTGTAAGAAAACTAACTTTTCAAAAGCATATTTATTCCTAGCTAGATTAGACCATAATGGTCTAATCTAGGGAAGAGATATGGAAAAGTCTGGAAAGAGAAGAGCTTCTATAACACGTTGTTTATTGTTTTATAGAATTTATTTATTTTTGCCGTGTTTTAGCATTTTGGCCCTTAGTTCCCCAGGCCACAGAAGGCAATCAGGAACACAGATAGTAATAACAATAGAAATTTAAATCCTGTTTGACTCTGAGCCGTTACTCTAAAAAAATAGCTAGGATGCTTACCTCTCAAGTCCGTATCTCCTCATGGCCAAAGTCCAAGTGATTCACATTTTCTGAGACAGCCCTTCAGATCTCCCCCGGACAGCCATGGGTTGCTATTCTTTGATCTGTTTCCATCATTCTTACATCTACCTGCCATGTAGGACTGGTCACACTCATAGTCTCATATTCTGACCCTGACAGCTTTACTGAGCTTTTGTGTTCATCTGGTTCTTATGGTGATTCAATAATTCCCTTACCTGGAGCAAGGGCAGAGGTAAGGGGTGGGCATCCAGTGGGGTGTGTCTTTTCTTACTTTATAACCAAGAAGTTTGGAACATGTCCCCTGCCCCACACACATAAAAATAGCCCAGAAGTCAACTGAGTAACCCCCAAAGCATATCTTCTCCTCCAAAAAAAATTAATCAGAGGCCAATTCCTTCATAACTTCCCAACTCAGAGTATATTTTTGGCTGTGTGAGGTCAGCCTGAGAAGGGAATCTCTCTTACTTGAGTGTCTTATGCTCAGTTCAGAAAGGTCTCACCATCAGTTCCAAAGCCTTCTTCACACTTTATTCCAGGACCCCTTCAGGTCCTCTTATAAATACATACCTAAGGCTCACTTTCCAATCTGGATGTGCTGATTATGCCCCCTAGTCTAGTGTTTTCTTAGTGTTCTTGTTGGTTCCTTTAGAGCAGAGGTCTGATCTGCATCACTGTAGAATCCCCCTGGGCCTAGAGAGTGCTGTGGACATAGGAACAAGATATATGTCTGCTGAATGAATGAATTAGATCTAGAGTATGGACAGAGGGGTTACCCCTGAGCAGTGTAAGAGGCATCACTGATGTTGAGACAAGATGGAAGGAAGAAGAGAGATGATGATGGTATGGTGAAAGACGGAAAGAAGGGAAAATGAGGAAGCTTCCAAGGATGGCCTCATTGTTAGGATATAAGGACGCACTAGACTGGATGGAATCAAAGACCAAAACATAAACATACATTGTTTCCTCAATAATTTGGCAGCACACAACCCAATTTTAGTATTTCCATGGATCTTTAGGAAGAGGTATTCCTTAGTCCCCTTTCTCCAGCCTCAGCTCAGTGTTAGAAGGCCTTGCATTTTAGCTGAGTGAATCTCTTTCAGCACAGTGTACATCACCATGCCTAAAAAGTCATCAGGAGGCCTGCCTTCCTTGTTTAGTGATCTGGAGCAAATAGCTACCTCTATGACTCACCCACCCTTATGCCTACAGGTGTTGAAGATTGCCAGGCATGGTTCTGATGTGTATTTTAAGTTCTTAGGACAAAGAAAACCATAAACTTATGAATAAAATTTCAGTTTACATAGATATGAGTGTATGCCATGATCTGTCTTGATTTCAAGTATGAACACAAAACTAAGGAAATTCAAGCACATTTTTAGAAATGCAAATATAGTTTATCAAATGGAAATATTATCATTAGCTGTGAAATACAGTAAATTAGATTATTCTTTCAGATCACTGATTTTAAAAGAAGATATTAATATTTATTAATATTTTCCCTTTCACGATTTTCACCTTTTTTTTTCTTTTTTGCACCTTCTCATGAGCTGGAATGCGGAGTTATTTCCAGCATACAAGTTCAAGTGTATGCCAGTTTTTCTTTAACTTTTGTAATTTGTTTTCATCCAGTAACATGTTTTCAACAGCATAGATGTGGTAGGCATAAGTACAATTCTCATATGCCATTTAAAGCACATCTTTAACCTGTAAAATATGGCCAAAGGGGGTAAAATTTACTAAGTAAGTCAAGAGAATTCTGGTCAGTTTCCCCATTTCAAACAACAAATAACACAGCATTGCACAATTAATACAAAGGATCTATTCTGTTAGAATCGCTGACCTCAGAGATCAGATCTACCCCCAAAACATAACATTGCATTTAAGTCTCTTTGATTCATAAAGTGTTTTCCTTTCTCCCACCTAAGTCTTCTGATTTTATGAGTCGTAGTTTTAAAATACGTAGTATAAAATAGTTTGCTATTAAGTTGCATAGTTTATTTGATTTTAACCATAGAGAGAATATGGGAGTATATCATACGAGTTCCCACTGTGTCTAGATGCCTTTGGTTCCCTGGGTTCATTTCCCATCCAGTTGTCAGTGCGGAAGCAGGGAGGTATAAGCTGGGCTGATGGGAATGAAGACAATGTGCTCCAAGCATCTTTTTGTGCATTCACATGAAATGAATCACCTTAGTTATCCCACCATAGCAATCACTCCCCTAATCATGCTTAAGTCTGTAAGACTCACAAGAAACAACACTTGATCAAAAATCAATGGCTCCAGGGTAAGCTGCACAGACAATCTGATCCTGGAGAATTTCATTTTTAAATGACTGAGGGTAGGGTGTCCAGGTGCTGGGGGAGGAAGGGTGCACCCATTTGGCCTATGCTGGGGGCTTTTCAGGACTGCTAATTATCGATCACTTCATTTATTTGGGTCCATTTGACTAAGATGCCTTCCTAAATAAAGTGCCTCTGGAAACAACTCTGCTTCCCCATCTTCATGACACACGCTTGCTGCTGCTAGTGTTCTAATGCCGGTTTTGTTCTCTGGACTTGGACATTATTACTTTTCTTCAGTTTTTTTTTTTTTCTCTAAACACATCCCTCACCACACACACACCTCCCACACAGATCTTTCTTGCTATGAGCATCCTTTCTATTGAACTCGGTTTGAAAACAAACAGAAAAACATCAAAAGAAGCAAGCTTACCACACAGATTTCACATCTTCATTAGTCCACAGAATTTGGGCTCTGAACCCTACAGCCTTCTCTTTCCTGGTTAAGGGGAGAACTGAAGGAGTCCTGGAAGTCATCTTGTTCTTTACTCCTTGAGCTGAGAGCAAGCTCTGTTTCCAAACGTACCTCTCCTAACTCCATCACCTCCCACAGCAGAAGAACCCTCCTGCCATGCTGTTTGTATAACTTCTATTTCTTTTCCCAAAGGAGCCTTCTCTCCCCTCATGTGTTTGCCACCTAAGTGTGTGAAGAGGCGCTGTTTAGTAGTACCACCAGGCAGGTGTAGGCAGGTGTTTATGTGCTGGATTGTCTGTTCTCCTTACTATTCAGTCTGCTTTAAGTATCTCTGGTGTCGCCTGATCTAGCCTGAAAGCTGTGGAAGTCGAACTGCCAGAGTTTCAAATCCAGCTTTAATACTTACTGATAGTGTAACTGGAACCCTGGTGGCACAGTGGTTAAGAGCCTGGTGCTAACCAAAAGGTCGATAGTTCAAATCCACCAGCTGCTACTTGGAAACCCTATGGGACAGTTCTACTCTGTCCTATAGGGTCGCTATGAGTCGGAATTGATTCCGAGGCAATGGGTTTTTGGTTTGGTTGTGTAACTTGAACAAGTTTTTTTTTTTTTTTTCTCTTAATTTCCTTAAATCATCGTTTCTTCCCCTGTAAAATGGGGATAATAAGAGTATTAATTGTCGCTAGCTGTCAGAGTTGATGGCGAGAATTAAATGAGACGATGCCTGCAAAGAGCTTAGCACGAGGCTTGGCACATAAAAAGTGATCACTAGGGTGTATATTTTTTTCTCCTCTCCTTTCATTCTGTGTCCTTGGTGCTTCACCGCCAGGGGCAGGGTTAGAAAGGATATGGGACTTAATTAACCAAGGTTGGAATTTGGACTGAGCACAGTAACTGTTTGAATCCACACAAAGGGTTTTAGAAACCTCAGACATGCAGTAATTCTGCGGGATGGAGCTTTAATAGCAAAGGGAGGTGTGCCAAGCCTGAATCTCCACTGAAGGGCTCCTGCCTCATGGTTATCTCGCTGGCTGGGGCGCCTTTGCCAGCGTGGCTTTGGCGGCCTCTGCTGACGGGGGAGAGGATGCGCGCTCCTAGCTGGCGGGCACCCTCCTCCCCAAACACCGCGCAGAATCCTCGTGGACATCAGTGCCTCTAGGAAGGGCCATTGCATGCAGGAGAGAATTATACGAGCAGAGAACAGAGCTGGAAGAAGATTCTTTCCTTCAAGAAAGAAAGACATCACAGATACCATGAGAATTTAAATTAGATAACCTAGAACTTCCCTGGACCTACATTTCTTAAATCACTGTAGTCTTTTGCCCAGTTTTCTCTTTCTGTGGATAATCATCTGTCCCTTCTAAAGGCCTGGCTCTTTTTTTTTTTTTTCTTTTGGTAAAACCTGTCCTAGCTTTTCCTGACCACCTCATTTAAAAACAAAGGGACCATTCCAGACTCTTTATACTAATAGCCCTTCTTATCTTATGTATCTAGTTTTTTTTGTTCCCTTCATTTATCCACTCATCAAACATTTATTATGTGCTTACTGTAGGCTGTATTTCTACTATACTATATTGTGCTACACTACACTACAGTTCTACTCTGTCCTGTAGGGTTGCTATGAGTTCTGACCCGACTCAATAGCAATGGGTTTTTTGTTGTTGCTGCTGTAGCCTAGCAACCTAGCTCAGAGCTGGAGAAAAATGTTGAACAAGCTTCAGTCTTTGACCTCAAAGAGCTGGCTCTATTCTACGTGTTATCTGCCAACAAAATTGTTAGCTGCTTGAGTGTAGAGTTTCACCCACCATCCGAAATGCTGGGGACACTTTATTTCTTTGCAGGACTTTGATCACTAGCCTTTGTATATATTCATTCCACCATTGTATCAAAAACTATTCATGTAGAAAGAGGCCTCAGTGAACGAAACCATATTTGATACAGAGCACTCTAGATTCAAGAGAGTGAGCTAGAGTATTTACAGTTTGGTGAGCCAATTGCTGAAAGTATTTACAGTATGGTAACTAATGCTTGTTTTCTGGGGAATGCCATATAATCTCCCATGCTTTCATTAGGTAGCTATATAGAGCATTCACACCAGTGGAAAAGTTGTATGTACTAACAGAATACTCTAGATTGTTTCACAGATAGAACAGCATTTAAGAAAATAGGTCATAGGAAATATTATCAAGAACCAGCACTTCATGGAGCTGCATCAAACAGTGCATGTGTGAGACAGCTTATTTCATAATCACAGCGGCATAAACTTCAATTTTTAAAAAGTAAATGCAATCTTGATAAAATCCCTGGCTGAGAACTTATTTAAGGACCCCAATTTAAAACTGCGTGCAAGCAACTGATAAAAGACCTAAAATGCCTTTGTAATGTCCTACATTTACAAGGAACTTTAGTTTACAAAGTGTTTTCATTTCTCTTACTAGGCTTAGTATTTGAACAAGAATGAACCTTACACAGTATTTGGCACACGACAGGTGCTCCATAAATGTGTGTATTCATTTGTGTATTCATTTGTTCATTCATTCAACAAATATATGTGAAAGTTCTGAGATATTCGAGGCACAGTAGGTACAACAGTGAACAAAACCTAAATGGTTTCTCACTTCACATGGTGCTTACAGTCGGGTGAAATAAGTATCTAGAGAAACAACAATAGTCAGAGATCTCTGCCTATTTCCCTGTAATTAATTTCCAATGAATCCTAGGAGATTAAGCCTCAGAGAAGATAAGTAGCTAAGCAAACCTAGAAAAGCCAAGGAACCAAGGAGAAGAGATGAAAACAGAGGCATCATGTCTGAACGATGGTGCGTTTTTACAGTTCTGCACCTCTTGGAATAGACAAAGGGGAGAAGGTCGGACAGTAAGCACGCTGGGCTTTCTATTGCCTATTCCCTACACTACCATAATTTTTATATCTAAATCTCTACCCACTTCCCATTAAAAGATAGGATTTCATCAGTTGCCGACTCTTTGAGTCCTTTCTCTTAAAGACCCAGTATCATAGTCATTATCTGAGTTTAACAATGTTATTTTTATTATTGACATTGATCAGTAAGGCTCTAATTCCATTTTTCCACAATATTGCCATAATGACACTTGAGTGTATAAAAAAGCAGCTTATAGACATATGGGATTTTCTTTTTGATTAAAAAAAAGTTTATTAGATTCTGGATGCCATTTCTGAAGTTTTAACTGTTCTAGAGCATGCTGTATAATCAGCAGAACATGATTCATGGCCTGGACCTGTGATTTTGGGAAACAATTCATCCTGATCTGCTTCAGCTTACAGCAAGATTGGTTGTAGGGATTTATCTTACAGGTAAAAAGTCTAGTCTTTATTGACTGCCTACAATATAGTTGTTGTTAGTTGCTGTCCAGTTGGCTCTGACTTATGTGTAACAGAATGAAATGTTGTCCAGCCCTGTGCTATCTTCATGATCATTGTCGTATCTGTGTCCGTTGTTGTGGTTATTGCGTAGGACCTTCCAACCTAGGGGCTCATCTTCCAGTACTGTGTCGGACAATGTTCTCTTGTGATCCATAAGGTCATTAGCTAGTTTTCAGAAGTAAATCTCCAGGTCTTTCTTCCTAGACTGTCTTAGTAGCTCTGTTGAAACCTGTCCACCATGGATGACCTGCTGGTATATGAAATACCACAGCTTACAGCATCATAGCAACACATAAACCACTACAGCAGGGCAAACTGACAGATGGGTGGTAGACAACATAGTAGGCATGCAAATAATTTTTTTTAAAAAAAAAGATAACTTTTACTAGAATCATTGTTACGATTATTTACATTTATTTTGATACTGTCATATTTATATTTATCTTAATACTAATACAGTCTTACCCTTGTTCTCACTGTTAACTTTAGAAAGGGCATTCATAAATCATCATAATCAATTCTCACAAGACTTTCTCCCACATCTCACTTATTTGTGTACCACTTTTCTTACTGGGCTATATTTACATAGATGAGTCAGAATTGACTCGATGGCAACAGATCTTTTTGGTTTTATATTATAGTTTACTTAGTATTTTACATTTATACTAAATTTACTTTAAACAATCTTATTCTAAGTAATATTACCCATGAAATTACAACCTTAATACGCTGGCTTTGCTAGCATATGCTAATACACATCCACATAAATCTATCTTGGAATCCCATACAGGTTTTGAACCATCTCCATCTGCCACATCACCATCCCATGCTTTCGGGGCTATCAGGCAACTCTGTGAAATAGGTGAAACAAGGATTGTTATTTTCATTTCACCAATGAGGAAATCAAGGCTCAGGGAAGTTAAATAAGCTTTTTTGAAGAAGCACAACCTTCACGACCAGACAGTGAGAGAAGGTGTCTCACTGTGTCGAGGAGCTGCGCGGAGACAAAGCTTCATCGGAACCAGGGATGCACGGCTCACTGTTGTAGATTCTTTCTAGTACACTCTCTCTTTTGGAAGTTACCTCTCCTAGTGCAGGATGGAAGCAATATATTAGCACCAATTCCAAGTATAATAGCAGTATTTATACATGTTGGGTTTTCCAGCATAAACTCTGAGAACCCAAGGAGTGCTTTCATTTCTCTAACAGGTGATTTATATTGAAAATAAATGAATACATTATTAATTGCATTTTGTTAGATATCTACCTGTGCCTCTAAACTCCCCAATTGTTTTCTACAGTTGCTAGGGCATTAGCTTTTATGTTCCCAATTCCCTTCATAAGGAAATGGTAGCAATACAGATAGATGAACTCTCACTTCCCCTGGAGTGGAAAAGACCTTGAGTTTAATGCAAAAGGACTTTTCACTGAGCATGCTTGTGGGGCCACAAACTAACTTTTCTTAGGAATATCCCTTGTGGAGAGAACCTTTTGGTGAAATCATTATTCATTAATGATTTTTCACATTGAATAAGGCTTGGACTAATTCATTCATTCAAAAAGTACTTAGTATGCACACACTATGTGCCAGACACTGTTCTAGGTTGGAACAGAGTAGTGAAAAAAATAGAAAACAAATTCCTATCTTCATGTAGCTTATATTGTGCTGGAAGGAATCGAACACTCAACAAATATATATATATATACGTATATGCACATACACACATACGTATATATGTACACACACACACACACACACACACGTATATATACAGAGACAGAGAACAGAGGATGGTGTGTGTTTTGGAGAAACATTGAGTAGGCTGTCCCTGCGCCAGGAGTGGAGGAGGGTAACAGTTTATATAAAACAACTACAGAAGCACACAGAATACTCCACTGAGAAGACGAGGGGTGAGCAAAGGCAGTCTGAGCTGAGACAACAGCAAGTGCAAACACCCTGAGGACGAGCTGGCCTGGGGTGTTGCAGAAATAGCGGAAGGGCCAATGGGGCTGGTGTAAAGTAAGTGAGAGAAGATGGATAAGAGAGGTAAGGGTGAGAGTCAGTCTGAGAAGAACTTTGGCTTCTTATCCCCAGATAACACACATGTCACCAGCCCACTTTTTCCAGCAGAAAGAAAATCTGTGTGGCTTTGCTCCACTAATTGTTTGGAAATTGCTGTTGCCAACCAGAATGTCTGAATGAATGCTACCAAATAAAATTGAACGGCCCGTCTTAGAAGACTGACACTTCCTCAAGTTACCACTTACCGCTTCACTAGAAGGCAAAGGTCATGGTAATCACTACAGCTGGTAGCAGGAATGAATCGTCTGAATGAGTACAGTGATTCTTTTTTACTGAGGCCTCCTCCACAACCAACGAAAACAGTGGTTGGAAAAAGAAAACCATTCAGTGAATCAGTAGAAATTTCTGTGTGCCTAGTACCATTGCTCATTTTGATTATTTCATTGAAATAGAGAACAATAGCTCCCATTTATAAAGAGCACTGACTATACCAGGCACTGGGTAAAGTACTTTACAATCATTTTAAAAAATGTGATCTTCCCTACAACCCTACTGGGCAAGTGATTTTTATCTCAGTTTTACACATGGTGAAACAGAAGTTTAGAGAGCTTAAGAGACTTGCCTAAAGCCATACAGTTCCCAATTGGCACAGAGGATTTGAATCCAGATATGATACTAGAATCCATGTGCTTAACAACTGCTCCACTATTTCTCAAATCACAATACTCAGAGTCTGTGAGAAGAGGGTGAGCTATGTAGATTCATTCTTGGGGAATCAAGAACATCTCCAGCCTTCCTTACCCATTCTTTTTTTTTTTTTTTTTTAAATATGTTGACCTTTTCATTTATACATGGGTCTGAGATTCAGAACTCTCTGTAACATTTTGGCATGTCCATGTAGATATACTACAGTCAAAATGTTTGACCCAACACCAGACTATCCTGACAGTATCAATGCTGACCATTAACATACTAAGCCCGAATTGGCCATTGATGTTGAATTCCCAACCTTAAGTTACAGAAGACCCTATATCTAATACAGTAGAGGGAAACTTGCCATTCCTTGCTCTGCTACCAGTACATTTCCTCATCATCTGATGTCGGAATAGGAGTAGATCACCATAGTCACCTTCTCTGCCAGTAGTTGCCCATTTGTTCCTTACTTTTTTCAGAAAGACCTGAAATAACTTAAAAATAGTTAAACATAAAAGGGCTACTTTGGTTGATAGAAAATAAATAGAACATATACAGTGACCACATTTCCCAAGCCAAAAAACCAGGACAGTCAGCTGACAAGTACAAGTGTATTTATGGGGTGCAGGGAGAGACAATTGGATCAAGACTGACCTAGAAATATAGGAACATATGGTCACCCAAACCACTTGGTATTTTCCCTTTTTAGTTTGTTGAATTGAAAGGATAGGTTTTGGCTCACCTTGAACAAAAGTGAAAGAACTTTATTAGGGTGACAGATCTTTGAAACCATTAACTTTGGAGATTAATGGGGAAGTTATCTCTGAGATGACTTCAACACGTAATGTCCTACCCTCCTTCAGAAGTATCCTGTGGGCAAATCTTGAAATCAGAGTTTTTCAAGGTCATATCAATGCAGTACACTAAATGGACTCTCCCTTTCCATACCCTTGGAGAGTGAAAAAGGACATTAGAATTTTGTCAGTTCTGTGGATTTCATTCAACAGACATTTACTGGGCTTCAACCAAATGTCTAGCTCATTGTAAGGAGTAGAAATCAGTCATTTAAAGCACATACAATGCAGTGGCAAAAATATTCATAATAATTTTAATATAATATTTTGGGTATCATAATCTTAGTTTTTGTAAGTGCCAGAGGAGTGACTAACTCAGCCTTGATGCTTGGAGGATGATGAAAGCTGGGACATATCTTTAGGGTCTTAAACTTTAAAAAAAAAAATTATCTTGTAGAGAAGGAATTGGTAGATTCTGTGAAACTCAAGCAATCTTTTTAATTCATCATAATATCCTCAGTACCAGGTCTGGTATACAGAAGGTGCTCAATAAATCTTGGCCATTTACTCAGTCTTCAAATATTTGGTGAGGACCGCTATCTACCAAATATTGTCCTAGACTTTAAGATACAAAAATTACTATAAACTGATCTGTAACCTCAGTAAGTATACAATTCATTGTGGAAACAGGCAGATGAGCAGACAACTGCAATAATCCACCGTATGCCCTCTGATGAGGGTAAGCTGTTGATGCTGTGAGAGACCTTAGGAGGGACCCAGAGTGGGGTATGAGGTAAGGCTTCTTAGCCTTGATATACAAGTCCTGAAAGGAGAGTAGGTTCATCAGATTAAATGGCAGGAGAGGGTGCAAAGCACTGAATGAATAAATAATGGGGCCAGAGAAAAAGAAGAAAAAAAAAAAAAAGAGTTGGAAAGAGAGACACAATCTACAAAAGGACATTTTCCTTGGGGGAAGAACCATAGTTGCTGTGGTTGGAGTTTAAGTTTTTTGAAAGTGAATGTCAGACAATGAACTTAGTAAGTGATAAGTCAGTAAGTAAGGTAAGGGTTGTGATGGCCGTGGTGAGGGTTGATGGATAACTTAAACTCGTGTGGTTTGAGTTGAGGAATTGGAAGCTGTTGGAGATGTTCATGAGGAAGTATTTATATAATATGAGTATTTTAGACATAAACACAACACTAAAGATATAAGATATTTTGACAATTATTTGGCAGATCCAAAGTACGGTTAATAATGAACCGAGAAACTATTTAGAGTGTGTTGTGTGTTAACTTTGCTAGTGCTTTTTCCTGTCTCTCAATTTGTATTTGTTTCCTTTTTGCTATTTTTGTTTTATCTTATTTTATTTTTTTCTTCCATCTGCTGGTAATTATTTTTATGGCCTATTTTTTAGGGTCATAATTGTGTTAGAGAATGTCATATATAAAGCTAATAAATACAACCAACCTGTTATTTATATCAAGAAATCTTTTAGCCCTGCAGCTAAGAAAACTTTTTGAAAAACCCAACAAAACTTCCTGGATTTCTAACAAAATTGAATTATTATGAGTGTTTTTATTCATGGTTTTAATCTTATCAAATGGTATCTCATTCATCTATGGCTATTTTCATCAGAAAATCTATCATCTTTCTATGATGATAGAGCAAAATTTCATTATACAGTAAAATCTGTGAAAGCCAGAACCTATATAAGGCAGAAACTTGTCAGAGAAGGAAAATGCAAATATTTTCCACTAATAGACAGCAAGAGAACAAGGGTAAGACTGCACCCTGTCAAAGGTGGAAAACTTGCGAGACCTGGATAAACAAGGCAGTCCTGTCGAGTGCTGGCTCTCATAGGTTTTAAATACAGTATTTGGCGATTTTTTTCTGATGATGTCATCCTCCCCTCTCCTCCACCCCCCAACCTCCCAACCCTACAACTGGACCTGCTTTGTAGGAACTGATTGATGGTCTTGGGTCTACCTCTAAATAACTGAATGACCTGGGATAAACCAGTTACCCTCTCTGAGCTTCTAAGTATCACCCAGTTTGGTTCTGCCATTCCTAGCTGGGTACCTTATTGCCCCAGACAGACAGCTGCTTCATCTGTCCTTGAGACCCCCAAAGACCCCATCTAGTCCCTCTGCCTCATAATCATGGCGTCGTCTCCTGTGATCCCACAATTTCTCCTACGTCACCTTAAATCTGTGTTCCCTTATTGACTCGCTTTTCACCCTAAGTCTCGTTTAAATACTCAGCACATGTTTATTTGTGGAAGATAATAATGACATTTAACCCTTCCTTTTCTTTCACTGGGCTACAAATCTATCCTCTACCTCACCTAGGTATCTAATGGGAAAGTGAGGTAGAGCCAGTTTTAAATGATTTGTTTTTGAATTATGAGGAGAGACAAATAAGCTCTCCATAAAAGTGAGGGTAGCAATATGAGTAGCAATTACGATTTGGATTAGTCATTATCAGGCCATTGGCATAGATAAATAAAACATGTTATCACCTTAAACTGAAAAGTATAGGCCAAATAAGATGCGTTTTTATTAGCGAAGCGTTTTTTTATAATAATCCATTCAGCGAATGTTTTTGAGCATCTGTTATGTGCCAGACAATGTTTGAAGTTCAAGAAATACAGCAGTTTAGAAACAGACAAATCACTGTCTTTATGGAACTTCTATCCTCATCTTAATTTTTTATATTTCTATATTATAGGTGTTAAATATATATAAGAAAGCCAAACCCCAAATCCAAAATTCAGAATTCTGTTGATTTATTCCAGTATAAAATGTTCTTCTGCAAAAAAAAAAAAAAAAAAGTATTTTTTATGGAAGTAACTGTTATATTTTCAAGGTTATATTACCTTCAATTTAAGGTAATTTAGCCACATATGTGGCTGTAATCTAAGAATTCTCTTGGGACTCAAGCCCATTGCCGTTGAGTCGATTCCGACTCGTAGTGACTCTACAGGACAGAGTAGAACTGCCCCATAAGGTTTCCAAGGAGTGGCTAGTGGATTTGAACTGCCAACATTTTGGTTAGCAGCTGAGCTCTTAACCACTGTGTCACCAGGGCTCCCTTGGAATGTATTGAATACAACACGTGGGTAGCCTTTGTCCAGCGCATACTCCTTTACTTCCTTCCAGCCTTCCCTCAGGTGCCATATTTCTTGATAGTCTGTAGTTCTCCTTCCAGCATCTATTGGAAAAATTGGTGAGTCAGAGTTTTCTTGTAAACTGATCCTCTCAGTTTTATTTTCAGAGACTGTAATAATACAGCTCCTCATGTCAAGCAAGTAACCACTTAAAATAATTATATTTTCAGGTCATAATTAATTAATGAATTAACATCCATGTGTTGAGTTAATGTGAAATACTTTTAAAGTGCTCTTATTTTCTCAGCATATCGAAACCAAAATTCTTATGACTAACTTTGTCTATGGGTGTGGGTGTGGGTCATTTATAGGAAGAAATAACAGACCTAAAATTAAAAATTAGACTCAACACCATATTTTGGAGAACTTTCGTTGCTGAATTTATAATTTGTTGGTCTGGTTTGCAGCTTTTTTTTTTTTCTGTCAAACGATGGATGTGAGTTTTTTTTCTTTAAAAATGAAGCTTAGGCACAATTTAATTCTATAAATATTTATTGAATATTTATGCCATGCAACTAGCTAGTCTAAACTTTGAGAGGGAGAAAAAGAAGAATAAGACCTGTTTTCAAACGTTGTGGGAAAAGAACAATCCAAGAGAAAGAAAACAAATCAGTAACTTGTAGCAAAAAACATCCTTTCACTGTAAACCATGTATTAAAAACCCACTCTCAGAGCATCTAACAATCTCCTGATGACCTAATGAACACCATCATGTTTCCTATACAGATCTTAGGCAAGGATGACATCCGTTGCCCATCCAGTGGTGGGATGGTTTGTACTAACTCAATCATATTATCTTACTAGTTTCCCCTTCATGTTACATGCACATGTATGAAAAAGCTGGTGGCAGTAGTGCAGCCCGGGGGAATCTTGGTGTGCTCATCAGGAGACGTCAAGCCCCCACCTTGCTTTCCACACCCTCACTCTCAGAATTTAGACCAGGGCTCTCTCAGACTTTGCGAGTTCTCTGGGAGTCTAGCACAGGCTGTCGCTGTTTAGCTGTGCCACCACTAGAAGTAGAAATTACAAAATGAGATAAATTCCAACCCAGGCTTCTTAGTCTTTGAAAATAGTAACTGAGAATCAGTTTTTCTCTCATCCCTGTAAACCAAATGGTACCTGCTCTGCCTTTTGTATCAGAAGCTGATATAAAGTGAGGCACCTCTTTTCACTCAATCCCCAGCTTGGTGAGTAGGGTTTCAGATATAAAGATTAGGATCATTTGACTTCCAAAAAATATGAATTGCTTGGATCACCTTTGTAGAAAAGTATATCAGAATGGGAAATGCAGCTTAAACAAAAAGAATTCTGAAAATGGAACCTGTACTGAAGGTAAAGAAGTGATGGTTTAATGATACCTAACCCAAGTGTAAGCCCAGATGCCCTTCCTTCGTGTTGGGAGTAAGTCAGGGAAGGGGAGGCATGGAAGGGTAGATTTAGCCCTCTTAAAGTCACCATCAGTTCCTCTCTAGTGACCTCAAATCAAAATAGCAATAGGACAATTGCTTGATATGAACAATTTATATCTTCTCAAAGCAGATATGAGTGTAAATAAAAATAAGTATTTTAGCATATTTTTGTATTATTTTCTGTGACATACAATTAAAAAAAGTTATAGGACTGTGGTGGTGGATGCATAAAACTACACATGTGATAAAACACACACACAAACACATAAACACAAAGGAGTATGAAACTGAGAAATCTGAATAAGATTTATATCAACATCAATATCCTGATTGTGATATTGAACTATGGTTTTGTACGATGTTACTATTGGGGGAAACTGAGCAATGGACACATGGTATCTGTCTGTATTATTTCTAACATCTACATGTGAGTCTATAATTATCTCAAAACAAACTTTAAAAAAAAAAGCGACAGGCTTCCTGGCAAATGCAGATTGAAGAAATTCTGTGGAGCACCTCCATCAAACATTGTGTACGCTAACCCTTCTTTTATAGGTGTTCTGGAACTAGCCTTGTCCTTAGCCCTTGACGCTATTCTCTTGTTGTCAAAAAGTAGAAAAAGAGTAATGTATATGAAATAGAAAATTTGTTTAGTTTTGCTCTTGAGGTATTTTCATAAGTGCTGCTACTCTAATTTTTTTTTTAACATGTTGCTGTAAAAAATATTAGAATAGCGTGCTTACAAAAATACCTTTTGGGGGTGGGAGTGGTTGGCAAACAAACATAGAAAGCACACATTATTTGCATAAAAATACGGTATAACAATAGATGTGTTGTTGTCAGTTACCATCAAGTTGGCTCCGACTTATGGCAGCCCCGTGCACAACAGAACAAAATCCTACCTGGTCCTGTGCCATCTTCATAATTGTTGATATGTTCAAGCCCATTGTTGTGACCATTATGTATTTTGAGGGCCTTCCAATCATCTTCCAACATCACATTGGACAATATTCTAATTCATAGAGTTTTCAATGGCTAATTTTTGGAATTAGATCTCTTCTAGTCTGTCTTAGTCTTGAAGCTCCACTGAAACTCATCCGCCATGGTGACCTTGCTGGTATGTGAGGTACTGGAGGCATAACTTCTAGTATCATAGCAAAACAATAGATGTAATAGCCTGCATATTCTCACTATATTGGTATTTTTATGTAATGTGCAGCTTGGCCACAAGTTGAAAAGCTATTTAGTAATATTCTGCAGCTGAACATTTAGTTAAAAGAAAGAAAAACTGGAATTCCATTTATCAGGTGATCTTAGGGACTCTCATATATGGAATGCTGTCAGGCACTGGTGTTCAGCCAAAATCAGTCTTAAAGGTCTACTTAGAATTAGATACTTCTTTTTTTAAAAAAATAATTACTTTTACCAGTTATCTATTGTACATAAATCTTCTACTAGTCTATGTGTAGCTCATAGTTATCTATTATAATGGGTGAGAATTATTTTATATGCACAGATATTAGCAGTTATTATTTTGTATTCCAAATCTTTTACTTCTGCTATTAACAGTGAGAAAAATGAACAAGTTAGAATTTCATCTCTTATTTTCTCACACCATCTCAAAATTGTCCATCAGCTGGTATTGTTTATTTTTTGATCTTTGTATGTGAAGCATCACTCTGAGAATGATCTTGAAGTGAAAAGGTACTGAGATTAGGAAACATATTAATGGCTCAGAATATTCACAACCAATAGGTATCACTTACCATGGTGGGATTATAGACACGCGCTGGGTGAGAACCTGGCTGCTGACCACAAGGTTATTATGGAAATGGCAAGTAGGATTGGCAAGCGTGTAATAAATTCTGTCATAGAGGTACAGTGTTTAAAAGTTAGAGTTCCAAGGGAGGGCTGCTGAACTGCAACAGAGATAGGAGGAATGGGTATGGAGAGCAGAAGCCAAAGGGAGGAGAATGAGAATTTTTAAAAAGAGAGGCAAGTCTTTCTTTAGGAGTAGTAGGAGTTAGCAGTGCTTTAAAAAGGGAGCAACCCTCATTTTATGCCCTTAGTAAGCTGGCTGCAAACCAAAGTCAGTGTTTGGAATACAAGACCTGCATTTAGATATTTAATCATAATGTGGAAAAGAAATGTGGAGGCATTTTGAGGGTGTGTTTGGGCCTGAGAATTAGTAAATGTGAGGCTATTGAGTTTAAATTTACAAGTAAGATTTTTTACCTAACTTTTTTTTTTTAAAGTAGCTTAAAATCACATCTATTTTAGAGACATATTAAGTGCAATAAAATGAGAGGGAAAGAGGAATAAAAATTTGATTCCACAGGAATGCAGTGGTTTTAATTTGAAATGCAAATATGAGAAGTGATTTTAGTTTTATTTGTTTTGTTTTGCATTTGACCCCAGAATATATAACAGTGTCAAAAATAGCCAATGGAGTTTATGAATGAGAACGAAATATACTACGAACTTTGATTAAAGTAACTATAATCATATTTTATATGTTGCAGTTTTTAAAGTAATAATGCTAATTTTATAATCCATACACACATTTTTCTTACCTGTTTTTAGTTAACACATGTTATGTGGTGACAGCATACACTATATGTAGATGAATATCTCTTTAGAAAATAGTTTTGGGAAAAGATGTGTATGAAAAATGATTCTATTAAACAAATCTAATCAAGTTTAAATGCAATAATAATTCCTATTAATAATCAAATTATTCCTATTTCGCTCATTCTGTCTTTCTCCCCCTCTTGCTCTATACTTCCGTCTCTCCCTTCCTACCTCCTTCCTTCTCTCTCTCCCTCTTTGTCTTCCTCTCTCTCATTCTCTCCCTTTCTCTCTCTCTCAAATATTGTATAAATCAGGATCCTCTTCCTAGGTTAGTTTTAGCAAAACCTATAGGTAAGAACAGTTCCTTTAGAAAGAACTGTCATTATTTATCATTATTACACGGAATTTGATTTCTGGCTATGAGAGAAGGTAATTGCGTTTAAAGGACATCATGCTTTGCTTTAAAAGAAAAATGTGCTGATGATATGAACCTACTGTAAAAGGGAAGCATGACCATTAATGCATTGAATAAATATTTGTTGAACAGACCAGGCATGTTGCACTGGGGAAAAACGGCAAGCTAAGCAGATGTGGGCTCTGCTTTCTTAGAATGTTCATCTAGCAACATCTTTTGCATAATCCCAAAATTAGAATAATAAAAGCTCTAAATTGTAAATGGCTAGTTTTCTAAAAGTTACTCCATCAGTTCATCCAATAGATTTAGAGAGTGAAAAGAGAGATCAGAATGCTGTGCCAGACACAGCTATGGCCTTGAGAATGTGTCATTCAGGAGCAGGCAGGATGGGAACAGAGGAAGTAAGTGAGGGCGCCTGCACCTCTGCCTGGCTTCCGTGTTTCCTGCCTAGAATCCACCCTAGCCTACATGGTGCCCCAGGCACATGCTGTCTTCGGAGAGTGGACTTCCTAGCTGATTGCACAGCCACACACACAGACCGCTTCACTACTCCACGTCACACTTGGGTGATGCTCAGTCAGAAACGATCTGAAGTCAGAATGCTTTTCATGATGGGCAAAAGCACTGAATCCCAAAGGCCAACCATAACAGAATCCCAAAATGTATCTTCCAAACTTCTCCCTGCCTCCCCGCCCCACCCCTGCCCCCCAAAAAGGGCGATGGTAACATAAACGTCATTTAATACAAAATATTAGAAATGATGTCTTTGAAATCTACCCCTGGCAACCATTTCTCCCTCATGTGGCAATACATCATATATGCTAAAGCGTTTTTGGTGACGTATTGCTCTAATAGATCCCAGCAAGTGCGCTTGCAGAGCGTATTGGTGCCATGCATCATCGCTGGGGGAGGCGGTGTGGCACACTCGCAGCAGTCCATGGCCTGGAGGGTGCTTCAGTTCCTGCAGCCCAAGCCGGGGATCCCCTGATTCAAGTGACAGCCTAGGTACCAAGGCAAGGGTGCTGCAGTCTGTGGGCTGTGTGCAGCACCTGGGCACCTGTTGGCTCTCAGCAAATACTAAGTAAAAGCCCAAAAAACTATAGTGTCGTCAGTGGAATCCCTGCCAGCACAGTGGAGCAATGTACTCAACGCCATTGCCTTTTGGAAACCGCACTTCTTCTTAGATTTTGCAGAGTGATCTTGGGTGAGGTTAGTATTTGGATTTCTCTCCTGGGTAGATATTAGAAGGCCTAGGAGAGCTGGAGTGAGATGATGTCCCAGTTTGATACTTCCTTTATGTATGCATCTACCCTCTTCTGTCTGAAGTTAATTTAATTTTGCCTGCGTAGAAAAGGCGCCTAGGGAGATGATTTTTTATTAGAGATACGCTGAACCATTCAGTTTCCAAACTTGCAAACTGGAGGAAATTGAAAAGCCCTTGAAGACTGAAGCTTTTGGTGCATATCCAGATTTTACCTCTGATCATTTTCTTGACAAGAATCAATATCTCAAGGCAGTTTTGAGGGACACCCTCTTACCATCATTTGACAATATAAGTGAACTTGTGAGATGCCCACCAGCTTATTCTGTTTCTGTTGGTTAAATAGCATTTTGTACTGCCTCCTTTTACTGCCATGTTTACACACACAGGGTCTCTAATCTCTTCCTTTGTGTCTATTTGTTGACATACTAAAGAATACGAGGAAAGGAGGACTATCCTTTAAGACACACGCAAAATTATATCAGTAGAATAAAACAAAAACGAAAGCAAACCTGTTGCCATCAAGTAGATTTTGACTCATGGCGACTCCAAGTGTTACAGAGTAGAACTTCTCCATAGGTTTTTTTTTTTTTGGCTGTAATTTTTATAGAAGCAAATCTCCAGGCCTTTCTTTTGAGGCATCTCTGGGTGGGTTCAAACCATGAACCTTTTAGTTGGCAGTTTAGCTCAAACCATTTGCACCACCCGGAGACCCCTAACAGTGGAATGCTGTTGCTGAATGCCATTGAGTGGATTCCGACTTACAGCAACCCTGTATGGCAGGACACAACCGCCCCGTAGGGCTTCCTAGGCTGTAACCTTTATGAGAGCAGATCGCCAGGTCTTTTCTCCTGCGGAGCCACTAGTGGGGTTTGAACTGCCAACCTTTCAACCTTTCGGATAGCAGCCGAGCACTTAACCGTTGCACCACCAGGGCTCTTATCAGTAGAATAAAACCTGTAAAGCCCAGTGCTGTCTACACATGGTAGGGAAAACCATTGGAAGCTACTCTCACACATGCAATAAAACA
This sequence comes from Trichechus manatus latirostris, assembly GCF_000243295.1. Lineage (NCBI taxonomy): Eukaryota > Metazoa > Chordata > Mammalia > Sirenia > Trichechidae > Trichechus > Trichechus manatus. Next base: position 11,362,645 of record NW_004443941.1, read on the forward strand.
AATAACCAAAGACATTTCTACAGGACATGTGTCTGTTATATGATAATGTGAGGCCATATCCATGCATATAATTCGTCAGTGTAGGTGACAGAAAAAGTCATAGAATTTACAGTGGAGTCACTTGTCATAAAACCCCTATCGCCAGTAATTCCTTCGTTCAAGATGCAGTGCCCTAAATCTTTCTTACTGGGTCAATTATATTGTGTTCTATGGAAGTCAGTGAAAGGCTATTTGTTACTAGATTCACCAGAGCAGTGGGTGTTATCTTCTTATTTCCAGGAAATACTGGAAGAGTTTATTAGGGAGCTTAATCCATGTGCTTAATCTGTAGTTTAATGACCAGCAATCTTTTATGTGTGTATTTGCAGAATTGTGTGATTGAGGAAAAATTATTCCACTCTTTCCTCCCCATAAAGTCAAGAGTAGTTTGTAGAACAGTGTGCACCATTTTTTGTTTGTTTACACATTGTTCTGGCCCAAGCAATAATGTAGTGCATAGTGGGTAGGAGCTAGGGCAAGGGCTGGGGAGTCGTGCTGTCTGGGTTCAAATCTCCAAGAGCTTCGTGACTGTGACTTAGTTAAGCAAGTCAGTTATGCTTTCTAATCCTCAGTTTCTTTTATCTGTGAAATGGGGATGATGCTAGTACTGATCACATGAGACTATCAGAAGATAAATTAAATGAGGAAATACCTACAGAGTTCTTAGTACAATGTCTGGTATGTAGGAAACATCCAGTAAATGACTGTTGTTTTTATTAGGGTGCCATTGAGTCGGTTCCGACTCATAGCGACCCTACGTGCAACAGAATGAAACACTGCCCCATCCTGCACCATCTTCACAATCGCTGCTATGTTTGAGCCCATTGTTGCAGCCACTGTGTCAATCCATCTTGTTGAAGGTCTTCCTCTTTTTCACTGACCCTCTACTTTACCAAGCATGATGTCCTTCTCCAGGGACTGGTCCCTCCTGATAACATGTTCAAAGTATGTGAGGCAAAGTCTCCCCATCCTCATTTGTAAGGAGCACTCTCTGGCTATACTTCTTTTGAAGACAGATTTGTTCATTCTTCTGGAAGTCCATGGAATATTTAATATTTTTTGCCAACACCATAATTCAAATGCATCAGTTCTTCCTCGGTCTTCCTTGTTCATTGACCAGCTTTCACATGCATAGGAGGCGATTTAAAATACCATGGCTTGGGTCAGGCAAACTTTAGCCCTCAAGGTGACATCTTTAGCTTTTAACACTTTAAAGAAGTATTTTGCAGCAGGTTTGCAGTGCAACCCGTCGTTTGATTTCTTGACTGCTGCTTCCACGGGAGTTGATTGCAGTTCTAAGTAAAGTGAAATGCTCGACAACTTGAACATTTTTTCTGTTTATCATGATGTTGCTTATTGGTCCAGTTGTAAGGATTTTTGTTTGCTTTATGCTGAAGTATAATCCATACTGAAGGCTGTAGTCTTTATCTTCATCAGTAAGTTGTTCAAGTCCTCTTCACTTTCAGCAAGAAAAGTTGTGTCATCTACATATTGCAGGTTGTTAATGAGTCTTCCTCCAATCCTGATGCCCCGTTCTTCTTCATATAGTCCAGCTTCTCAGATTATTTGCTCATCATACAGATTGAATAAGTATGGTGAAAGGATACAACCCTGAAGCACACCCTTTCTGATCCATAACCACACAGTATCCCCTTGTTCTGTTTGAATGACTGCCTCTTGGTCTATGTACAGGTTCCTCATGAGCACAATTAAGTGTTCTGGAATTCTCATTCTTTGCAATGTTATCTATAATTTGTTATGATCCACACAGTTGAATAATAGTAGTATTATGCAGGTGAGAAATCCGTATTTTCAAACGTTGACTCTTATTCCTAAATTCCTAAATTCTCCATCACGTTTTATGAAACTACTCAATTTCACATCTTTCTGGGTTCCATCCCCTCAGTTCAACTCATTGAGGGTTTCCCTAGTTTTCACTGATCTTCTAATTAGTCTTTCTTGATGACATGTCCAAAGTAAGGGAGTAGAAGTCTTGCCATCCTTGCTTCTACGGAACATTCTGGTTGTATTTCTTCTAAGACTGATTTGTTCATTCTTCTGGAAATCTGTGATACCTTCAGTATTCCTTACCAACATCACAGTTCAAAAGCATCAATTCTTCATACTAGCAGAGTCACCCATGGTGGACAGGTTTCAGTGGATGTTCCAGACTAAGACCTAGAGATCTCCTTTGGAAAATTAGCCAATGAACACCTTATGGATATCAGTTGCTTGCAATATTTTCAAAAATACGATCATATCTAATAGAGAGCCTCTAAAATGTCCCAACTCTTCTCTTCCTATCCAATAAAGTTGAATCTTCTAGAATGTTTACATTTCTTGCAAATCAGTTCAAAAGTTACCACCACCACACAGATCTTCGAGTGAGACATTCCCCATCCAGGTTCTTCTCCTGAGACCAAGGCAGAGGTCCATGTTCTCACCTTTAGATTCATAAGGTTATTTTAGTATCTATCCTGCCACATTCTAGTCAGCTGTGTATGCTTCTAACTCCCTTTATCAGGCTGGAAGCTCCTCAAGGCCAGGGACTGAGTCTTTACTATCATTACACTTTCGTCCCTGGCCCAGCATCTGACACAAAGTCCATAAATATATATATATAGCTGAAATTGTCTGCTGAACCATCCTCATGTCTGATACAAATTTTAGAAATGAATATAATAATGCATCTTAAATTCACCATAAAATATTTTTGCATATTAATACAATTCTGTAACAATTTTAATACTGTGAGGGAAGTAAGGCAATTGCTATCCCTTTTTGAACAGTCGAGAAATTTGAAGAAGCACTTACTCAAATTCACATGATTAATGGCGGAGCTGAAACTAAAACTGAAATTTCTCAACACTGTGACCCTCGTTCCAATACCTAATAGTCGCTTTCTGTTGAGAAAAAGGAATACATCCTGAAGATGAGTAACGCTGGATAGGAAAAAAAGAAAGTTAATTTTTTTTACAATTCTCCATCATTCCAAGGTAAAAAAAAATTACCTTTTAGTGGACTTAGGACTTTTTTGGAGCCTAGATAACATAGTCAGGGCATTTTCCTGTTTCTGTTCCTCAGAGAAAACCTAGCTGGTAGTCAGTGTTTATGTAATGTCCAGCTCCCTGGCAAAATCATTAAAAAAAACGTAACCATCTGGATACTTTAACTAGGATGCTCAGTAACTGCTGTGGTCATTAAAAATATTTAATTATTGATTATTTCTTGATCTTATAAATATAGTTTTTGATAGATCTCCATAAGGGGAAAAAAACAAAAAAGTGAGAAATTACATCAGACTCTATTTTTTTTTTCTCAGCAGCTAGCTGAGTTATCCTACCAACTGAGGAAGTTAAGCATATCATCTGCCTCTGAAGTGGGGTGAGCCCATGCCTGTCCCTCTCCTGAAATTGTGAGGCATGTCCCCCCTCTTCCATACATGGGCTACCTGAGATACCTGGATGCAACATTCGTTTAATCCTGGACACCAAAGTCAGTTTCCCTTGGATTGTGTGAGATTTTGGTCTTTGCATTTTTTATTTTAGTGAATTTTCCTTGGCAAAAGTCCTGCTCTTGCCTGGAGGCTGATTGAGCTTCCGTGGAGCCAATATGTTTCTCAATTCTCCAATTTAAATGCTGCCAAGAATCTCCTAACGTGTGCCATGAGAAATTCAGAAACACATAAAACCCCATTCATTAAATAAACAGTTAAGTAAGCAACCCCTAGCAACAGGTACAACCCAGCTGACATCTGAAGCATTCGGGACCTTCCAGAGGAAATAATTAAGGAACACATTAAGAAGAAATATCCCAGTGCTTAGGAGTTGTAATTGAAAAATAACAGTTTCCCAGCCTAGGGTCTGTATACTTTTTGGAGTCCTAGACATTAGAAATGAAGAACAGTTACATGTGATCAGAATTTCAACAAACCTAGCAAAGGCCACATACCTACCCACTCTTAAAAAAAAAAAAAAAATCAACTCATTGCTGTTGAGTCGATTCTGACTCATAGCAACCCTACAGTACAGAGTAAAACTATCCCATAGGGTTTCCAAGGAGCGGCTGGTGGATTTGAACTGCCAACATTTTGGTTAACAGCTGTGCTCTTAACCACTGCACCACCAGGGCCCGTACTCACTCTTAGCACAAGCTAAATAACACAGTTCTTTGCATCAGGCTATTATTCTTCTATCACCTTAGTTTAGTGGGAATCAAGGCAACCAGTACCAGTTGCCATAGACTTGACTCTGACTCATGGTGACTCCATATGAGTCCGAATAGAATTATGTTCCATAGGGTTTTCCATGGCTGATTTTTGGGGAGTAGACCACCAGACCTTTCTTCTGAGGTGCCTCTGGGTGCACTCGAACCTCTAAACTTTATTTAGCAGCCGAGCGTGTAAACTATTTGCACCAAAGGCACCTAGGAAGAAAGGCCTGGTGGTCTGTTTCTGAAAAATCAGTCATTGAAAATCCTGTGGAACATGGTTAAACTCTGACACTTATGGGGTCACCATGAGTCGGGGTCAACTGATGGCAACTGAAAAAAAAACAAAACAAAAACCCATTGCTGTTGAGTCGATTCTGATTCATGGTGATCCTATAGGACAGAGTAGAACTGCCCCATGGGGTTTCCAAGGAGCAGCTGGTGGATTCGAACTGCCAAGCTTTTGGTTAGCAGCCAAGCTCTTAACCACTGTGCCACCAGGGTTTCCATGATTACAGAGCCTATCTTATTTTGTCATTTAGAGGTCTTTGATGAATTTATAATCATCAAACTAAGTATTACTTAAATACTATTTGATTAGTAGATGAAGTCTTTCAAAATATAGGGTTTATGGGAGACAAGAGAGAGTTATGAAAGTTGAGAAGCATTTGTGTGAACATTAAGATTTAGGGGTGATTAATCACAGAGTGGAGCCCTAGTGGCTTAGTAGTTAAGAGCTCAGGCTGTTAACCCAAAGGTCGGCAGTTTGAATCCACCAGCTGCTCCTTGGAAACCCTACGGGGCAGTTCTACTCCGTCCTATAGGATCGCTGTGAGTTGGAATCGACTGGATGGCACACGACAATCACAGAGTGCTTTGCTTTTTAGAGAAGTCGTCACTTATTTATTTAAATAACAAGCACTCCCTTCTTACACACTTAAGATCATACCAGCAACAGTAATGGCTCCTCTGTACTCAATGCCCAAGATTAAGCAGCACTTTGTATGTGCTTAAATAATACTGCAAAATAAGCATTATTAACCTCGTTTGAGAAAGAAGAAAACTAGTTTAAAGAAACTAAGGAACTTGCCCAAGGCAGAGTAACTAGTTAAATAGCAAATCAGAAAATCAAAGCTAGGACAACTAAATGGTGCCTGGCTACCACCACTGACTCTCTAACCAGGATCACAACAGAGGGTCCCGGACAGAGCTGGAGAAAAATGTAGAACACAATTCTTAGGGAAAAAGACCAGATTTACTGGCCTGATGGAGACTGGAGAAACATTGAGAGTGTGGCCCCTGGACACCCTTTTAGCTTAGTAATGAAGTCACTCCCAAGGTTCACTGGTCGGCCAAAGATTAGACAGCCCCATAAAACAAAATGAGACTAATGGGGCACAACAGCCCAGGAACAAGGACTAGAAGGCAGGAGGGGGCAGGAAAGCTGGTAATAGGGAACCCAAGGTTGAGAAAGGACAGTATTGAAATGTCGTGGGGTTGTTAACCATTGTCATAAAACAATATGTGTACTAAATGTTGAATGAGAACTATTTGTTCTGTAAACCTTCATCTAAAGTACAATAAAAAAATAAAAGAAATTCAAAGCTAGGGCTGTTTGTATCTAAATATCTATATATCTATATCTGTATCTACACATAAATACATGCACACACACATTTAAATTACAATGTGTTGCCTTCAAAAGATACTATTAAAATCACAGGACATAACTTCTTGGGAATAAGTCTATTTTGCAAAACCTTTTCATTGTGGTGCTGGAAACATCTGCACTGGCTGTCTTAAATGTCAGTGTATCCTGTTTCCACTGATGGTTCTCAGGTGGAGGGAAGCTTGCAAAGTAAAGGCAGGCAGCCAGGGCAAGAATCTAACAACTTGAGTAATCCATTTAATTAGATAACCAGCTCCTGAAATCCCAGGTCGACAAGGCTTAATCGAGTCCTGCAGTTTTGATTGCTGAAGGGAACTTAGCCATTATAAAAACAGATCCATAGACAGGAAATCTAACAACCATGCAGTGTATTCTGGGCTCTGGAGACAGGCAATCAGGTTCTGGCTTGTCCACTTCTTACTGACTCTGCATCTACGAGCTGTGTGACCTTGGGCAAATCACCTCACCTCTCGGAGCCACTGTTAAAAAGCAGTTCAGAGGCCACTTTGGTTTCTTTCTTGTGGAGAGTCATTTGCAGCATCTACCGAATATCTCCAATGTACTGGCCGCCTATTCTTGGTATTTTACTCGACCAGGTCTGGGGATTATTGGAATAGAAGTTATAAGTTTGTAACTGTATTCACTGCTTTGCTTTTCCTGACTTTATTTCTCTCTATAGTGTCTGTCTCTCCTCCAACTAATAAATAAAATACTGTTCTGGTATAGGGCCAGATTTTCTGAAGTGTTAAAATCAAAATTATTATAATTGTTTATGGACGATAACTTTACAAATAATTATAATAACAGGTGTGCAATTCTAAGGAAGATATCATTTCCTTTGCTATTCAAAAATCACTTTAAATGAGTTTGAATGTGTAATTTGCTACCAGCTCTGGCTTTCTTCATTTTAGAAAGCTAGTTCAGAGCAACTTAAATAGTTCTGTTAGACATATTTATCCTGTGCATGCAGAGAACAAGTACTTCTATATGATAAAATGTATAAACATTGTCACAATATTTAAAGTGCTTGGTAGGAGGCGCTTAACACATATTAGAATGTATTATAAAGCTTTTATAATTAAGCGAATTGGAATTGGTTAAGGAAGAAGAAACTGATCAGTAACACAAAATAGAATGTTTAGGAATAGAAAGAACCTTGTATATGCAAGGCATTACAAATCTGTAGGAAAGACAAGAATTATTCAAAAAATGGTTCTGGTTCAAACCAGAAATATTTGGAAGGGAAATTAATTTGGATCTTCATCTAATGACTGAAGACAAAATATTTTCAAATAGATTTAAAAGTTATACACAGATACATATAATCAAGTAATAAATATTTTCTATGAAAATAATACGTTTATCAAATTTCTCTTGAGGAAGGATTTTCTAAGTTTAAAGTTGATTAGCATGATCCAAAAGTGATAGTAGATTAAAATGTTAACGCTTTGGTATATTCCAAACAACATTCACTATGTCATCGAAAATCAATGGCGAAAAGTGTAGCCTACATACTAAATGGTATATTATATAGTAATAGCCACCTCTTTAGAAAAACGTGAAATTAAATGGATGGAAGGAGCTTCATGGAGCCCACGAGATTAGGGATGTAAAACAACGTGAGTTGCATAATCTAGACAGGACATTTGGTGTCTCTGTTTTGTTATTATTGCTTCAAAGCTATCATTCTTGGTTTGTGGGAAGATAGGTACCCTGAAAGAAAGAAAGGCAAGAAGGAAGGAAGGAACAAGGGAGGAAGGGAAGGAGAGAGAGAGAGAGTCAGAGAAAGAATAAGAGACTGAGAAAGAGAAAAGGGACTAAAAAGAAAGAAAGAATAAAGGAGGGAAGGAAGTAGGGAAAGAAAGAGTGAGAAAGAAAAGAAAGAAATGAAGGCAGAGGACGATAGAGACAGAAGAGAAAGCAATCAAGAAAGAAAGAGTAAAAGAAAAAAAGAGTGACGTAGTGAAAGAAAATAAAGAAAAAAGAAAGAGACAGCAGAAGGGGAGGGGGAAGAAAGCAAGGGAGGGAGGAAGCTACTTTTCCCTCACTGAGACTGGCAGGGGGTTAAAAGTTTCCGGGTCCAGCCCACTTTCATTGCCTTTATTAGCAGCATCTGCTGGCTTGGAATAGAAGCTTTAAACCCTAATTTATGGTGTGTTACATTCTGCAAGATCATGAAAGACTGGCACTGAAAATATCTTCATCACTTGGTTGCAAAATGAACGTTGCAGGTCTATTGTTTCTAGTTAACTCTTTCAGCGTCTTCCTAAATGCTATCAGTGGGGGAAATTGCTGTAAGATTTGCTCCCCTCTGGACTTTTTATATTTGAGCATCAGCTGATTGTGAAGCCAACACAGTTTTAAACTTGGAATTGCCTGTAAAGTAGTGGCTGCTCTTCATTTGTAACGCTCAAGGACCTCTCATGACCTTGGGCCTATCGTAGAGATGGTTTGTTGTTCTATTTTTTTTTTTTTTTTAATAACAGTTGAAAGAACCATGAACATGAAGTCCCCAGTACTCGTCCATGACCAGAAATCAATGCCACCTGGGACAGTCTCTCAGCTTTTCTGGGCCTCATCTGAAAATAAGAGGATAGATCTAGCTTGCCACTTACATTAAAACAAAGAAAACGAAGCAAAACAAGACAACAATCTGCATCTAAAAGCTCACATTACTGACATCTGTAGTTCATTCTTTCAACTTTTCTTTTTTCCAAAATGTATTGTTGTTGCTGTTAGTTGCCCTCAAGTCATTTCTGACTTATAATTTCAAAATAATAAATAAGTAGATAATATTGCGGATGAAAGTTGTAATACGTCTTTTTTTTTTTCTTTTTTGAGCTGTCCTTTATCGAGGTCGGGTGAAACAACTGCAGTTTACTTCCTACTTGTTGGGGTGGCCTTTGTACTTTGCACTTTCTGGCTAGTTCTAGATAGTATTTTGAAACAAGTGCATTGCTTTAAAGTGAGGATGCATGGACAGATGACAGATGGGAGAAGAATTAAATTCAGACATTTGTGATAAGTATTCTCACTTTATCTAAATACAGTAATAGCATTAAATTCATTTAAAACAAAGAAACAAATATAAAAAAAATACTAAAGCAATAGTATCCTTACATAATTCTTAAATCCCACGAAAATAAACTCTATGCCTAAACTGGATTTGAAGAGACATTTTAATCTGTAGATACATGAAAAAGTCTTCTGCTCCATTGTGATATTTGAGTCATTTGGAGATATTTTAATGAAGACAAATGGAAGGAAGAATACATTTTGAGGGATCATCCATGTAACTAATAGCAAGGTCATCCATTTGCGTGGTGACAAATAGCTATTTGATTGTGAATCTCCTACTTAGCACTTGCTACCAAAACCTAAGTGAAATTTCCTGCTGAAACAAAGACACAGTTAGACAGTAACACGACATATTTAAACAGAATATTGGAAACCAGCTGGGCACCTTCACATATTTATTGATAAAATAGGATAACGTTGCTGATCTCCTAGGATGCTTGTGAGGAGTAAATTTTATATATATATATATATATAGATAGATAGATAGATAATTATCATATATAATGTATATATAAATATCAAGTCTGTGACCCTTTGGAAGCAGATCATTAAGTCTTTGTCTTTTGAGACACCTCTGGGTGGGTTTGAACTGCCAACCTTTTGGTTAATAGTTGAGTGCTTAACTGTTTGCGCCATCCAGGGACTCCTGGCAGAAAGTAAACAATACCTCATAAATGTTAACTCATGCTTGTTAGCGTTGCTCTTGTTGTCGCTGCCATTAGATGCTACAGAACGCCTTTCACGAGTGAAAGTAGAACTCAAGATCGCTTGCCTGCTATGTATACTTCTGACTAAGGAAACTCATCTACAGAACGAGATCTCACTATACCTCAAACTGTAATATAAATATCGTGATTAGAAAGGAAGCCCCCATCTGCTGAATCCTTTTGATTATGCTGGTTGTAAAACTCTAGTAGTTGCTTTAAAACATTATCTATATGTGCCCTGTCAGCTGTTATCCTTGTTATGACATATAGTTTTACAACTCCTTTAATTCTGTGTACGGATAATAATGTTAATAATAACGACAGTAACAACAGCAGTTAGTATTTACTTGAGGTCTTGACTCTAACTTCAGCGTTCATTTCGCCACCCCGATACTGTCATAGTTGATGTATGAAAAGCCTTGACCAATGCATCTTAATTAATTTAAGAACTTCGCTGAAAATTTTAAGCTAAAACATGTATTTATGCCAAAAAGATATGTCATTATCTGAGTGGCAAATAGTTTCCACTGATACACTTACTTCACTCACTCCTATGCCCTGCGGAATGAGCCTTACCTATTGGCCACCAGCGCTTCGATACCAACTGTATAAACCTTAAGTATAATCCTTGAGGCATGTCTGTGTACCTAAAGATTGGGTGAACATTCTCTTTGCTAATGGATTAGTCTTTTGCTGTATCTCAGAATGGGAAATAATGTCCTGGTATCAAAAGCCAGAACTGGAAAAGCTAGAAAAAGAGAAGGAATACGTGCCATCTTTTACATCCACCCCAAATCACATAGATGAAGGAAAACAAGCTCAAGAGTTTTAGATATGGCATACCTTGCCATTGGAGATGTTCCTTTTAGAAATGAGGAAACTGAGACATAAAGAAGTTAGGCAGCTTGACTTAAATGATAGTTTTGTAATTGAAATCTAGCATCAAACTGTCACATTCCAATTTTTTTTAACCCATTTGCTCCCCTTGGTTGTTTCTAACCTGTTTGCTCATCTTTTCAGAATAGTTATCACGATCAAATATAATACTCAGTGATTGTGTACCTCAAATTTCAAGCCTAGGAGTAAAAACATGAAACATATTACTCACAATTATTGCAAATTTAAGTAGCAGGGATTTAAGAAATCCAAACACATGATCAATCTGGAAGACTGCTTACCTGGCCGACCCACTGGAAAAGGTTCATATTTGTGCCCATTCCAAAGAAAGGTGATCCAACAGAATGCGGAAATTATTGAACAGTATCATTAATATTACACACAAGTAAAATTTTGCTGAAGATCAATCAAAGGCAATTGCAGCAGTACATCCATAGGGAGCTGCCAGAAATTCAAGCCAGATTCAGAAGACATGGATGGAACTAGGGACATCACTGCTGATGTCAGATGGATCTTGGCTGAAAGCAGAGAATGCCAGAAAGATGTTCACCTGTGTTTTTTGACTATGCAAAGGCATTTGATTGTGTGGATCATAACAAATTATGGATAACATTGCAAAGAATGGGAATTCCACAATACTTAATTATGCTCATGAGGAACCTCTACTTAGACCAAGAGGCAGTCATTTTAACAGAGCAAGGGGATACTGTGTGGTTTGAAATCAAGAAAGGTGTGCACCAGGGTTGCATCCTTTCACCATACTTACTTAATCTGTATGCTGAGCAAATAATCTGAGAAGCTGGACTATATGAAGAAGAATGTGGCCTCAGAATTGGTGGAAGACTCATTAACAACCTGCGATATGCAGATGACACAACCTTGCTTGCTGAAAGCGAAGAGGACTTGAAGCACTTACTGATGAAGATCAAAGACGGCAGCCTGCAGTATGGATTACACCTCAACATAAAGAAAACAAAAATTCTCACAACTGG
>NW_004443941.1:11374335-11400513 GCF_000243295.1 Trichechus manatus latirostris
TCAACACCCATGGAAGCAGCAGTCAGGAAATCAAATGACTTATTGCACTGGGCAAATGTGCTGCAAAAAACCTCTTTAAAGTGTTCAAAAGCAAATATGTCACTCTGAGGACTAAGATGCGCCTGATGCAAGCCGTGATATTTTCATTTGCCTCATATGCATGAGAAAGTTGGACAATGAATAAGGAAGATCAAAGAAGCATTGATGCCTTTGAATTATGATGTTGGTGAAGAATATTGAATATACCGTGGACTGCCAGAAGAATGAACAAGTCTGTCTTAGAAAAAACAGAGCCAGAAGGCTCCTTGGAAGCGAGGATGGCAAAACTTCATGTCACATACTTTGGACATGTTATCAGGAAGGACCAGTCCCTGGAGAAGGACATCATGCTTGGTAAAGTAGAGGGTCAGCATAAAAGAGGAAGACTCTCAACAAGATGGACTGACACAGTGGCTTTAACAATGGGCTCAAACATAGCAAGGAATGTGTACATAGGCTAGCTATGAGTCAGAACCAACTTGACAGCACCTAACAACAACAAATGATTGTTAAAAGGGAAAAGACCATCATAGCAATGTGTTGAAATTATATGGCAGATTAAAAAAAAAAAAGCTAAAGTCTCTTTCAAATTTTCTGTCTTTTTTGTATTTATGATAAAGGCCCATGAAGCAAGGGAATGAAATTCAACAGTTTTGAATTGCTCTTTAGAACCAAACAATATACCAAAAGAAACCTTAATTCTAGAAACAGATCCCAATGAGTGTCCAATCATATTATCACCAATAGTTAAGATGATAAGGTACATAGAGATTTGTTGGAAGTCGAAAATATTAAATAAATTACAACTTTCAATATAAATAAGAAGAAAGATATATGAATAGTTATAAAATAATTCCATTATTGAGTGCGACATTATCTTAGAAAGAAGCAAAACTAGGTTACACTTCAATTTTTAGATTTAGAGTGCTTACTAACCCGTTGCCAGCTAGTCGATTCCGACTCATGGTGACCCTATAGGACAGAGTAGAACTGCCCCATAGGTGTTCCAAGGAGCAGCTGGTGGATTTGAACTGCCGAACTTTTGGTTAGCAGCCGATCTCTTAACCACTGTGCCACCAGGGCTCCGGAGTACTTACTAGCTACTGCACAATCTAATTGAAGTACATTCAGGTTATTTTAAAGTCTAACTTTAGAAAAGTAGGATAATTATGAAATCTGGGTCAGATGAAGTAGTAATGTAAATCTAAGAGCTATCAACCTGCCTATCCAGAATTGCTTTTCTGTCTTTGAGAGTAGCCTTTCAAAGAATGCAAAATGAGGGAAGAAAAAAACGTTGTGCTTCTCTTCAAGATAGTGCTTCTAGGAAAATGATTCCACCTCTGAAGAGTTTTAACTCAGACATTTTTCACTCTAACAGTAATTTACACCCCAGAAGATGAGTTTGAAGATGAAGTTTTCCAATACATAGGCCAGCTGGCAATTTATGACCTGGACATGCACAGAAGTTTCCACCTTTTCCTACAGAAATAGGCCAAAAATTATATCTAGGTTATCGGATAGGTCTACAATACCACATCCTGTGGTATTTGAACTGTAGTTCTAAATATTGTTATTAATAATAGTCTCTGATCTGGGAAGTAGGTTAGAAAAGTGAAGGAAGAATTTATCAACTGTCAGCAAGTATTTATTTCTTCTCTGTGACAGGCACTGATCTTGGTGTTGGGCTATAGTGAGCTTGGTCCCTGTTCGCATAAAGCATAGATTCTAGTGGAAATGTCTTCTCTTTTGAGGGGGATATGACTAATGCTAAGGTGACCTAGGAAATTATCTCTTTGCCACTTCCCCTTTTCTTTCTTCATTCCCGGAATTTTCTCATCCTCAAGGCACCCAGTTCACTCCTGAGATTATAAATCTCTCATTGAAGTCCTCTCCCAGAATTGCTTTACCCTACATAATTTAAGTTTTTAGAGGATGGTGTCAGATTCATGAAACAATGTACCCAACCTTATACCCAGTTGCTCAAGTGAGAAGCACGCTCACGTGAGAAGCACCCAAATCTATTACTGTGGTTCCGTTGCACAGGAGATGTATTAACACTGATTAACAGAAGCATCTACATCACTTGGGTCAGAACATACTCATTCCTGATCAATATCTATGTTGAAAGCATTTCCAAGTATTAAAAAATGAATCACGAGTAAAAATGAAAAGAAAAAATACAAGTTTGGGTAGCATGAAAGTAATAGTGAGAGGTTATAAAATTTGGAGAATCATCCATGAAAAGCATTTTCCCCACTTCTAAAGATCTGCAAAGAAAGGCAATCCTAAATCAACGTTCCTAGGGTTTAATAGCTCTTTCTCCTTTCAAGAGAGTTTTCTTAAGAATTAATCTAATTCCTTTTTGTTATTGCTTAAGTTCATTTTCTCTTTTTTTGTTGTCAGTAGATACTTGTTAAACCATAATATATTTGTTCAAAGAATAAGGGATATCATGTTCTTCGTACTAATCCTTCTTCAAGATAAAGGTAAACTAAAGCACCAGACCGAGCACTGGACTTATTTAACTGGCACATATCAAGTATAAAATAGCAATTATATATGTGGATGTCTCAGTTTCTAAACTTTTCCCTACAGGGGTTAATTTGGAACTAAGATCTCTATGTCTACTACATGAAAATAAAGATGATGATGATTTTAATAATAGTTGGTATTTATTAAAATCTTACAATTTGCCTAGCATTGGAATGATTGCCTTTGTCTAGATTATCTCACTTCTATACATTTTCTTTTTCTTTGGAAAACTCTGGTGGCATAGTGGTTAAGAGCTATCGCTGCTAACCAAAAGGTCGGCAGTTCGAATCCACCAGGCCCTCCTTGGAAACTCTATGGGGCAGTTCTACTCTGTCCTATAGGATCGCTGTGAGTCGGAATCAACTCAGGGCAACTGGTTTTGGGTTGTATACACTTTTTAAATTTAATTATTATAACCATCCTGTGAGGTAGGTATTATTATTATTATTATTATCCATCTGTGTGGGAGGAAAACCAAGGCTTTGAGAAATCACACAGTTAGGTAATACTGGAGCTAGGATTTTAACGCAGACAGTCCAATTCCAGAGCTTTTACTCTTAACCATTCTGAAACATAGAAGCATCTACTAACAAATCGTATCAGGAAGCTCATCAGCCACACTAGCTGTTGATTCAGTTGGCCGTTGCTTTAAAAGAAGGAACTGCTGTGTTGGCTTGGTCTACTTCATAGCATTCATCAGACACCGGCGGTCTTAGTATTTTTTTCTGTTATATAAATATATTTTTGTATGTAGAAAATGAAATCAAAACCTGGCAGTGTTGGCTGCTGTGAAATTTTGAATATCTGCTTAACGGAATTTATCCGTACGTAGATAGCTAATTTATCCCTAAATCAGCATGACCTATATCTTTTAGAAATGTGATTATCCACGGCATGCATTTCGTAGAGAGAGGGCGTAATTCTCTCTTTATCCTTATGTCAGGATACCTACAAATGTACTAACTTGCTATGGTAGCAGATGCATGATGTTGTGAACTCAGCCAATGAATTACCCAGTGTGTTATTTGGAGTCCAAAAAGTCCTGAAATCGTCAACAAGAGATCAGAAACACCTAACCACTTTAGATGAAGTGCCTTGGAAAATAAGAATACCAGACAAACTTTGCTTAATATTTGTGTAAATTAAAAATTAAATGGAACATCAGTAACAGAGTTTGAATGGATTCAGGGCCAACACCACGTTCCAGAGTTACCTAACATTATTCAAGCAGTTATCAAAGCAAAGCAGGACGAAAGAGAGCTCCTGCCTCTTGGTTGTATTTGATTAATTTTTTGAGACAATTCAGGTTGTTTTCTAACTCAGCTTGTTGTGATTATCTTGCAAAGTTACTATGCACTATGGTTGTATAGATTATAGAAGACACGCTATATTTTAAGGGACTGATATATAAAAGTATCCAATTTCAATAATTTACTGACGGGAAAACTGAAAAATCTCAATACTTACATTTAATAAACAAAGTATAGAATCCAACCAACAAAAGCAAAATGGCTTTTATAATTTCAAGCCTTCACATGCTAATTAAGACACCATAATAAAGCCTGTATGCAGATTTATTCAAATTATTGGCATTAACTACAGGCAGTTTGTGTGTGTGTGTGTGTGTGTGTGTGTGTGTGTGTGTGCGCGCGCGCACATGTGCACACACGTGAGCACACATTTAGATCAGGTTAAATTGGTATGGTTACTGTTGAATGAGTTGATAGTCAAATTTTATCTGGCTGAATATTCTATCTTGATACACGGAAAAGAGTTAAACATGATGATTTTTTCATGATCTCTTTGCAAGTCAAATGAGCTGATGAGAAGTTTCAGATATTAAACTCCGGGGCCTAGTTTCTCACTGCTGTCTTCTGCCCACAGGTTGTGTATAAAAACAATGATGTAAGACTGGAATTATCTCGACTTGCCAAGCAAGGAGACCCCAAGATGAAGATCCACGGCGTGGTGGCATTCAAATGTGAGAATGTGGCAACTTTGGACCCAATCACCTTTGAGACACCAGAGTCTTTCATCTCTTTGCCTAAGTGGAATGCAAAGAAAACAGGCTCCATATCATTTGATTTCCGCACGACAGAGCCCAATGGCCTCATCTTGTTTAGCCACGGCAAGCCAAGACACCAAAAAGATGCCAAGCACCCACAGATGATAAAGGTTGACTTCTTTGCAATTGAGATGCTGGATGGCCACCTCTACCTCCTCCTGGACATGGGGTCAGGTACTATCAAAATAAAAGCTCTGCAGAAGAAGGTGAATGATGGAGAATGGTATCATGTGGACTTCCAGAGGGACGGACGGTCAGGTAATTTATTATTTTCTTCTCTACTATTTTACCCCTGGAACACCCATCCCCTGTTTCTAAGGTATTAATAAATATCCCCTGAATTTTTGTCTTTAGTGTAAAGGAAATTTTCTACTATTGTTTCTGTTTCATAAACATATAAACTATCAGAAGGAGTTAAGTAATCATTATAGTTGGGCATCAAACCCCAAATCCTCAAATGGCTTCCAGAATAGCTTCTTAAATGAACATTTATTGCATGATCAGGTGCCAAATGACAAAATTCGGGCTTCTTTTAATTTCCAATGATCTCTTTTACTATTGGATGTTTGGAGGTGCCTGAAGTGGCAAATAAAATATATATATACATATATATACACATATATATATACTCATATATATATATACATATATATATAAAATCTGTTGCTGTCTAGTCAGTTCCAACTCATAGCGACCCTATAGCACAAAGTAGAACTGGCCCATTGGGTTTCCAAAGAGAAGCTGGTGGATTCAAACTGCCGACCTTTTTGTTAGCAGCCATAGCTCTTAACGACTGTGCCACCAGGGCTCAAAAAATATATATGTGTCCATGCACACAGAATGAGCCACACCTAAAATCCTTAGTTTAATACAACACACTCTTTATCCAGGGTGGGTCTCTGGCATGGAAAAACTTTAATCTGAACAGTAGCATTTCAAGGACACAGGCAAAGCTCTGCTGTCTTCCAAATAGCTTCCATTTCTGATGAAAGATGGACGGCATTCCAGCAGGGATTTATTCCCCTGGCTTCTTTGTGCTGCCCATTATTTCTGGGGGATTGAGGAGGACAGGGAAATTTTCCCTAAAGAAATAACATTTATACTGAAATTTGGGAGGGAATTAGGGGTTGACTAGTATTAACTTTGGAGGTAAAGAGTCATCCAGACAGAGGAAATAGCATAGTGGGAATGGCAGAGTGGGAGGAGAGAAGGAGAGAGAGAGAGTGAAGAGAAAGAGAAAGATTAATCTGTTTTAGGTTTATGTTCTTGTTAGGTGCTGTCAAGTTGGTTCTGACTCATAGCGACCCCATGTACAGCAGAAGAAACACTGCCAGGTCCTATGCCATCCTCACAGTTGTTGCTATGTTTGAGCCCATTGTTGCAGCCACTGTGTCAATCCATCTTATCGAGGGTCTTCCTCTTTTTCATTAGCCCTCTACTTTACCAAGCATGATGCCCTTTTCCAGGTTTACAGGTGCCTAATACTTCTTTGCAGTCTCTGGGTGGTGCAAACAGTTAATATGCTCAGCTTATAACCAAAAGGTTGGAGGTTTATATCCACCCAGAGATGCCTCAGAAGAAAGACCTGGCAATCTACTTCTAAAAAACAAACGATTGAAAATCCTATGGAGCACACCTCTCCTCTGACACACATGGGGTCACTGTGAGTCAGAATAGACTAGACGGCAACTTTTTTTTTTAATATTTCTTTTATTATCTTCACCCAGTACTTCCATGCTCTGAACGTCCCTCTAATTTAGAAATCAAATTCTCTTCTTATAAACAGAAAACAGCTGAATTTAGACCTAGCCACTCTCCGCCTCCCCCCATTTCCGTGTTTGCTTAGATACTGTATTGTCCACTCTGAGTTTTCTGGTAACTGCCTCGGCCAAGGCATTTTCTATGGGCCTTGAATTCTTCACCTGTAAGAAGGAGATTGGGAATGATTCATCCCAGACACAATGAAGTGGAATCAACAGCAATGGGGCCTAGGATTCTATATTTTTATGAAGCTCTCCAAGTGGCACTGATGATCAGCCGCATTTGAGAGCTGCAAAATCAGATGACATTTAGAGCCTGTTTCATATCTAATAATCCGTGTGTACCGTGCCATTTCAGAAGGGCTGTGCTGCGGTCCTGGGCTGAGCTCTCTTCCCGCAGGCTCCCTGTGCTCGCTGTCTTGTCACTAGTTGACTCCGGGCTTCCCGGCAATCGATCTGTTTCCTGTTTCCCTATTAGCCATGCCTTGTTTTTCTGTGCTTCAGTCAAGAAGGTTGTGTTTGCCTTTCTGGAAATATCTTTTTCACCTAATAAAATAAAGAAATGGAACGTATGAAATTGGAAGTGAGCTTGGGGAAAGGATGGAAGAGAGAAGGGATGTCGGGACGCGCTGCTTTCATCCTCAGATATCCTGGAGACCGCGTTTCCGATTCATCTCTCTCTGGAAACTTCCTCTCCTTAAGTGTTTTCATAAAGAAGTCTCAAAGGAAGATTAGTTACCGTTTTGTGCAGTCTGTGCTACTTTAATATTTTTTCTCCAGTATCTTAGATGGTTGAGAGAAAACAGCAATAAGAGTTTGGTGGCGCACCGGTTAAAGAACTTGACTGCCAACCCAAAGGTCGACAGTTGGAATCCACTAGGTGCTCCTTGGAAACCCTATGGGGCAGTTCTACTCTGTCCTATAGGGGCCCTATGAGTCGACATCGATTTGATGGCAACTGGTGTGGTACCATACTGAGTCCGTTAGGAATTGAGTTCCACTTGGTTTTTTTTCCTCCACTCAAGCCAAACAATGTTTATCGATGAAAATGCAGGGATAGAGCAACAGGGCGCCTCTCCCTGGCTTCCCCAGCATACCTGTGCCACACTTAGCAGTTAATTTGCTGCTTATAAACTTTCAAACAGGAAAAAAAGAAAAGGAGGGGGCATGAGCCACTCTTGTGTTTTGCAATATTAGCCTGTGGATGGCATGAAAACGTATCTAGAGTAAATGTTTGAAAACTATTGTCAAGAATAGATAATTTTTAGTTATGTTTCATAATACTTTAAAACCTAATAGATCAGATTAACTGGGCATCTTTTGGGAGTTCTGGAGGGCAAAAAATATCAAACTTCAGATCAGTTGTATTTCATTCACCTGGAAATGAGGATTTTTCCAACTATATGAAAGTAAAGTATGGCCAATGTCAAAATTTTAGTAAACGCAGAAGGATTTAAAGAACAAAACGAAACTGTCCATCATTCATTGAACAATAATGATTTATATCTGGATATTTCTTTCCAGTCTTTTCTCTGTGTGAGATTATAAGCGTCTGTCCATGTGTACATATGTCTGTGTGTGTCTGTGGGTGTATGCATACATATGTGTGTGTGTGTATGTGCTTGTGTGTTTGGTATATACACGCACATGCGCACATGGAGAACAAGATTAATTTGAGTTCTTTGATGGGGTTCCTTATTATTAGTAGAAAGTGTTTGGATGGCCTGTTAGAATAAAAACCAAAAAAACAAACCCATTGCCATCAAGTCAGTCCCGACTCATAGCAACCCTATAGGATCAAATAAATACTCTTAATCCTCAAAGAAAATAAAACCTACCTTTCTTCTTTAAACTCTTTAGTTCATCCAAATTACCAATAGTTTATTAACTGCTCTATGTAAACCCTCAACAGAGAAGGCCAAAAGCAGAGAATATCTAATTTAAAGGGCTCAATTCTGCGTTGAAAGAAGAGAAACTTGCTATAGGAGAGTATTGTTTGCATTTAAGAAAACAAACAAACAAAAGATGATATTTTTGTGGTAATCCAATGGAAAGATCAGGTTCCTATGCTAGGCGGTGTTTTGATGGCAAAGTACTTTCATGTGATTAAAATTTCAGATTTCGTGAATTGGAACAAACAATATAAAAACCAAAGCTCATTCCCTAGACTAAGTTCTGTCCTTTACTTAATGGAAAAAAAGAGGGCTCGTGTTACGCTGGCCTACTCAAGGGAGTTTAATGTAATTTTAATAGCAGCAGCTGTTAATATTTTATATATAGTATTTTAATTAAGTTCTATATTTGCACACTGAGTTGGTTTGGTATTGAGCAGCCTTTTAAAAATTGAATGAATGGCTAGGCTAGCTTTTATTTTACTTAAATGATACTTCTGATTTAGGCCAGTGAAATACTAAGATTCATAGCTCAGTTAGAGCTAAGAAACATGGAATTTGAAGAAATAATTTCCTTTACCCATTTTTTTCCTATTCCTTATAATCAGAGGCTATATGAAAATTACTGTTAATAGAATGTGGGGAAATGATATTGCTATGACATGAGGGCAGCATGGGCTGCTGCCTTCTGACTCATGGAAGATGAAGGTCGTATCTGTTGATTTGCCAGGGATACTCCTTAACTGAATATTTAAAAACATTTAATGAACCATATTATCTCTGTTATTAGAGAGTGCCCAAGCTTAAGAGTTATTCTTTCTGTTCCGACCACACTGAAGTAACTAAGAATATAAGGAGGCCAAACTCGTTTCCACACCCATTGCCGGTGAGTGGATTCTGACTCATATCGACCCTATAGGACAGAGTAGAACTGCCCTATCGGGTTCCCAAGGAGCGGCTGGTGGAATCGAACTGCTGACCTTTTGGTTAGCAGCTGAGCTCTTAACACTACTCCACCAGGCTCCGTAAGGATGCAACAGCCATTAATTTCATGCCAATAACTGTTGGTTATCTTGGTCAGAGGGTTAAAACCTTATTTGGTGGACCCAACTGAATTTTTAATATTCCCCAAACAGTTCATAATAGAAACTATGTATGAGAAGGAATACCTTATTTATTTTTATATCCACAGTTCCCAGTCATTTCTTGTGCATAGCAGTTGCTCAATAAATATTTGGTATAATAAAAAAAAAGAAATTAATGAGTGAATGACAGAAATATATGAATGGCTCACTGCCAACCCATCCCTAATATTATATAAATAGTAGCATCTTCTTTATATTTGAATAATAATAGCACTCTTCTAGCTGTAAATGCAACTTTTAAAGGGACTGCGTTACATTCTGAAAGCAATTTATTCAGTATAGGATAACAGATGCTCCTTTTACGCACACAATGCCATTCTCTAAGCCCAGATGTTCAGAATGATGCACTGGGAAAGTTAAACGATCATGAGAGCAGTGTGGTAAGCCTGGTACAAAAATGACAAGCTTTTATGAAAACAAGACTTTTATCCCTACTTGTTCATGAGATCCCTCTATCGTTCAGCAAACAGGTTTAAGTAGAAGGAAAATTAATCAAGAGTGAAGGCGCTCTCTCCTTTCTGAAGGCTGGCATATACAGACACAGCAAGTATGGGTAGTGTCAAGGAGGATAGGCACCCAGGCTATCCATCTTTTTTGTTGATTTGCCCTTTAGTTCTTTGTTCATTAAAAGGTGGGTATATGATTTCCTTCTTTGATGAGAAATATTACTTTTCTTTGCGTACTTTCCTTGAGTTTCATTTTTTTTAGTAAAATTAGTTTGTTTGGATTATTTCTAAGCTGTGTCCCTTATTCTATTTTGGGGTATAGGAAAGAAAGAGGCACTCTAATTTCTGCACGTCGACTCAATACCGTTCGGTTCTACACACCCTGTGTCTCTTCCATTGTCTGCTTAGTCTAGCACATAGGTACATGGGAGGCCAACTGGGCTGAGCCACGGATGCCTTTTTCAGAGCCTGCGCTAAGCTGGCAAAAGAGGAACCATATGAAGTGCAGACATGCGTTAGTAGATCAAACTGGATGACTTAAGCTCTGCAAACCGTGGCTGTCCTTTGTAGAATAGCCTAGCTACTGATGGAGTAGAATTGCTGTTTTTGAGTGAATAAATGTGATTGAAGAGACTCATTACTGTGCAAACTTTGCAGGACTTACAGCTGGACGTTCCCTTAGCCACTCCTCCTCCCTTTCCAAGATTCTTCTTTCCCTATCCTCTAGCCTCAACCCCAACACAAAACAGGTATTTAGCTGAAGTGTGAATTGTGCTACAATTAGGATGAGGTTAATGACTGTTTTCTCGAGCCGGAGGAGTGTTTAAATTTGTGTTAAGCTCTTTGGCTCAGTCGAGGGTATCCTCTCAAGGATTTTTACAGCAAACTGCCAGTCAGTTTTTTTGCCACCATCATTACACATTGAAATCAAAGAGAAAACTCATTATTCTTGTCAAACGCGGCTCATGTACAGCAGGGTACAGCCGATTGTATCAGCGGTTATTCATGGGTAAGCCTACATTTAACAGCTAAGAAGCCGTTGAGATTTGAATTGAAGTCATAGAGTTTCAGTTTTAGAACTAGAAATTACAGTGGGAAAGGCACAAGACTCTCCCTAGAGCACATAATTAGAGGTTTACAGTAATCACTGTTTGATGTGAACGGCACTTTCTAGCTATCCATTACCAACACTGATTTCTGTGTATACCATTCATGAATCACCACATTTAGATGTTTCTACTTGAACAACCATTAGATTATTTCCCTGTTTAGGTCATGATTTGAATTTACCTTCTGTGTACAAACACTCCTCCCATTCCTCTGCCTAGTAACCGCTTGCATGTATTGAAATGATTTTAAATAAATTTATATTTTATTTTATTTTGTATTCATCTCCATAAGCCTACACTCATGAATGCAAAGACTGAAAGATCTTATCAGTAATTGACTAATTATTTGACTGTCCTGATGACCAGATGGGTCAATTTTGCATGAAATTGTTACATTAAGTTATATTAAATTAATGCTTACGTTTATTTATGCTGAACATGTTCAAAAAGAAAAAACGGTCATTCGTTTTCCTCCCTACATGAAAACATTTTTATTTTTGCACATTTTCTTCCAGTTGTTAGCATGTATATTTATTTATATAGTCACAATGACAGTATAAATATAATTCTTCAGGCTATTGGTTTAATATGATGCCATAAACTTTTTTTTTTTTTTTTTTGCTCAAGATTATTTAAGAGATAAAATTTATTCTCTGAGAGTTTTGAAATCAGCCTCTGAGAATCAGCGCGGAGGTGTTCAGGGAAACATAACTAGGATCCGAGGCTTCCAGGATCCAAATTTTTTAGCATATCTAAAGAAAAGAAAAGGAGCTCTGGTGGTGCAACCTTTAAGCATTCAGCTGCTAACTGAAAGGTTGATGGTTCAGACCCACCCAGTGGCTTTGTGGGAGAAAGAACTGGCGATCTGCTCCTGTAAAGATTACAGCCTAGAAAACCCTTTGGGGCAGTTCTACTCTGTCACGTGGTGTCACTGAGTTGGAATTGACTTGACAGCACCCAACAACAACAAAAAGAAAATCACAGAGGTGAGTGTTGGCAGTGCCCATCTCAGCACTGCCTGGGGGACTTGACTCCTTCGTCCCACTGCAGCAATAGAAGGAGATCATCTTGAAGGAGAGGAGTGAGCCAAGCCATCCTAGGCCAATGTTACTATCCATTTCCTTATCTCACATACTCTTCTTGTTCTGAATCCATGTTCCCCAAACAATCTTCTGATTAATATATAGCTCCCACTTTAAGTCTGATTATAGTCAATGGAGATAATGGACCATTTATGTAGATAGGAGTCTTCTGGTTCCTGTAAGCATTATGTTTCCATTTTAAATAAATAAATAAACATTTAGATCAGAAGTTGGCATCCCCTGTTGGCAGAGCTAGATGGGAAGTAATCCATGTCTTGGGGTAGTTCATCTCTCACTGGGAATTAATAGCTTGGCATTCTTATTTTATACATTGGTCTTGGGGTCTCGGCAAATGTTAATCAAACCTTGGGAAATGGGACTTTGTTCTGTAAATCTACCAAATCTCCTTTCTGGGCATGTCCAGCTAAGGGGCAGACCCTGGACGATGGCATCAGTTGCCCCCTCGGTAAACAGGCACCTCCCTGACCACACCCGCACCCAGTGACCCTCCCTGTGGAGTGCTGAGTAGAAATCTATGGAACTTGAGCAAATATATTTTAATTGCTGGAAAACATTTTATTTGATTGATAATTACAACTTCACAGCACTGGGTATGATTATATTTTTCTAAATCCTTATGTGTATACATGTTGGTATGAGTGTATACGTGTGTTTGTGTATGTGTATGTTATACATGATGCATGTAACATATAAATGCATGCATGCTACTGATGAAAATTGACAAGCAATACAAAAGGTGTGTAAGTGAAGAGTTTCCCTTTACTACATCCTTTCTTCATCAATTCCACTCACTTCTCCATAGGTAGCCATTAAAATAATTTGATGTTTAAAAAATTCCAGCAATTTTTCTATGTATTAATATATCTATAAACATATTTACATATATAAAATAAATGATCACTTTTTTATCATAAACAATATCATACTTTACCAATTATTAGATGACTGAAAAAAAATTACTGAGAGATTTTTCTGTGCTTTTCCTTGGAGTGACATCACTGTATTCCTTAGTTGGACAGAACATTTACTTAACGCCCCTGTTGATGAACATTCAACTTTTATTTTTTAAATTTCAGTTTTAAATTAATTTCTGAAGAATGTTCCTTATGCATGACATCTTTGTGTATACTGCTCAGAATTTCTCTAGGATAGATTCTGAGAACTGTACAATTTTAATATTGAAAGATAATGGCAAGTTACTTTCCTAATTGACTGTTTAAATTTTCATTCTTATCTACAATATGTGAGGTGGTCTTTTCCTCTTATTCTTGCCAACACTAGATATTATTAATCTTTTAAATTTTGCTGTAAGATTTATTTCTTCATGTATTGGTTTAATTCCTGAAGTTCTCAGCTTACAGGTGACTCGAGTAAGGAGAAAAAAGGTAGTAATATGAAGAAGACAAAGAATTAAGATTCCGTTTTTATTTTGTTTTCAAACAAAATTTATTTCATTTCCTATTATAAACCAAACACATGACACTGTTTAAGAGAAAATAAAAAAAAAGAAACTAACCATTCATAATTCCATTATCCTGTAACCCTATTGTTAATATTTTGATGCATTTATTTTTATTATTTTATGAGAATTGTATGTTTTGCATATTGTCATACTATATAATCAATGTTGTATTCAGCTTTATAATTTATATGATGCGTTTTTACTGAGTTTGAATTTGCTAATAGACTAGGAACTTGACAGATGTGTAACTTTGTGAAATCTGATTCTCTTTTACAATGAGAAGTTGAGGAGAATGATGGATAAATAAAATTGGCCTTTAACTTAAAAAAAATCATTTTAAGCAGTAATTTCAAAAATTTTCAATCTAAAAGGAACTTTAGTGACCATAGCGCAGGCGTTCAGAGCTTGGCTGCTAACCAAAAGGTTGGCAGTTCGAATCCACCAGTCACTCCTTGGAAACCCTAGGGGCAGTTCTACTCTGGCCTTTGTGTAGGATTGCTATGAGTCAGAATTGACTCTAGGGCAATGGGTTATTTAGTTAATTTCTATATTTTGCTTAGGAGAAACACTGAGTCCTAATAAATCAATTGTTTGCCTAAGCTTGCAGGTGAGTTAGTTACAGAGTTACAAGAAAATCAGTCTTTTCTCACCAGCAAAAGTATTTCCTATCACACTACGCTATTTTCTACTCCCTCTTTCCCAGATTTATTGCAGTAATTTAAAACTTGAAGCGAAATTAACTTATTTTAAATCTCACCGTCACCCCACATGTCTTCTCACCCTGTAAGCTCATTTTATGAAAGTGGAATAACCAAGAAACATTGAAGAACAAAATGTGGGAACCAGCAGGTTAAAGATAGCAGACCAAATTGTAAAGTTGGTTTCTACTTTAATAAGTAGGAGCTGATTTCAACAGTTCCCCCAGCGCCTTTACATACAATTTTAAATGAAAAGTTAATTTGTTATTTATGTTTATGAATACTGTTATTACCTTATCTGCTTATCACCTTTGTTTTACCTTTTGCATACGCCATGAAGGAAGCAGGTTAAACTATTAATATAATGTAATGTGATTTTGACATTAAAATTATAAAAGACACATGCACACAAATATATTTAGTTCTTTTTTTTTAAAGCCGTGATTTCATTTCTTTAAAAAGTAAAATAACATAGGGTATGTAGAGTTTTTGAATATTTAAGCCATGAAGCACTAATCTAAATAAGTCCCCAGATATGAGTGGTATGCACAGATTTTAAAAGCTCAAATAATGTTAGTAAAATATTTGTTTTCCTGACAGACATTTCAAATTGAATTATAATGGAAGAGGTAGAATCTATGACTTCTTTCAAGCTATGCCAAAGAGAACGTATCAGTGTTGGTGGTTCCTGGGAACAGATAGAGGGATGACCCAATAATAAACCTAGATTTTTGTTTTCTCTTCAAAAGTTTATTTACATGTGGTCATACCTAGGCCTTTAGGAAATTATTATTTTTTATTGATATATACATCTGTGGCAACTATTCAATTGTTTCGAATTATCAGTGAACAAAGTTTAGTCATTTGATGTGTGCTTCGTAACTACTGCCTTATAAATCCATTATACTGAACACCTGGGAGCCTTAATGTTTAAATTCCACTAGGTTCATATCCAAAACAAAACAAAAACCTGTTGCCATCAAGTCTATTCCGACTCATAGCGACCCTATAGGACAGGGTAGAACTGCCATGTGGGGTTTCCAAGGAACGACTGGTGGATTTGAACTGCCAACTTTTCGGTTAGCAACCAAGTTCTTAATCGGTGTGCAACTAGGGCTCCATGCTCATATATATGTGTTAAATTAGCTTAAACTAATTCAGATTCTGTGAAGACTCTTTACTTAGGTGAAAATAATCTTTGATTCATATCCATAGTAAAAGCACTAAGGAGATTGGGGATTCAAATACCTTATGAAATATGTGTGTATTTCAGGACATCTGCCCATGTATAAAGGTTCCTGGGTGGTACAAACAGTTTGTTATGGACTAATAACCTCAAGATTGGTAGTTTGAACCTACTCAGTGGAGAAAGGGAAGAAAGGCCTGGCAATCTGCTTCCCCAAAGATTACAGCCAAGAAAACCCTATGGAGCAGTTCTACTCTGTTACACATGGGATTGCCATGAGTCAGAATCAACTTAATGGCAGGAGTTTTGGTTGGTTGGTTTGTTTTCCACATCTGTAGGCTAAAATACAAATATCTATGTATAAAAGTATCTGTAAGTAATAACATTTAACTATTTTTAAAATAAAGTATTTATTCTGTGAATCTTTAAAATACAAATTTTGTTTCCCTCTGTATTAAGTTCTACCTTCTCCCTTTATTTGCCAGCTGTTTTTCACAGATTTTCTAAAATCCTAGTGCTAACAGTTTACCAAAGCATATAGAGAAAATAGTATTTAAGTTGTGGTTACTTCATTCTGTTAATACAGTGAACAATATCTTATACGTTCATTTGTTTACAGTGACTCTTTAACTTGAATCTCGGGCTACATTAAAATTCTTGTTCATCTTAGATTATACTGGAGTTGATTATAATCCTTTCTCTTGTTCTCTCATATTTCATTACTTCTTCATTCCATAATAACTCTAAAATTGTCTCTCAAAGAGAAAAACAGCAAAGTATGGGAGCAGCATTTTTATCTTTTATGATGATAACTTCTCAATCAGTGATTTTGGAACTGAGGCTTTACAACTTATTGGTTGGTCCTGAAGTCAATTTGAAGGGTCATGACCGGCCTTTATATTAATAAACTAATAAGAGAGACACTGTCAGAGTGCTGCATAGGTAGTGAAGTTTTTCTGCTAAACTTTTCTTTTGATGTGTGTGTGTGTGTGTCTGTGTAAGTGTGTGTGTGTGTGTGTGTGTAAGTGTGCCCTGGGTTATATGAAAAATATGTTCCTACTATATGAGCCCTAATCAGAAGAGTCCAGTCCAATGATAAAGTCATAGTAACTTACCTTGGTCATGTCCACAAGCACATTCATGAAAACATATCTGTTCTTTCTCACAATAACTTTGTTCAAAGCAGGCAATAACACACCGTAAATAAAGATCAAGAGACCTCAGTCTCTGCATTCTTGCTGTCAGACAGATTGTTAATGGATGAGTGTCTGCAATACCTGGCACCAGCTTTGCCCCTGAGAGTGTAGACACAGTGTACTCAGCTGTGGACACTCCGCGGGGGACAGGAGGACCGGAAGAGCGAGGTGCCCTACAAGCCACTGGATTCCCTCGGCTCAGGAATCCTCCCAGCATCCTCTTAGCGTCAGAATTACGTCATGAACGTGGACAAGACGGCTTTTCCCAACTTCCACCTCCCCCTTTGAGCTGCATTTTTCCCTTGTTCCATGAACAAAAATATAGAAAAAAAAAAATTGGATAATTTTTAAAAATATATACCAACTCCTGTAGTACTTTCTCATTGTTCACTTACTAAGCTCTGTGTCTCCTAACCGTTCTTTCTCAATATTACATTTTCCATTTCCTCAAATCCTCAACAATTCTGCTGCTTCGAGGCGCCTTCTTGGACTAATTGGAAGAAGGTGGGGGTGGGCACCGCTCTCTTTATTCTCTTAGAGACATAAATCACTGTTTTTACTGCACAAAGCCCGTGGCTTTCCATCTATAATACGTGTTTTATTTTTTAAATGTCTGGCTTTCCTTTTGTCGTGAATACCTCACTCTTTCTCATCACTGTCGAGCTTACATTAGCTGCTGCAGAGGACAGAAATCGCCTGTAATTCACTCCTCAGGACATTTTGGACAGTGTCGTACACAAAACCGTGCTTTAAAGAATGCATGTAATGATCATTGTATTTAAATAGGAAACAATCACTGTTGTCTCTCAGTTTTGCACATCTCATTTTCCCCCCAAAATGACATTTGTTGATATTTTTAAAGTAGGATTTTGGGTACCTTCGCGTTCCTGGATGAGAGTTTTCTTCTAACCACTTGTACAAACGTGAACAGTAGAAATGAGTACTGTGTCCTTTTTGCTTTTCACTGGCTCGCTCAGAAATCCTTACTATCCTGCCTTCTTTGGAAGGCCAACGTGATCGTGCCTTCGAGTCTTTCTCCTCTCGGAGCCTTCTCTATTTCTCTCCGTGAACGTCTGGAGAGACGAATGCCCTTGCGCTCACTCGACCGCCAGGTGGTCTCCATCCACGGCTCCCAACACCCTTCTCCCTCACAAAGACAGATCCCACCACGCTGGCTCATCGATGGCCGTCCTTGCTGCGGGGATGGGAAACACTCGCGGCACAACGCAGGGGCGGTGGCTATCCTGCCGCTCCATAGGGAAGTGTTTTCACCTGCCTCACAGGCCATGTGTTCACCTGGGGCAGGCTTAGGTATTCTGTGAAGCAACTAAAACGCGTCTTCCGCCTACCCTCCACTCACGCTCCACTTCCCCTTCCGGCCTCGCCTTTGTTCCCTGCCCTCTGGCCTCAGTGTAACTGCTGTGTGTGTGGCTGCTTCCCAAATCCCTGAGGCTCTGCATGCCAGCACCCCAGCACCAGGCTTTCTCTCATTATCTTTCTCTAACTCTTCCTGTTCTGCTTTCGGTCTAGAGCTGCAAAATAAACAACTGGGATAATGTGGCACTGGGTCAGTGTGTGCCCTTTTCACGTATCATATTTGCATTTTTACAGAGATCTTTCTGGAGATAGTGGAATTTTTTGGAAATAGGACATTAGAGGATGGAAGTTTTGATCAGGAGCCTGCCTTCTGTCTTTCATTATTTTCTTTTTTTATGGATTCCACAGAGGTTTTTCTGTGACCCTCAGTTGACTGACTCCATGTGTCTGTCCACCTGTTCTTCCTATGCTTAGGATCACGATTCCTGTATGTTTATAAACCAATATATTTCCCCCTTATTTTTGGAGTGAGGGGGAAAAAAGCTTGTCAATTTCAATAAGTAACTAGTTTGGTTTTAAAAAGTAAACAACTGATTTGCCTTATTCTTTCGCTGAATTGTATGTAACACCCAATATTGATGCAGCACTTTTTAAAAACGAGATACTTTACTTGTATTATTTTATTTCACCCTCAGAGTAGTCATACCAGGTAGGTCATAGTATTATGCCCATTTTATGGATGAGGAAACTGAGGCCATTGAGGTTAATCAATAAATCCATGTAGCTAGGAGTGATGAAGCTGGTTTTGATATAGGTAATCTGCCAAACCATTCTGCTCAATCAAAGCAACCAAGTCAATTAAAGATAAGGATACACACTATTCCTTGGTTTGCAAATGCATACTAACTCTGAAAAATGAGCACTAACCAAAGGTAGCCTGACTTTATTCCAGAGAGTGATACAGAATGCCAATTTCATCTTTCCTTTCTTTTTTCCTTCCCTCCATCCTTCCTTCCTCCCTCCTTCCCTCTCTCTCTCTCTTTCTTGAGCCCTTAGAGGCCGACAAACAGTATTTGTTGGCTGACACTCTGGTTTTCATTCTCAGAATCAAACAGAACTGTATGAGTTACTTTCTCCCTTCTTTCTAAATTATGTAATTCCACAGATGTCTGTTAATTCCACCAGGAAGTGTGAGACATAGGAATGGAAAGAAAAAGAAGAACTCCTTAAGGAGTTCGCCTTTAAAGAGAGAAAGGCTGATAGGCTATTCAGAGCACATTGCCCTCTGTACAGACCTGTGCCTTGTCTTGTCTTTGCAACAGGTACCATTTCTGTCAACACGCTGCGCACACCTTATACCGCTCCTGGCGAGAGTGAGATCCTGGACCTGGACGATGAGCTATACCTCGGGGGGTTGCCAGAAAATAAGGCCGGCCTCGTCTTTCCCACTGAGGTGTGGACTGCGCTGCTCAACTATGGCTACGTGGGCTGCATCCGGGATTTGTTCATTGACGGCCAGAGCAAAGACATCCGGCAAATGGCTGAAATTCAAAGTACTGCTGGAGTGAAGCCCTCCTGCTCAAGGGAGACAGCAAAACCGTGCCTTAGCAACCCCTGCAAAAACAATGGCATTTGCAGGGACGGGTGGAACAGATATGTCTGTGATTGTTCCGGAACAGGCTATCTTGGCAGGTCCTGCGAGAGAGGTAAGATTCCAAAAAACCCAGCAGCTGACTCCCTTGAGATGAAAAGTGTATTAAATGTTGACCTCAAACCTACACTGGCCACTGAAACGTAACGTGGACTTGGCTGAAATAAATTTTCTGCAAGCTCAGTAGCCATAACCGACATGTTATTAACAAGCTCTTAACGATTTTCAAAGGAAGACACAGCTATTTAAGTATATTGCAGGCATAGGAATTTGGGGCTTTTATATCCTCTAGGGTGTGAGCCTAAAAGGTACTATGGGCAATAACTGCTATCTCGTTTGGCCAGTTTTTATCCCCAGGACATTGAAAAATGAAAGAGGCATGAATTAGACGTATTTATGGCCTCTAGAGCAACTGCTGATGTTAAGAAGGGGCATTTGAGGCAAGCTAAGCTGAAAGTTGCAACTTCCCCGGCACATTGTTTGAGAGTTTAAGTTAGCCTGCTCATTTCACTTCACTTAACTTACTCAAGGGCTTCCTGGGTGATGCCCACATGAATGCGCTTGGCTGCTAACCAAAAGGTGGGAGGTTGGAGTCCACAGAGAGGCACCTCGGAAGAAAGATCTGGCGCTCTACTTCTGAAACATCAGCCATTGAAAACCCTGTGGAGCACAGTTCTACTCTGACACACATGGGGTCGCTGTGAGTTGGAATCTCCTGGATGGCAGCTGATGGTTTTAACTTACCCATGAGGCCATATCCTCTCTGGAAAGTAAGCTGACTTTAAACCATGTGAGTTGTGCAACACTGTGATAAGTGTGCCCTAACTCAAAGGTACTTACCTCTGGCTACCTGGTTGCAGGGGATTTATTTACCTATTCGATATTAAGGCTTAGTTGTGCCTGTTGCAGTTCTGAGCAGTTGCCCCCTTTCCCTCTCAGAAGGAGAGGAGTAACAGTTGAAGAAAGAATGAAGGGCGAGACCTTCCACAGCTGATCTGAGGGCCAGGCTAAATGATGAAATAGCAGAACGAATAGTTCTGAGCTTACGCTTACATTGACCCAAGTGTTTCAGATAAATGTCTTCATCACTACACCAGTTGTCACTCATTTTCAACAGCAGAACTAAAAAGCAATACCAAAAAATATTGATGAGTTGTCCCACCGTCCTTTCATGCTCCAAATAATACCGCTGTATTAGATATTTAGCCTAAATGTACCTGGCATCTATTTCTTTAAGCCATGTACACTCTTTTTTTTTCCCTTCTTTCATGAAATAGTTTAATTCTTTTCAGCTAACACTTGCGCAAGAAAAAGTAGCTATTCTGCAGAACTCAGAGTTGAATTGTGACTCTGACTATCTTTACAAGGAGACACATCAGCTTATTGGTCCTATTACTAACATTAATTGGTATAAATAATAATAAGTTAATAACCTAATAATGATCTCCAGTTACCTACCAAAAATGTTATTGCTGTTCTGTGCTATACAGTGAGACAGATCAATAGATGTGTATTTTATCACATAGGTTAGTTGTTCGTTTTGCTTATGATTACGCCAAATTGCAGTTTCTGTGAATTGTCACTGTCGTTAGGTGTTGTCAGGTTGTTTTTGACCATGGTGACTCCATGTGACAGAGTGGAACTGTCCTGTAGGGTTTTCTTGGCTGTAATCTTTACTAAGTAGACTGCCAGGTGTTTGTCCCATGGAGCCAATGGGTGGGTTTGAACCACCGACTTTTCGGATAGCAGCCGAGCAGTTAACCACTTACACCACCAGGGCTCCTTTGAATTGTCATTAGAGATAAGCTATTCCTGTGCAGGCTGGTCTTGTTTGGCATATATTCTCTCTAAATTCCATCCTCTCATTCCCCCCCGCCCCCAATTTTAGATTATATGGTTGTTTGGTTTGATGTTCAGAATTGCCAAGAGGGGCAAAAAAAAGTGACAAAGTTACAGGAAATACTACAGTTAGGCATAATATGAGATTAGCAAACGGGCATGATTTAAGATTTTGTTTTAAATTTAATCACCCAGAGAGCTGCCAGTGCTTCTGATGCCTCCTGGTTAAGGGAAGCTTGAAAAGGGTGTAACGGAGCCGTCGCAGGAATTACAAAACCCTTCCGCTCCATACGCATGGTGTACCACCCTGTGGCAACATTCCGCTACTACATATGGCAGAAATAAAAATAGAAATTGGAGAGCTTTCTGAGCCAGAATGGGGGAAAGGGAATATTTATATATTGCAGTAATTAGAAGGAGGGCGGCAAGCATATGCAGATTCGCAAATGCGAATTTAATAGCAAACTTCATCACTGGGATCCGGCAGACATTTTTATCTGACAGGTGGCTGTAAATTTCCACGGATTTCTTTGTCTCCGGGTTGGTTTTTATGTGGAGGAGAAAATGGTCATTGTTGTGTGGCTCTTGTTTCTGGATTACCCCACAGTATTGTGGGCCATCTTTACTTTTCAGAATTAATTTTGTTGCGCCCATGACAGTGCCTCCTGAGAATAAGGGTGATGTGGGACTGTAGTCACGCTCAGTAACACAGAATTTGGCTTCTTACCACTTCCCAGCTGTGCCCTAGTTCAGTCAGCACAAGATCTCGCCCAACCCCTGGGGCCCCAATTCGAAAGAAGGGGCTTTGGCAGTGGAGGTTCTTCACGTACGCGCTGATCCCAGAAGGCTAGTAGTCACAGAAGAACTGACTGATGTTCTTGAAATTAAAATAAAAAAGGAGGAGGGAGCATGCATAAAGCTTACTATTTTACTATTATTGAACACTAATTGGTAAGTTATAAAGTTATAATTATTCAAAGTAATTTAAAAAATATGTTCAAGTCTTGGACAGTTCAGCCTGGGAAATGATGCTGTAATCGCATTATAGGAAATCATTCTGCATTAAGTAAGCCAAGGGGGTTATAAGAAAGAACAGAATTTTTGCTGACAGGCTAATATTCGCCGGGGAAACAGTATTTTGCTTTATGTGTATTGATCCTATAAGGAAGAGTAATACAGAAATACTGTTCCATTGGACATAAATTAAATTCAGCACCTTTTCTCCTTTTTTTTTTCTTTTTCCAATTTTTGTTTTTGTGATATAAGACTGAGATTTTAGTTTGATAGAAATTATTCTTGTTTATATGTAAAATGAGAGCATGGCTATAATCAGAGGTCTACTTTTTGCTTGTTTATTAAAATTCAAACAGATGGGGGGACAGATATCAGAGCAATATAATTTGGCTCTGTCTCGGATTGTCATCGTTGATCACAACATGTGACTGCCTTCTGGTAAAACCAGGCGCAGGTGTACACTTTAGGCTTCACCAGGGAACTCTGCCCAAAAGCAGATTTATCAAACTTAACGGCAAGCGAAAAGGAGATATGGAAGACAAAGTTGAAACTGTTTTTCTTCCCCACTGGGAAACACGGTATTGAAATTAGCCTTTTAAAAGAATTCTTTTGTGTTCAAATGATAAAGTAATTTTACAAAGGTTAAAGGATGCTGTCAAGTAGCATCATCTTCAAATGTCAGAGCGATGTTTACCATTTATTTGGCAACTCCAGACAACAACTTGCACATTTTCCATTTCTTGTCTAACTAAACATTAATTATGAGGAATCATTTAGGCTTCCATTCCAAGTTTATCAACAAGTTATTTTCACACAGAGAATTGTTTAAAATGGCACTCAGAGGCACTTGAGTTTTATTACTTCACTATGTTTTCTCATTCCTGCAGCTTTTTGGAGAATGTCAAAGTTCAATGATCCTGCTTAGTTTTCTACTTCAAATTGTATTTCATACTGTGTAATCCATTGTCAGTCATCTGTATTCCCAAATGATGAACCAACTAGTTAGTGTACACTCAAACTAAGCTACTTTTCATGGAATAATATGAGATGATATTTTTCTTGATTATTGAATAACAAAGATGGGTTTTACATGGAAACAAAACGAGAAAACCAATAATGTTGTAGCCCTTTTATCCGTGTGACACCAAATTAAATGAACAGTTGATAATGGCTTTTAAACTTTATTCAGGTATTTGTGCTTTATAAATACTCATGATTGGCTATAGTTTAGGAAAAGAAAAAATAAAGACCAAATTACTTTTAAGATTTAAAACTTTTTTTCCTAGAATTCACTACAACTTTACAATCATGCTTAATTGTTTATTGAGGATTTCCTCACTAACCTCTGTTCTTCAGGATATGGCCTTCCTTCAGAAACTTCTTATCTAGTTGAAAAAAAAATTGCACATATACCCACAAGAAATAGTTAAGACAAAGGAACAGATAAGGATAGAAGACTATTTCATGTAACTTATGACTGATATAGTCCTTCACTTAATGAATATTGATAAGGCCCTTACTATGTTCCAGATCCTATTTCAGACTCTGGAATTCTGTGGTTAGAAAAACTATGTCAGCATTTCTCGAACAAAAGAAATTCGACGGAAATTTGCATATGCTAATGTAAAAGATGCTAAGGTGATCCAACAGAATGCAGAAATTATCAGACATTATCATTAACATCACACACAAGTAAAATTTTGCTGAAGATCATTCAAAAGCGTTTGCAGCAGTACATCTACAGGGAACTGCCAGTAGTTCAAGCTGGGTTCAGAAGAGGACATAGAATGAGGGATATCATTGCTGATGTCAGATGGATGTTGGCTAAAAGCAGAGAATACCAGAAAGATGTTTACTTGTATTTTATTGACTATGCAAAAGCATTCAACTGTGTGGATCATAACAAATTATGGATAACATTGTGAAGAATGGGAATTCCAAAACACTTAATTGTGCTCATGAGGAACCTGTACATAGACCAAGAGGCAGTCTTTGAACATAACAAGGGGATACTGCGTGGTTTAAAATCAGGAAAGATGTGCGTCAGGGTTATATCCTTTCACCATACTTATTCAGTCTGTATGCTGAGCAAATAATTCACGAAGCCGACTTATATGAAGAGTGGCATCAGGAATGGAGAAAGACTCATTAACAACCTGTGATATGCAGATGACACAACCTTGCTTGCTGAAAGTGAAGAGGACTTGAAGCACTTACTGATGAAGGTCAGAGATTACAGCCTTTACTTTGGATTACACTTTAACATAAGAAAACAAAAATCCTCACAACTGGACCAATAAGCAACATCATGATAAATGGAGAAAAGATTGAAGTTGTCAAGGATTTCATTTTACTCGGATCCACAGTCATCACCCGGGGAAACAGCAGTCAAGAAATCAAACGACTTATTGCATGGGGCAAATCTATTGCAAAAGACCTCTTTAAAGTGTTAAAAACAAAGATGTCACTCTGAGGACTAAGGTGTGCCTGACCCAAGCCATGGTGTTTTTAATCGCCTTATATGCGTGCAGAAGCTGGACAATGAATAAAGAAAACCAAAGAAGAATTGATGCCCTTGAATTATGGTGTTGGCAAAGAATATTGTATATACCATGGACTGCCAGAAGAACGAACAAGTCTGTCTTGGAAGAAATACAACCAGAGTGCTCTTTGGAATGGAGGATGGCGAGACTTCCTCTCACATACTTTGGACCTGTTATCAGGAGGGACCAGTCCCTGGAGAAGGGCATCATGCTTGATAAAGTTGAGGGTCAGTGAAAAAGAGGAAGACCCTCAATGAGATGGATTGACACAGTGGGTGCAACAATGGGCTCAAGCATAACAATGATTGAGAGGATGGCGCAGAACCGGGCAGTGTTTTGTTCTGTTGTACATCGGGTCACTGTGTGTCAGAACCAACTTGACAGCACCTAACAACAACAACGGCCCATTTTTCTTCAGTGCAAACATGAGAATTAGGTCACGGGAACCTCAGTCATTCTTTGCTTAGAAACAATGACCATACGTTTGCTATTAGTCTCTCTTCCCACAAAATAGTGTGGCATGGTGCCCAGGTAGGGGGTAAAAGATTTACCTAAACTTTTTTGCACTAGTGGGGATTTAGAATTTTGGGGGACCAAGGAAAATATTTTATAAAAGTATATTCATTGTCATATTTTTATGTTTGGAAAATTAAAGAATAATTTCCAACAACACAATAGGAGATAGCGGATGACATGGGCCTATTCATCACCACCCCAAGCTCAGATATGCTGTGTGAGGCAAGGAGAATCCATAGGAAAGATGCTTTCCTGCTTCCAGTGGTCAGACAGTTCTAACTGACAATGAACTTAACTTTGTTCCAATGGTGGAAAGATAAATACATCCTTAGGAACAACAGCAGAGCTTTATACATAAAAAAAGAAGAAGACTGAAAACTGATCAGTCTAAAATTTCTCAGCAATTATATTAAATGTAGCTCTATAATAAAATCACTATTTTAAATATTATGTAAACTTTATACTGAGCTGATTAGTTTTTTTTTTTACTCTTTAACCTGTTTTAAAGTTATGTCAGTAGAAGTTAGAATGTAGTTTTGGATTTTGGTCAGATGAACATTTATGGGTGTGTGTGTGTGTTTTTTTTTTTTTAAACACATAAAACCAGTTTGTGGGTAAGGGAGAATCAGATCCATTCAAAATATTTTATTTATTTATATTTTTTG
>NW_004443941.1:11400678-11625777 GCF_000243295.1 Trichechus manatus latirostris
GGGGACAGGAAAGCTGGACAAATGGAAATGGGAAACCCAAGGTCAAGAAGGGGAGAGTGTTGACACGTCCCAGGGTTGGCAACCAATGTCACAAAACAATATGTGTGTTAATTGTTCAATAAGAAGCTAATTTGCTATGTAAACTTTCACCTAAAGCACAGTTTAAAAAAAAAAAATCCCTGCCCTTATAGAATTTATCATCTGGATTAACAGCAGCAGCAACAACAGATTTATTCTTATAGACAGAGTAAGAGAGCTCAATATGCAGTATGATGTAGAACTACTATATTTTAAGAGGATCATATTTTATATTATTTTCTCAGTGTGTAAACCAATGCTTAGCCATGGGACCTTAATTTGAAAAACGGACCCTTCTCCTGTTTATGCCCTTCAAAATTAGACTTTCATTATGCCCTTCAAAAGTAGACTCTAATAAATACTTTATTCAAATATATTATTAAAAGTGGATTTCACTTACAATAGGCAGAATAAATGCTTAATTTCTTTGGTGGGTATTTATTTACCTGTGGTATTCAGACTAAAATAAGCTTTTTCGTATATCTTCAGTACAGATGTTATCACTAATTTGTAATTATTGATTGTGATTCTACTATGTACCTGGCTGTTTTCTGGACACTTTGCTGCTGATAGGGCAATGAATAGGAGAGACAGGCTTCTACCCTCAGCTTTTTCATTCTCAAGAGGGAAGACAGATAATATTGCACAAACAAAAATGTAATTAAAAATAGAACGGTACATAGATGCGGAGTGACTGGAGTCAGAAGAGGGAGTTTAAAGGAGTGCTTGGAGCAGGCCTCTCTGGAGTAACATTTGACCTGAGACCTGAATTCTGAAGGAATCAACCAAAAGGCGAAAACTTTTAAGACAGAGGAACTTACAAGTGCAAACACTTCCAGGAGAGTGAAACTCGTGTGGGTGGAGCTTACTAAATGAGGAGGGTAGATGCTAAAAGCTAAAGACCAGAGAGATGGGCACCAGTGGGTCACACACAGCCTTATAGGTTAAGATAAAGACAGAAGATTTAATTCTAACTGCAGTAGGAAACTATTAGGGGTTTTAAACAGGGGAAGGCTGCAATCTGATTAACTTCTTTAAAAGTTTAGCTTGGCTTCTGTGTTTAGGTGAAAAGGATAGAAGCTGGGAGACTATGGAGGGAACTATTGTAGTGGTCCAGGTGAGAGATGGGAGCAGAATCTGAGATCTTTTAGAGGTGAATGTAAGAAGTGATCAATTCTTGAATTGGACTGGAATTAGAGCCTACATGTGTGGATAGATCAGACATGGCAGAGAGGGTAAGAGAGAAATCAGAAAGGTATGGGCCGGAGTTTGGGGTTGTGCCCTTTACCAAGATGGAACATGTTTTATGTTTGCTCATTTTTTGGTTTATTTTCAGAATGAATTTAAATTTTAGTAAAGT
Organism: Trichechus manatus latirostris; assembly: GCF_000243295.1. Lineage (NCBI taxonomy): Eukaryota > Metazoa > Chordata > Mammalia > Sirenia > Trichechidae > Trichechus > Trichechus manatus. The sequence continues at coordinate 11,402,117 of NW_004443941.1, forward strand.
GGCTATGGTATTCCAATTGGAAATGTCAAATAGGCCATGGATAATAGGTGGATAATGGAGCTCAAAAGAGGGGTCAGGGATTTAATAGATAATAGAGGGAGTAACCGAGAGCCCTTAGGTCAAGAGGTAGAGGATAATAGAAGAGTGCCAAGGAGGGAGATGTGAACCACTCAGCATTTAGTGGGTTAGATGTGCATTCAATCCCAGAATGACAGCAAACAACGATTAAGATCTTTTGGAAACAATACTTGACTTTCTTGACTTTTTCCAAGATAAACTTGCAAAACCGCAACTCCAGAATAGAACCTTAATAATGAGCACAATTTTATCAGTAAAGATAATTGCTGTGCTGTGTAAATAGGCAAGATAATGAGAATTTCCAAGTTTATTTTTAGTTCAGGTAGTTTTTCTTTTATTAAATGATATTCCGAGTTGTCAGAACCAATGAGAAAGCCACATGACTCATACTTGTTTTGCAACGTTCTGCCACCATATGGTGTTTAACACTGTGGGGTGCTGACTATTTCTTGAAGCAGCTGGTTTGTGATCAACATTTTTTGCTATTCACTTCTTTGTGTGTTGAAGGCAGTATTAAGCAACTTCCCTATTAAAGAAATCCACCTTAGTTTGGTAGCACACAGCCACACAAACTCCTCATTTCCATCCCATTCTTATTCAACATAGCCAAGGTACATTGTTATTAGCTTTTTTGGTGATAACATACTATTTTAAGGACAATGGGGTTGAGCTTACAGATAAAGTTTCAGGTTACCCCTTACCTGTAAACGAACCTTTGAAAGTAAAGTTACAGTTTGTGTCTTTGTGAAATTTACGTTGTTAAATGTTAAATGCTATGGCTCATCTATTTTTTGGTAATACCAGTTTTTCTTCTCTTTTTTTGAACCTCACCCTTGGTAAAGTATTGCATTGATTCTTCTTTTTTTTTTTTTAAATCCTATTAGACCAAAGATTGTGAAAAAAATGATAATAGTAGCATCTGTTAGAGTCATGGAATTTTAGTTCAGACAAAGATCTTAGCAATCCTCTAGTAGCACCCTTTCATTTTACAGGTGAAGAATTCAAAGCAGGGCAAGACTTGGCCATTTTCATATAGCTGGTCAGTGACCTAGCCAACCATAAACACGTATTGAATAGTCACTAGTGCTTCAAACCAGGCTCAGCACTGTGGGTACACAAAAGGATGTGATCTCTGTTCTTGAGAATGGAGACAGATACATAAACAAACATTTATAAGGTAACAAGATAAATGCTGTAGGTAGAAAGTGCTTTGGGAGTGAGAAAGAAGTGCTGCTCTTCTGCCTCCAGGTTTTAGCAGACACTTCATAGAGGAAATTTTTGGTGACTTTCAAGCTTAAAAATGTGTTCATTGTTAAAGAAGATGAGCTCACTTTGTAGTCCTGTGTTCTAACTGAAAGCTTGTAATAGATCACTATTTTTCTTTTTTAGAAGTGTACGCTCTCTAAATTGACCAAGACCCTTTCTAATTTATTTTCCATCTATAGAGGCAACGGTTTTGAGCTATGATGGAAGTATGTTTATGAAAATCCAGCTTCCAGTGGTGATGCACACAGAGGCTGAGGACGTGTCCTTACGATTCCGATCCCAACGTGCCTACGGCATTCTCATGGCAACCACCTCTAGAGATTCTGCAGACACCCTACGCCTGGAGCTAGATGCAGGGCGTGTGAAACTGACGGTCAACCTAGGTAACAACTTGCCTTCCCCATTGAACTAACACTTTTCACTTTTTGTTCAGTTTTGCCTGCCAACATTTATCAAGTAGCCTGTTTGCTATGGAAAGTCAAAACACTTAATGGTCTTATTTCCATCATTTAAAGTAATTTAGGTTCTTTTGGCATCTTTTTCTATTGTTTTTATTCTGTTTAACATAACTTACTGTTCTGTGATTCCTACCACGGTGGGTTCTTAAAAGGGAAGCCATGTCTATCAATGAGGTTAATTGAAAATATAAATGATTAGGCTCGAAGATGCCTGAAACTGAAATTTCCCTGTTGCTATGTTTACTGACATTCTGATTGGTTATAGATTATATCCTTGCAGATAAATGAAAATCTACTTTCTTTTACTTTTATACTGTACGTACAAAATACCAATGTTCTACTTGGCTATCTAGATCGACATTTGCTCTTATTCTATTCCATGGGCTTCTCCTTTGAATAGTCACCTACGTGGTACCACATCTTTTCTGGTTTGAAATACTGTGTGGTGATATTTTGCTATCAAAAGGCAATCCACAACCCTTCAATGCCCAAAGTCTGCGGCCCTTAGCAAACAGCCACGAGGACACTGAAGACACAGGCTCTTCTACAGAAGGATAATGCTTTCCTGCTTGACTGTAGCAATAAGAAAGAGTCACTACAGTAAAACCTCACAAATCTGGATGAGTTATGGATGAAAGCTAGACTGAATAAAGAAAAAGTCTGAATTGTAGGCTAAAAAAAAAGAATTAAAGAAAAGCAGTTTTACTCCCTTCAATTGCATTCAAAAATACAAATTAATAGCTGAAAAAAATCTTATCCAATAAAGGTCAGACTAGGCAGGTTTTAATGAGTAGAAACCCTGGTGGCTTAGTGGTTAAGAGCTACAGCTGCTAACCAAAAGGTCAGCAGTTCAAATCTGCCAGGCACTCCTTGGAAACTCTATGGGGCAGTTCTACTCTGTCCTATAGGGTCGTTATGAGTCGGAATTGACTCTACGGCAGTGGGGTATTAAGAATTACCCATAATTAGCACATTGTTTTATGCAAATTTGTCATCACTATATAGTAAAGTCCTTGAAATCAGTTTCTTCCTGAAGTGAGTCTTTTGAAATCTTATCTGTTTACATTTTGTATTTTTCTCAGCAGATCTCTACTCATAATTAATGAAGAATTAATATTCTGCCCAATAAGCTTCAATATTATCATTAACTTCAAATAAGAGGAGTCCAAATTAATGAGGTTTTACTGTATTTTCCGAAAGTGCTAAACCATAATAAATAGAGAGATAGAAATAAAATGTAAAACTAGATTTACAAAAAGAGTAATAAAATGTTATGAGGTAAGCTATTTGTGGAAACCCCACCTACATTTTCAAATATTTCTAGGCAGAATGGTATCTCATTAAATATAAAATCACTTCACTGGAAGATTGCTGCATATAATTGCATTCAATTAATATTAGTTAAATTAAGTAAAAGTATCGGAGTGTTTTGGTTTTTTTTAAGGTTACTTAAACACACAACATTCTCATTTACTGTTCTGTTAGAGTACCCTCTAGTGGCAATGATAGGTTACTACATGCCAATCAAAATAAGTCGCCTATTTTCAGTAAAAGGGCTGCTAGCCCGAGCAGAAACAGTACTGGGAAATTTCCAACAGCAAAGCATTCTGTAGAAAGAGTTGTGTAGGTGCTGGTCCTTGGCTGTTTGCAACCACTTTTCTGATGCGGTTGACGACACATGACAAACTCAGCTATATGGAAACAGAATCTAGGTTTATATTTTTCATGTTCCCCAAAGGCATTAAATACTAAAATGAAAACCAACCAAAATATATCTATCTATAAAATAAACATAAAGCATCCCACATAGTCTTTTAAAAATAACCATTTTAATCACAATCTGTGTTATCCAGACCAGACGTTCTGTTCTTACAGTATCTGCTTTTATATGAAGTAAGTATAAGAAAAGGAAATCAGTAGCAGTGTTAACCGTGGCACTTAGTATATAGAGATAACACTGTTAGCTCCTAGCAGAAGACCAGGCTTGTATACTCTGAAGAATGCCAGCACTCTTTAGCCAGCAGAGTTTCTAAAGGCAACATACAGTTGGTTCTTCCCTCCTCCAGTCAGTTCCAGGCATGGAATCCAGACAACATCTGGCTGTTACTTTTTTGTGCCCAAGCAAATAAAATTAAAAGAGAGAAAAAACAAATACATTAAAATGAGGTGAGGATAATTTTAACATGTTCTCCATTTGACCACTGTAATCCTCTTGGCCTTTGTGGGATATTAGATTTTGGAGGTCCAAGATGTCCGAGCCTAGCTGGGCTTGCACTGTACCCCATTGTGACGGAGCACTTTTTAATTATGCTGAAAACAATGATATGTTCTTTCACAGATGGGGAGAAAGTTGCAGCCAATCTAAGCCAAGCATCTTTGACAGTTAACAACTCTTTTTTTCCACTTAGATTTGTCACCATGTAGCTTTGTTTGAATTGGCCATTTTTTTTTAAACTTTCTATTGTTGTTTCCAATGGTGAACTTTTTAAACAATAAATCTGGGTTCTAGAATATGTAAAGAATAATGATATAGAGTGGCCATATTTGCATGTGTCTGTCCCCGGAAGGGTGGACTGTGATTTTATTGGATGTCTGCAGCTATTACCTTGAAGGATAAATTTTCATTTTTCATCTATTCTTCCCCATCTAGATTGTATCAGGATTAACTGTAATTCCAGTAAGTGCCTATTCAAAATTTTTAAAATGTTATTCCTCCATTATGATGTAAGCTAGTCGAGCAAAAGAGAGAAAGAGAGAAATGTAGAGTTTATAAAACTCATGAACTCACTTTTGAAATGGACCAGTCCATCATCTGGGTGTAAAAGTTCATTTTGAAATCTGTCCAGCTGAAGACTTTTCCACTGCAGCTCCTAGCTCTAAGTGGGAAAAAAAATGACATGTATTTTGTAACAGACGTTACAAATATCTCTATAAACTGTCCAGCACTCCAAATGGCATTTATATTTTGCCGGATCTGGAACTACGGGGATTCTCTTTATGATCAAATAGCCGGGAGAAAATACTATGGGTCTTATTGCCTTCATTTTTATTTTTTATCTCTTAACTCAAATGTAGAACAAAATATATTTAATTCCTTACTTTGAGAGCTAACATTAAATCCTTCTAAATTTAATCAAGGTTTTAGACAGGAAAATCTGTTTTCCCAAATTTTATATTCACAGAAAATTACTTGTCTAAAGAGTTTTCCCATGTTCATTAAGAGTATTTACATGATGAATTTTTACATCCTAATCATATATCTGCTAAAATAACCAACATCCTTCAAATCTGTGGTATGCATGCCAAACAATGAGTCAGAAAAAAAAAAAAGATGCATGGACTGAGCTTTATTTGAATTTGGACTAGAGAAACTGAAAGGATATGAGGACTGTGATTTTATTTTGAGTTGTAGCATTATCTTAAGAGTAAATTTATTTTATTTCTTTACATAATTTCTTTACATAAATGTTTAGGTTTTTCTTTTCCAGGTTCTGCCGACCACAGTCAGGAATGTCCTCCAACGATCACACAGTTCTTAGCTATTTAAATGAAATGATTCTAATAAGCTTCTAACCTGTCATTGTCATACCCAGTAGAAATTTCTCTTTATCCATGGAGAAGCGCTGAATATGAGTTGACAGAGATTACCCTCCAAGCTATTGGCTGTGTTTCCAAATGGCAGTAAGTCATCCTCTGTGGAACAAAATGGCAACCTCAAACTTAAAAAAACAAGAAGCTTTTTCTAAGGAAATGCATACTCTTTAGAATACTGTGCTTCTTACGACTCAGCTTTGTCTTAAAATATTCTAATATGCATTTTTTAAGTAGCATAAAAACAAATCTGCCTAACTACATCAGTAAAAAGGTAACTTGAATCACGACTTACGAAAAATTAAACTGATAAACGTTTACCAACAGAGCTGGCATTAAAAATCATCTCAAACAGAATAGTTCCAGGAAGCAATCTCTCAGAGAGCTCCCACACCAGTGGAATTTTTCAAGTGTATATCATTCTCCTTTCCAATCTCATCTCTTCTACGCTTTTTGAAAAGGAACCCATGTTGTGCAAGTCTAATACTGTGGTCTTGCCTTGCTTTCAGCTCTGGAGCACAGACACAAGCAAAGTGACAACTCCCAAAATACTTTCTTCCAAAGCCAGTGATGTGCTTTAATTGCAGCTGTAGGTTTTCTTGATTCCTCCTGAATCTGAGAAAATCCATGTGGGAAAATATTTCATTCTAGGTCTCTGCCTTATGTACTCATTTTATTTATGTTAAGCATACAGCAAAGCATGGATTTTTAAATTTACAGAGTGTAACTAAATAAACTTTAGCAATTGATAGAAGTGACCCAAACCAAATGCGATCCTGAGTTCTCTAGCTACATGTACAGCATTTTTAAATATATGTTAATTGTATAATCACGCTTGTTAGACTGTTTTCCTCATTCGGTCTGTGTCAGGAGACTCTGATATTAAGCGTAATCTTTTTTTCCTTTGGATGCTCCACAGAACACTACCTTGGAAGACAAAGGTTTTTGGTCGTTAGTGGAATTTTTCCCTTTTTAAGGAATATGTGTTAAATTTAAATTATTTGAACCAAATGGATGATTATAAGCTTTCAGTGCATACCTCGGACAGGGCTGCAATTGCTTTAACTTGTCAGCAGTCACTGGAAAGAGCGTTCAATTAACAGGTAACATTTTCATTTCTTTTTGCCTTTATTTTATTTGAGGAACAGTAGGCAGATGCAGTAGGAAGACAAGTTGCCAGTGGCCAAGTTATTTGTCAAGTTTAAGGAGAAGGAGGAATCCATATATCAAATAATACAATCCTAACTCACAGTTATTCAATGAGCAGAGATTTCCACCTGTAGTGTTTTTCTGGCCAAGAAAATAAATGAATAAAATCTATATCTCAGTGTAACTTGTAGTTTGATGAAAGACTGATTTATTGAAATTATTCTCTGTGGGCTATAAGTTTGCCTGAAACCTAAAAGGTGAATATATGTTCATTAAGTCACCGCTGTATGATGCTGCCATCTCTAAATATTGTACAGTAACTAAGATATCGATTGTATTATGAGATTAATATGAAATACCTCAGGTGATTAAAAAAAAAAAACAGCTACAGGAACTATACAAACTATAATATAAAAAATGACCTTACACTGAGAATTAATATTCAACTCTAAGTTATTACGTTTGAATGGAAACCTTCCCAGACAAATTTCTTTGCACTTTCTCAGAATTGCTCTGCTGTTTCCCATTTTTCCTCCCAGAGTTTACAGCTGTTGTTACTTGATATGGAAAAGAAAATATATGTAGTATCTGACTCTTCGACTTTTGATAGTGAAGAATTGGTAGTGGGCGAGGAGAGCTGCGTGCGTTTAGACCTGCGGGACTATAAGAGATGGTAGATACATTTTATTTCCCACCAGCCCTGTGTCAGTAGAGAAGATGTAGAGAACGAATCTTCCAAGGACAGGCCAGGGGAGAACCTTTGGGTTAAAGATCCTGTGAGAAAGAAAGATTTTTAATTTCAGACCATCTCACTCAGATTCTGTATTGTTACCCATTTTTCTCCTTGTCAGAAAAGCTGGCAAGGATCTTTAAATGGAAGGAGAGAGCCTGTTGTCATTTAAAAATCAACAGCTCGTTTTCACATGTGGAGAGCGTACTTTAAAAAAAAAAAAAAAAGTCTATTAAAAAAGAGCCATCTTGGTGTCAAAATGTATGCTTTGATCTTTCAGATTACAAATGGAATGTCTTTGCACATAAACCCATACCAATCTCAGTTCTTTGATGCCCATTAGTTTATATCACTGTTAGAGTACGTTTGGCATCTGCAACTTGGAATTAGATTAACGTCAGTTTTTGCAAATTCATGGACTGAAACGTGTTGATGGTTTTCCGCCCTTCTTTGTCCAGGATGGGAATGAAGGGACAACCGGATGACCCTTGTGTCCACACCTCATCCCATCTTGACAGAGACTATCATGGCTCAACAATTTTATATGAAAGTTGTTAAAACAGCCACCATCTCTTAATGCAGATAATTTCTTCCCTAGATAGTGAAGGGTACTTCAATAATGGTATATCAAAAAGGACTGTGAAGTCACATTCTTTAAGCGTAATTAAGAAGACTAACTACTTAAAATTAACGAAGAAAGCCCAAATTGTTGGCTATTTTACTAAAAAGATTAATAGTAGAAATCTATACTAGCACAAAATAATTAGTCTTAATATATTATCACCAAGAGAAGTCAAATTAGGCTGAATAAAATATTCTATGACTAATACATGGATTATTTGCATGAAAAGATGAATGTTTCATAGTCCCTTGTCTGGTCCATAATAAAAATTGACTAAACAAGTCCTTAGAAAAACATAAAGAGTGCAAAGGGAAGTTTCTATGCCTTGTGAAATTTCCTCAGATGCAGAATCAGTTGGGTCTGTATAGGCCCTTGGTCTCATTCTGTATTTTTTTTTTTTTTTTTTTTTGTCTGCCAGAGTGCATAGCCTAATGTCATGGTAACTCTGGTACCTATCCTAGAGTTACCAAGAGAGTCTCAATTCCAAATTTGGTGTCCAGTAATTCCCAAGAAGATATTCAAACTCATTAGACTCTGTGTTTCTCAATAATTTCTTTTCTGTAAATTTGGACTGTGCAGTGATAGAAGTGATATGTTGCATGCTTAGATGTCCCAGTTTTTCTTCTTTCTCTCTTCTTCTAGTAACCTTAAAAATTATTAGTGCTATAGTGTTTGAAAGTTTAAATATATTGAAAATTTAGGAACTAAACTTGGTTCTATGAATTATAAAACCAGAATACCTATTGCTGTCAAGTCAGTTCTGACTCACAGCGACCCTATAGGACAGAGTAGAACTGACCAATAGGGTTTCAAGGGAGCGGCTGGTGGATTCGAACTGCTGACCTTTGGGTTAGCAGCTGAGCTCCTAACCACTGCACCATAAGGGCTCCTATGAACTATAGGTGAGTCCTAATTATTATATGTCACTAATTTAAATATGCAGTAGATGCAGGGCAGCTTTTTTTAAAAATTACAAATCAGTGACATCTTGCACAATGTCCTTCTTGCCTGCAGAAAGGTATGAGACCACCTCTTCATCCATAGAAAATAATTGGATTTTAATAAACTCATGATATTTGCTGCTTGCTTTGCTTGTTTGCGTTCTTTGGGTTTCTTCATGCCTTACACATTTCTCTCTTCTCCTGCCCACCTGCTCTTTCTTCTTTCCTTCTACCAAGACTTACTCTTCCTACTTCTCCATTTCCAATGTTGCTTTCTCGTCTTCTCTTTTCTCTTGTTTTCCTACAAGACTAAAAGCTCTGTTTGGTTAAAAAAAAATTTTTCCCATAGGCAGACATTCCAGATACTTTTGACTTCTAATAAAAAATGATTTATCTAAGATGCAGAGACAGTAAAATTGCAGATGACATTAATGCAGACACAGGGTCAAGGGCTGAAGTTCAACTCCTTCTATTTGAGTTTAGCATCTAAGTATTGGAGAGAAAGGGCATCGAAGGTGAGCCGTTAACCCTGCTTGAATGTAGTGAAGAAACGCTCTGAATAGTATGTTATTGGAAAATGTACTTTGATGGATGTCTGGAATGGATAATAAAATCTTTGCATTATCATTTTATTACCAGAATGAAAAGATCAACTGGATATTAGTTATCACCCATTTTTTTATGTAGATAAAAATGGGAAGTAATAAAAGAATGCAAAATGTCAACCAGTGGCACTTCAGCCATATTAGATTGCTTTGATCAAACTGTCGTTTGGCAGGCTACTTAAAAAGATCTGAGGAAATTTCTGGGTGCTGGCACTTGTTAACATGAAGCAAATGTTCAGTTCAGAGCAGATGCCTGGTTTCCGAGGAGCAGACAACGGTAAAAGGGTGTCTCCTTCCTCTGCCCCCACACAACAGTCGGTGATTTGTAGAGTTACATCAGTCAGTGCTTCTCAGTGATGGGTGCTGTCCACATGCCCAGGGTAGAAGCTGCTTCAGGAATAAAGGAAGGTGGCTATATAAATACAGAATGCGGAAGGTTTTTGTTTTATTTTTGGCTGAAAGTGCAAATGAAGGAAAGGAAAAGAAAAACAGGTTTATTAATGATTATTTTTAGCAAAACAATCTAAGAAAAATTTCTTATATAAGACAGACCATAGATTTCTGAAGGAAAGCAAGTAGCTAAAACAGGCAAAGGGACTGGCAAATAAGGAAGATGACAATGAGACTTCAGGGAAAAAAAAAAAAAAAAGAATAAAATTTAAGAGAAGCCCGTCTGAGTGATCCCTGTCTTTAAGCTTACGAGAATTATAAAGATGAGTACAGTTGTTCCACGCACATTTCAATGGCTGCGTCATCTGGGCAATCAAATCGTAGTGTGAGGGCTTGATAAGTAGAAGACTTAAGTCTTTTTTAGTGAACATCTAATCGGTCCATGGCTTATAGACAAATATACAATGGCGCAGTGTTTTAAAAGATTATTCATTTGTGCAGGTTAAGAATTCATCTTGAAACCAGACTCAGCTATTACTTTATTCACTAAAAAAAGTGCATATTGATAGTGCGGTAGGCTGTGCTCAAATTCATGAAATTCTTTCATTTGTTGAAAGCTGGCATGATAACAATAACCTAAGTAAAAATTGTCAGAAAAACCTAGAAAGATTCAGAAAAAGCACCCTAAACTTGACATTCGTATATTGGCTTCTGTGACAAAGGAACATTCTTTTGTACAACGGAATGTCACCAAATGCAAGAGACCACTGTCCAACACTGTTCATCAGTGTATCGGTCAGGTGCTTTGGTTTATTGTGTTATAGAAAGAGCTGGTTTCTAGTCATCCACCACTGCCTTCCTGGTCTTGAGTCTCTTCTCTCTTTTTTCTTTCTTTTTTCCATTTATTTTTTTCTCTTTTCAGGGAGGAGGAGTAGCATTTCATCACATTACCATTGAGTCAGTCAATCAAGGGTAAACATTTGAATCAGACATGTCTTGCAATTAAAAAGACTTTAAAAAAAAATTTGCTTATCTCATTGCGAGATGTGTGAGTAGAAGTCCATTACTTTTAAAGAAAATATAAGAATTTTCTGTATTTGGACTATTAGTTCTTTTTACTTATTTGCCCAATAAGGATTCAAGCCCATAGCAAGTTAATGCCTAAAGGATCAAAAAGACCAACCAGTACTCCAAAACCAAAAACCCATTGCTATTGAGTTGATTCCGTCTCACAGCGATCTTATAGGACGGAGTAGTACTGCCCCATATAGGGTTTCCAAGGCTGTAACCCTGTGGAACAGGGTAGAACTGCTCCATAGGGTTTCCAAGGCTGTAATCCTCACGGATGCGAACTGCAGATGCTTGTTGGGTTTGAACCACCGACCTCGGTTAGCAGCCAAGCGCTTAACCACTGTGCAACCAGAGCTCCTCACCAGTACTGAGGCACCTCTATTTAAGACGGCTTCTGATCCAAGGACAGCATTACTGCCTTGACAGTGATCTCATGTGCTATTCCAAATGTCTCATTTTACCAGTGTAGACAAGTGTAGATTAGAGCTTCTTTCAACAATTTTTACATTCTTACTTTTACTCAAAAGTCATTAACTGAATACATACCTTATCAATTACCTATCAGACCCAATGAAAATGCATATTGTGATCATGAATTTTAATTACCCACTTTGTAGTCCCTAGAGAGCAATTATTTGCCTGCTACCTACTGAAATAGGTGTGTAATTTGAAAAGTGATTTTTTTCCCACTTAACTACAGATCAGTCATGATAAAAGCAAGCATCTCAACTAAACTTCTATTTTTAGGAGCATACATGCTCTTCATTAAGCCCCAATGGCCTGAGATGCAGGACATGAAAAAAAAAATATCTTGAAGAAATTTGACTTTTAAAGATTTTAAAGAAAATTTTTAGAAAAAAATATTTTAGAAAAGTAGTTGTTTTTCTATTTGATTATATATGTTTTACTGTGTCTTGGAATTGGCAGTGATGTCTGAGAATGTGGCTTGACTATTTGGAGATATTTACACAATTCCCAAATGCTGATTTTTAAAAATTTAATTACGACAACCAACATTTTCACAATGTTAATTTAAGAGAAATACTAGGATTCACATTTTGTAAGTTTGTGTTCCTAAAGGGAGGTGGTACAAACTATAAAGACCTACCAAAATATAAAATATATCAATTTGCATTGATGTTTTTACACCCTCGATAATTCTGCTATTCAACTGGAATTTTGGAATCATTATCATTACATTGAAAACTCTTTAATTCATTTCCCACTCAGATGCCATGCTCATTTAAATGTCTTTCAGACTGAATTATACCACTATATACCAAGAAATCATTTGTGAAGCCCATTGGTAACTTTTACTGTATTATAAAAGGCTATTTCTAATGTAAGGGAATATACACTCCAGTGCTTTATAAGTACTCATTTACTCAATTGTGTAATCACCAGCTCTTCGTATCTATTCACTAAAAACAATCCCTGGAGACAATTGCTGCTCAACACTTAGGAACAATTAACATTGTTTCTACAGTGTTTTATACTAACTCACACTGCTCTTCTGGGTTAGTTCATTTATTTTAGGATTTTAGGAAGAGACACATATTAAGGTTACCTTAGTTAATGAAGATTTATTATAAAGCACTAAGAGTTAATACAGACGGGAAATCATTTCAGTCACAGCACAGACAGATCTTGAGGATGAGGTTAGAACTAGAAGGTTGTTCAGGACGCCACAATGTGACTCCAATGGCCAGATGATCTTGCCACCTCTTCATCTGTGTTATCCAAGGATCCTTCCTCAGGTTTTCTGCCAATATTTTGGTTCATTTCTCCTCTGTCATTTCTTCTGGTACTTCTGCTACTCCCAGTCAACTACCTGTCCTCTGCTCTCGACTGCTTTGCTTCTACTTGGTTTTAGCAACTACTTTTTCATGTCTTCTGCTTACTCATGGTGTCTCCTACCTCATGGTTTCTGTTCACTACCTGTGTGTGTCCTTTGGCTTTGTGCTGCTTCTTCACCAACTGCTGAGTCTTTCTCTGTTAAGTATTCAGACACCCCTAGAAAGATAATCCAGTTGATTCATTACTCAACAGTGTCCTATTAAGCAGAGCTTTCAAATCATATCTCCTTGTAAAACACAGGTGAGAGATTTGAGATGTGGAGGCAGATGCCCACTCATAATCCAGTCAGCTGTCATCAGAGCAGGGGGTACATGGTCCATTCTCCTCAAAAGGATGTAGGTGCAACAGACTTGCAGCACAAACGTCTTCCCTCTAAACTGTTTGAATAAAGATGTTTTTGCTTTAGTCATAAAATGCACATGAGGATAACAATGTCTTCAATGTAGTGCTGGTTAATATATGGTGCATAAGTCAGGCGGTCAAGGCTCTTTAAATCGGGGGTGGAAATGCACAGGACCATCACAGAGACTGGGGATTGACATGTTCGGTATGCTCAGAGCTCTTCTTCCTTTCTTTCACTTGTTACTAGTGGGGGTAAAGGAGCAAGATGGACAAGATGTGTGTTTTGAAAACAGTTTCCCAAAAGGTAAAGTAAGAAAAGCTGAGTATTTAAATTGCTATTATTTTTACTGTGCCTAATATTGAATTATGTGTTTATTATTACTTGCTTTTGGAATGCATCATTCATATAATGGTGACAATTCTTCATCCTCCCATCCCCCACCCTAGGACATGGGTCTAAATACAGACCTGAAATATTTTGAGCATAATACTATTGAAATAAATTTCAAAGTCAACTGTCTTTTTCTATAGATAGTTATTGTAGTTAAAATTGCTTTAGAAAAATGTAGGATTTAAGCCAAGAATTAACAACTCTTAAATTAAAATTTCCATATGAAGTTTGTAGGTAGCCAGTGGAATTCACTCACTGATTATCAGATACATTGAGAAATCAACCAATTTTGAAGATCAAGAAATTCATATTGTAAATAAACATTGCTTGTAGACCACCTGAAGAATTTTGAAACATCTTACGTTTCCTTTGGGTGCAAAGGAGGTGGTTCATGCAGGTGAAAATGAAAACCCAAACATCATAGAACTAACATACTAACGGCAGTGGCATCACTTTTAAAATTGCCATTACACATTCTTTATGCATTATGAGTTCCCAATAAAATAAAATGAAGGAGAAATTATCTTAATAAGTTATGCAAAAATTAACTTAAATTCAAGACATATTCATTTGAGAGTGTTGGGATAGGCAGACCAAATGGTGTTAGACCATGATCACTATTACAGTAACATAAATAATAGTCAATATAACAATAATGAAAACCACAAAGAATTCTAAAAGTGACATTATAGATGATGAGATTCCTGAAATGTTTTTAACAAATTCTGTGTTTATAAATTCAACCATTTATCTGAAAATTCCATCCATTAAATCAAGATTTACAGTGTCAAACATAATACTTTTGGTAACTGGTCAATTATTTAAACTATTTGATCAATTAAGTAAAATTGATCAGCCAATAAGCAGTGATGAAATAATCAGTATCTCCTATTACTATGAAATTGGCAAAGAACCACTGTAACAAAGTTGCTTTTCTACAGTGTTCTGAAAGAATATCCATCAGAATGTTTACAGCACTTCCAGGTGAGATTGTCTGTGATTTTTAATTTCTTCTTTTTATTCATCATTTACTATTTCTAAATTTTCTACAATCACTTCAGTCTTTGCTTTTGCAATTTAAAATAAACAATTAAAAATGGATAAAAGTATCACTTTTCAGCCTTTTGGCTAAGACCAAGTGTAAAAGCACATAAAAGTAAATATTCTGCTAAGGCATAATTGAAACCAATTCCATCGTTATTTACAATAATCTGAGCTTACACGATATCATATATTTGTGATGTGGTATGTATGTTTTAAATATCTTTAGGTCACAAATTTCTCACTAATTATAACTGAGAAAATAGAATGAGTATTTTTTTAATTGGTTCCTAAGTAGAAATAATTTATATTCATATCTGAAAACTAGAGAAAACCAAGGAAATATACAAAAATAGCCTACCATTTCAGTCTCTAGAAAAAAATTTGTTAACATATTCTTAAGTGTCCTTACAACATATAATACTTGGCATGTTGTATACATAATATATAACACATTGTATAATATGTATTTCTTTAAAAATATAGAACTACGGGGTGCATGTTTTGCAACATGTTCTTTGATTTCAGTAACATATTGCAAAGATTATCCCCAGTATGTGAGTATAACATAGTAGTTTAAAATTTCATCTTTAACTTATCTCAGATTTTATGCCAAAGAAGGTCCAGTTCACTGAGCCAGTTGGAAAAAAAAAAGATAAAATAGGGAGGAAACATATATGTGAAAAAGTAAATCCTATCATGATTTATCAGAGATCTCAGAGCAGTCAAATGAAAACTGATTGGAAGCATTTGTGAGCAAGATCTTTAGAAATAAACCAGATTGGAATATCTGTAAATGAGAAGATACTTCTAGATGCATTGGTATAGGTTATCATTGACTGTAATGACCTACTAAGTGAAAACCTAACCTCACCATGGAAAGATGGACTAGGAACAGACACACAGTCATAACTTATTATTTCTAGAAGTTGGTTGAATCTCCAAATACTGTCTCCTCAGATAACCTAGTCAATTTGGCATAAGATCTAATTGCTACTTAGTCATTGCTATAGCTGGATAATCACTGTTTTAGAAGGATTCCTACGGATTAAGGCGATCCATTCATTTCACTAGACTTCGTTCCAAAGACAAATGCAAACCAAGTTGGAAATAAAAAGTTTCAAATAAATTCCCGGATTCTTCCAGTTACTGCAATAAATTGTCGAGTGGAATTGTGGCGCTCAAATTAGTGCCTAAAAATTTGCCTAATAAGTAAACTAACAATGACAAAAGGAAAAAAAATCCTTAATACTATTACTAGAATATTAAAAATGCAAACTAAAAAGTTATTTAGTGAATATTTATATCGTTGATTAGAGAAATATTATTATTCTAATTTTTACATAATCAATGACATGAATTATCATTGAATGTTGGTCCACAGCCTTCCTTTGAGCACTCATTGGGGAAAGAAACTAAAAAGATCAAACCGAATGAGTAGCTATAGTTCAGCAATTCTGAAGAAATCTTTAGAATGTATTTTCTTTAAGCACATAGGTACATAAATATGTATTATAAATATGTAAATATGTATTGAGAAATAGATTTTCAAGCGTATAATGACTTCCCAGAAGAAAGAAAGGGGGAAAATAAAAGGGACTGAAACCTAAATTTTTTTTTTAAGTATGTTTCTTATATTAGGAGAAAGTCTGTACAAGAATTTCTCAAAAATATTGAGGGGTGTACTAAATTTTGTGAATTCAGTCTGGCATTTGACAATTTCCGAATGTACTTCTATCAGCAACATGTGGGAAGTAAAACACAGTTAATGCCGTTGTTCCTTGAATTATGCAAAACTCAACGTTCATCTTGGCCTTCTCATTAGGAAAAAAAAACTACAACTCTTACAATACTGTGTTCAGATGAGGAAGGATATATTTAATAACTGTTGCACTTGTGACTATAATCCATGGTTTTGTTTGTTTATGCACTGTCTAGTTAAATAGTTGTAAATTTCCAGATACTCAGTACCTGTATGTTAACAAAAAAATCATTCAGACAGCTTGCATTGTATAGGTACTGCGTAAGACACATTCAAATAATCCTTTTTCTTTTCTCCTTACACCAATACTGAATGCATTTTCAGTTTATAATGCTTACTTAAAACCACGTTAAATGTTTATTAACGAATTTTATACCTGCTAGCTATTTCTTAGAAATGATTTTTTTTCCTTAAAATAAAGTCACAGTCCAAAATTTTCCTTTCATTATATTTAAGTTTATTTTATTCTGCTTCGTCCTCAACTTGTCAGTTAAGCTAGATTAGACTTAAATGGAGCTATTTTAAAACATTTCTATAGTAGTATATTTATTTAATATGTGTTCATTTTTATTGTATTGTAACAGTAATGATATTTTTAAAAGGTAAATTACATTTCTTAAGATGTATGTTTTTCATATTGAAAAATATTTACCTCAGAGATGTTTATCCTGGTCTGTCAAAAATGGGTACAGTCAATGTCAAAGGTATAAAGACTAAATAGTCATTCCCTAGTAGATTATTTAAACCTTGTTTATTTATTTGCATAGAGCTATATTTAGCCAGAGATGGAGCAAGAGGTGAGGCAGGTACATATACTGAAGTTTATTTTTTTTGAGAGTAGAGTGATGGTGGTGTGCATTAGGAGTATAACAAGGAGTCCCTGTGGGGTGTTTCCAGCAGATCTCCAAGATCAGACCCTCTTGCAGACAAGATCTATGTTGTCTCGTAATTCAATCCTCATTAAGCCTTGAGTTTCCTCCTTCCTAAACCAGCTATTCTGTATGCATTTGCAAGTCACTGACTGCTAGCCTTGGGTCATTTTGCTGTTGTAGGCTATATACATCATTAAGTTTATTTTCCAGGGAAATGAGCAAATAAGCTGTCCAAATAATTAGCCAGATAAGCAACTGAGTTCCCCTAGTTCCCCAGTCATAGGACTTACCAGATTCCATGCTGCCAATATGAACTAGGCAATGGAGATCTCTGTTCATTGACACGTCTTAGTGAAAGGAGGCGTGAAAAGTGAATAGAGTTATTTTTCATTAACTATTTGACTAAATTTAATATCAAGAGTTATTTCATCCACCATTTTAAAAAATCTCACAAAATCTAAACAAATGAATCCATTAAAAAATGGCTATTATACTCAGAGCACTGAATTGTAGGATATAGGATATGAGCTCTGAGGTTGCTATATCATTTAGAAGTTAATAATAGTAGTGGCAATATACTAGTATTGATAAGTATGTGTATAATCACTATTATCTTTATTATTATGAAGAGCTTATCATATACCAGGCATTGTTTTTAAATGCTTGAAATGCATTAAATCTGTTATGACATATTTTTCTTATTAGCTCCATTTTACAGATGGGAATACTTAGACACTGAGAACTTAAATAGTTTGTCCAAAGTCACACAGCTAGTAACTTGTGGAACTAGAATAAAAACCTAGACGGTCTGAGTCCAGAACACGTGCACCTGACCAAGATACACACACGTTAAGCATTAAAGAAAGCAAGGAAAATTTTAAATAGCAATCCAACCAAAATGAATATAATGTGATTAGTCAGCTTATGACTATTTCATTTCTCCAATGGATCTTAAAAAGTTTATAAAATGACTTTACATCGTTGGTAGTGTTCATTAAAAAAAAAAAAAAAACTCCAAGCTTAATATTTGACTTATATTATTTGCTCAGAGTGGTTTTTAATTGAGGAGGGGTATTTTTGATATTTTTTAGTAAAAAGAAATGATCTATCTTTAGAACTCTATAAATGTCCGTTTGCCTGTAAATAAAAGACAAAGCAGTCTTTACAGAGACGTTCTGGGTATTCCTCAAGGATGTATCCTAGCTGTATTGAGCAGAGCTTGAGGAATGGTAGAGAAGGAGAAAAGGAGTTTTGTGGCTCAGCAGGTAGAGCAGCTTGATGGTTGTTAGGGTGATGCTTCTGTCATCCAGCCCAGGTCATGATTGACACTAGGCCTGGCCATTGAGACAGGTCTGAGACAGCTTCTCTGATACCCTAGAGGCACTGTCATTAAGTGCAGACAGCATGAGGAAGGTGACCCAACTGTGCCGCTTACATGGATAAATGAAGGGTTTTGCCTCTAGCCTTGTCTATGCATTCCTGAATATAGAACTCACTGAAGAAACTTCCAAATAACTAGCACAAACGTACACTCCTAATCAAGGGTGGCTTCATGGGGTGCAACTCACACAGTTACACGGGGCTGTGTGGTTAGAAGGGCGAAGAGCTTGACTATCTTGATGTGCGTAATTTTGAACCCGGGTCCACATTCTCAGTTTTCACTAGATCCACAAATTACGTAGCTGGCCCTGCTCTTGTGATGTTAAAGTGGCAAAAGAAGATTCTGGAAGTGCTGTTTACATGTCTAATTTTCATCTGTAATTAAATTTTCTAGTTTATTCATGGGATGAATAAAAATAAAGAATTTTACTCCCAGCCCAATATCTAGAAGTTGAGAAAGGATAGAAACATTTAATGAGGACTTATGCTCCTTTGATTTTTTTCTCAAGTAAGAGTTGAATTATTTTTAAAGTAATTATTTTAAAATCAGAAACTCAAGGCAAAGTCAAAAAGCGGGCTGAGGGTGTCATAATTTTAACCCGAGAAACACATCCTTTTGCCATTTGCTGGAGGAAGTGCTGCAGCCAGAAGCCGTGACTCAGGCATCGAGCAGTGGAGCTCTTGCTTCTGTTTCCTCCTGGCCTTTCTCCCTTCCCATCATTGTCACAAGGACTAGCCTCGTTCCCAGCCTCCCTCTGGAGACTATTGTCCTCCAAGTCAACTGCCAAATACAACTTGTTAGTACCTGCAAAAACTGACAGAGAAAGAAACCTAATTTTATACAAACACAGACACACAAATGTTAAACTTTTTAATGAAGGCTCAAAATTTAAATGACTAAAATTGATTGACTCTCAATTTGCAAAGCAGAAAAGGAGACTAATGCATCCTAGATTTTAGAAGTTGGAGGGACTTTGCAATTGGTGTATGCCACTTAAAGCCTTTTAAAATTGTTTTTAGTTTTTGCTCCTGTTTTTGTTCTACTGATAAGAAAACTAAGAACAGGAACAATAAAACATAGACTGAGCATAATTAAGGATATGCCAAGAATTAATGGCAACATTGAATCTAAAACTCAGGTTTTCTGAGACTCAAACTAGTATATTTCCATTACTTTAGTTCTTTAAATACTCAATGTAAAATCTTCTGGGAAAAGGAATTTGAAACTAGCTGTTTATTTATTTGCAACTTACAGGAGTCTGAAAACTACAGCCCATAGGCTGGCTGTCTGTTTTATTAAATAAAGTTTTATTGGAACATAGCCATGCCCATTCATTTGTATATATTCGATGGCTGCCTTTGTACCACAGTGACAGAGTTGGTAGTTGCAACAGAGACCACGTGACCTAAAAAGCCAAAAAAACAAAAGGCACAAACTAATTTTTAAACTACTTTAATGGCATACGGGTAACCCAGAATTAATGAAAATAGTTAAATGGGATAAACAGCAGACACAACATGGACCATCCAGTTATAAAACTTCATGAGTCTAAGAATTTATAGCACTGCACCTTCTGCCCCTAATTCAATCACTGAATGCAATAGGCAGTTTAATGGTCTTAAAAACTATTAAACCAAACAAAAAAACAAATAAACAAAAAAACACCAAAACCAAACCCATTGCTGTGGAGTCGATTCCAACTCATAGCGACTCTCATGTAAATATAGAACCAATTTATACGTGCAGGGTAATGATAAGCTTTTATTTTTTAAAGAGTTGATAGATGACCTACTGATGTTTTAGGATCCACTTTCCCATAATGCTCATCCTCAGCCCAGATATTTTTTCTTGTGGAGAAAACGTAGCCTGTCATTCATAAAATGCACATAGTAAACGTATAATTTCTATAAGTCGAACTGTGTGGAGTCCTGGGTGAAATGCTGTTGGAACAACCAATCTAAACAATTCTTTGCATTTCCTCTAAAGTATAGAGGATCAATTTATTGTTCAGCATTGACTATACTGGCTACAGTTTATAATCAGTCCATTATAGTTTGCTGGTACTCATTTACGGAGAAACTTATAAAATGAAATTCCCTCAGCTTATAAATGTCCTTCCTGTGTTTTTCATGGGGCTTTTGGACAGATGAATGCCATCAATGTTGACTGCGTTGTCTTTGTTCTCTGTGTGAAAACCTGCTTTTCACTACAGGTATTCCAGGTATCTATAAAGCCATCTAATTTTATTAGTCTGAATTATTTTATTTCTTTCATTTTAACCAAGAGTGAGATTCAACCTTCTCTCCAAGACAGCTGTAAATTCCTATTTTTCTGGTTTCTTTGGTAAATTAAGAATAATTTACAACCAATGTGTTGCAAAGTTCTAGGGTAGAGACTGAGCCAGACTTGATGCACAGAGATAAATTAACACCGAACCTTAAAGACTTGAAGGCGTGGCAGTCAGTTGGTAGCACCTATACTGTCCATGTCCTTAGAACGGCAGAAAATAACTGTGTGTATATTGTGCATGCGTTTAAATGAATTCTCAGCAATCTAGTAACATATGGAAAATAGCTTTGGGCTGTCGCAAATCTCATTTGTAATGCCTATTCTCAACAGACTTTTTTAATTTAAATGGACATAAGTCTGTAACTACAAGAAATGTTTAGAGCATGGAAATAGCAAAAATATGTATTAAAATTTAATGATACAGAGGATTGCCATCACAAAGATTAAGAAGGCTTGCCACTGCTCCTACCTACCTACCCTCCTATCAGCTCTGCAGTCTGCTAGGTAATGGCTGTGAAGAAGCACTCATCAGAATCCCCATGCTCAATGAATGGTTTGATTGAACCAGCAAATTAACCACTGAAATAACTGGGTAGAGTTGTTAAAATAGAAATTACTTGCATTTGATGTTTAAGGCAAAGAAAAGTTGAAAAATCAACTACGAAATATTGACTTAAGAAGCAAAAAGCCTAAACAATGCATTAGTAATCAGATTAAACAAATTGGATTTGTGCCTAATAAAATGCATAATACCAACATAGAGTCTCCAGTGTTATCTAGGAGGGAATAAACTATATGCGCATTCTATAAGACTACGAGAGAGGGAAGATCTCAGTCTTAACTCCACTCCTTACCACCTCTGAGACTTACTACAATTCACTCAACCCTCCTAAATCTGTTTCCTTAACTACTAAAAAAAAAAAAAAACCCTCTATGGCTGAAATAATAGGTTACAGTAAGAATCAAGTATAAAAATACATATAAATCATAACTCCCTACTATACACAAGAAATGGTTGTGTTTAAAAATTGAACCAATTCTTTAAAATATTTCTCACATTAGTGCTGGGAGAAAGATGTTAGCCTCAATAAGACATGTTTTGATGAAACATTAAAAAAAAGAAAAAAGCATGAAAATGCTGGAAGAAAGATGTTAGCACCAATAATGCATGTTTTGACGAAACATGAAAAAAGAAATGCTAATAGGAATTCACGTCATTAATGGCTGGAATGAATATAATTTTATCATTAAAACTTTGGCAAGAAAACAAAAGACTCTTAACCTCAAAATGTCAACAGTTGAGCCATCTTTCTTTATCAATTCCATATATTTAAATGTATGTGAGAATGTGTGAGCTCAAAGGCACCATAGAGATCAGCTAAACCATCTCCTCAGCTTATGGATGGGGATGTTCAGACACTAGAAGTTGAGTGTGTTAGCAAAGTTTACATTGCTGGCTACAGGTGGAAACAGATCCCAAATTGTGATGCCCCTTCAAGTGGTCCTTCCACTATAGCCTATCTTTGTTGTTGTTGTTGTTAAGGTGCCGTCGAGTTGGTTCCAACTCATAGTGACCCTATAGGACAGAGTAGAACTGCCCCATAAGGTTTCAAGGAGCCTCTGGTAGATTTGAACTGCCAACCTTTTGGTTAGCACCTGAGCTCTTAACCACTGTGCCACCAGGGCACCATCATATCTTTAGCACTAGCCATTTCAGCCTCCCTAGATAGAAGTATGGTGTATTGTTCAGAGATGTTCTTCCACCAGGACTTAGGCAGAGGGTGTGCAGGATTTCCTAGGAGTGGGATCTTCTGTAGTGTAAGCTGGAAGATGTGACAAAGAGCATCTTGTCCACCTCTTCATTTTAGAGATGAAGAAATTGAAGCTTAAGAGCTTAAGTTGCTAGCCAAAGGTCCTAGAGCTGGGAGGCAGTGTCATCCACAGGGAAGCATGCAAGCTTTGATCAGGTCAGGCCGAGGATGGAACTGGGTTCTGTTGCCTGTTAACTGTGTGACCTTGGGGCAGGTAGTTTTAGCTTTCTAGGACTCCATTTTCACATTTGTAGAATGATAATAATGCAAAGATGAAATAAGATAACAGATCAAGCTTCCTTAGTAGAAAATCAAGGACTAGTAGTTCCCTGTCTAGTGCGCTTTCTACTGCACATCATGTTAGACACGGGTAACAGTGTTTTGGACTGAGAATATTAATTGCATTTTTAAAAGCCTTGTCTTCCAAAATCAATCTCTTCACATTTTTAATAATGCAAGAATGGAGCTTGAAGTTGGCCCTCAGGGAGTTCTATGAACCAAAGGGCTGTTTTTAATTGGATTTTGTGCCTGTTGTTATGGAAATAGTTTTTCAATAGATTAAGCATTATGACTTTACTGCAAGATGAAGCCCAGAATGGGGTATAATGATGATATCACCCTTATGCTTCTTTTCTTTGACAAAACACATTTAAAATTAAGAGGACAGGTGTGAAGGTGCTTCAGAAGTACACATTTCTAAGAGGAAGAAGAAAAGGGTTCTTCTGTAAAAATAGCTTTTAAATGATGTATTCGCTTTTCAGAGATCAAAGCTGAATGAACTTTGCTGCCAGTAGGATGCTTAAGATGGTGCAGCTATTAAACCCTTCTTTCTTCACTATTGAAACTAGAAAGGGTTCCTTTCATCCTGGAACTTGCTTTCAACATTTGGTCTCAAAGCATGTTTGCAGTTTCTGAGCTAATAGGCTCCCTTTAGTTATTTGGTGATCTAGCTCTCAAAATTGTTCTATCTAGAATCATTTTTACTCATGTATCTGGATGTGTAATTTAACTTCTCTAAAGAAACAAGAAGAGAAGTTTCCTAATCTTAATAATGACCTTGTTTAATGATTCGAGATAATTCTTCCTGCAAAATTTAGTTTAGTGATATACTGGCTCATTTTAAGCCCCAGAGACACCCCAAACAAGGAAGATAGAACTTGTATCATCAGCAACACCATAAGAAAGATGTCTAGGGGCTGAGTAGATGGCCTGCAGTTCCAAGAGCAAACAATGATCTCCCGTGGGGTGGACTGTTGAGGTTTCTTCCACTGGTTTCCATCTGTCTATCTGTCTCTCTAATCTTTCTTCTTCTTTTATCTTTGTCCCTGGCTTATGTCTCAGGCTTATCACACATCCTCCAATGATCCTTAGACATTGATTGTTCTTGCTAGTGGAATTTGGTTGAAGAAATTATGAACCACAATGCTGGTCATGAATCAGTTGAAAATCATGAAATTCAATGATGCAATGAATGCCATTTATTATTTCAATGCACCAGCAAGTTTCAATACTTAGGAGAAAAAAAAAATCCATCACCAAATAACATATTTTTAAAAAAGTTTTCATTATTTTCTATCAATGAATCATGTCTGATTAGTAGAAACAATATTTTTTTAATGTCCAGTTACATTAAAAGCTAAAATTGTTTCTGGCTACAAAAAATAAAATTGTTTCTTACTTTGTATTTAAGTTGAAGGTAGACATAGTCCAATGTTGTCATTTCAATAATTTCCACAAAACAACTTTTTTAGAATGTCTGTTCTAAACCAATTTAAATCACATTCGCACAGGTTTACATATATTCGCGGGTAGTTAGTTACTTTCCCAGTTGGTTACATTTCTGGTTACACGTCTTGCCCTCCATCTTTTAGCTGTTAGCTGAGAACCTCCACCCTCTACAGTTTTTAATCTCACTTTTGTTTTCTTTCTATTCAACATTTGGCCCTTTTGGGCTGTGATTTTTTTTTTTCTTCTTTACTAACTAGGAGTCAATACTTTTACCTATACTCATTTTCTCTGCCTCTACCACACACAGAGAGATTGGCAACGTCTAGGTCAATTAGTGATAAGGAGGTTTTTATATTTATTGTTTAGACACAACCTTCCATAAATTTAAGAGGCAAATGAAACAGAGGATGTGATGGACATTGAAGCTACATGATGGAGAAGCTGGGGAGCAGCCCAAACACAGTATAGTACCCTGAGCAGCCTCCTCTAGAGTCTAATCAGCTGGTTGTCCACCCACTGAAAATGGTTAGCTAATGACCTATGTTTGGATCACTCCCCTTGGTCAGAGGTGACAGGACTGCGAGCCACTCCTTTAACAGCAAAGTGATAACTGCACAAGTCAGAGAACTTCCCTCAGAAAAAGAAAAAAAAAAAAAAAACGTAAATTTGGGAGGTTTCCCAGTGTCTTATTGCACCTTATTGACTGTGCCCGTTTATGACAACAGGTCCATTAGCTTGTCTTAAATCAATGCGTAATGTTAAAGATCCTTCTTAAATGCTCACACCTGAATGTTTGTTAACTTGACATTTTCCTTGCTTGTTATGACTCTAATGGGCTTGAACATTGGTCCAGCCAATCTCTCTTCCCTCCTTTCTCTCTCTTCCTTCTCTCTCTTTTCTCTCTCCCTCCCTCTCTCCCCTTCCTTGTCTCTTTCTCTCACTCTTTCTCTGTGAGGTTCATTTGTTTGACTGATTCTGAGCGTCCATAATGACCGTTTGGCATATTCTACAGGCAAAGGTCCCGAAACCCTTTTTGCCGGCTATAACCTCAATGATAACGAATGGCACACAGTGCGCGTGGTTCGTCGAGGAAAAAGTTTGAAGTTAACCGTGGATGACCAACAAGCCATGACAGGTAATCCCCCTCTACCCTCATCACCTTTTCTTATG
Organism: Trichechus manatus latirostris; assembly: GCF_000243295.1. Taxonomy (NCBI): domain Eukaryota; kingdom Metazoa; phylum Chordata; class Mammalia; order Sirenia; family Trichechidae; genus Trichechus; species Trichechus manatus. The sequence goes on from NW_004443941.1 coordinate 11,427,662, forward strand.
CTGAAGCTTTAGACTTTATCATTTCGTGCAGGTGGCTTTGGAAACCAAGACCGAAGCATAACTGCAAGCTGATACATACAGTTCATTCCTTTGTTTGAATTTTTCTAATAATAATTCAGTTTAATAAGCAGCCTGTGTGGTGTTTTGCCCCCGAAATGATCAACACTTTTAATGTCATCTTCTTTGCCCTTTAATAATTCAAGAAGAAATGATAACGTATTTTAATTTTCGTGGCTTGATAAATATCTTAGGACCTCATAAAATATTGAAGTCATTGTCTGGATGCTAATTTCTGTTTAGTTTCTTTCTTTGTTATATTTTTTTGGTGATAAACAGCAGCAAATTCTACTTTTTAGCTTCTAGATAAATTGATTGGTATACTGGCATACCACTTAGGTGGACAGCTTTTTAATTTTAAGTGATAATAGATCATTTTTGGCCATTTACCACGGTTGGTTAAATCTGATATTTAGGACGCTGTTTTCAATTCCTGGTTCATAAGTTTCCTGAGATGAACCTTATAAAGTTTCACCTCAGAGACATGGGGAAATGGAATGAAAAAAGGTATCAATGCACCTTCATCGTTTGACTGAAAGTAACTCCAAGTGTATGACCTTCTGGGATATTAGGTCCTTTTTTCTTTTTCAAAGAACACCTCCGTGTTAATTATTGTAATGTAAGACACAAGATGGTCCTGGTGAAGTGGGGAAATATCTATACTGTATCCAGACCTAAGAGGGTTCCCATGTCCAGGCTGCAGTCAGTTCTATCAATGTGGAAATATGTATGGGAATTATTTCTGAGTTCAAATGACACAAACTATGACTCTAGATCTCTTAATATCTTATCTTTCATTAGCTCTTTATGGTTTTCCAAAATTATTTTCTACATGTAGGTAGTCCCTAAAATTTACTTTGAATCAGTATCTCCTGAAGAGCTTTAAAAGGACAAATACTTTACCCTCGCTCGATTCCAACTCTTAGTGATCCTATAGGACAGAAAAGAACTGCCTCCATAGGGTTTCCAAGAAGCAGCTGGTGGATTTGAACTGCCAAACTTTTGGTTAGCAGCCAAGCTCTTAACCACTGTGCCACCAGGGCTCCAGAAAGTCTGGGTAGAGTCCAGGAATTCGTATTGCCTAAAAGCTCTGCAGGGTACTCTGATGCATGGGTTGGCATGCTATGTCCTTTCATTGTCTGAGGAAGAAAATCAACCAGAGAGTATAAGCTTTTATTCGAAATTGTCAAGCATGAGAAGGCTCTGAAGGAGTTCTCTAAACTTAAGGAAGGCAGAATTTTTATAGGGCTTTGGCAGGGGAATGTCAAATGACGAACTAGATTTCAAGGTTCTTGGAAGAGGAAGGAATTGTTTTTGTCTATTAGCAGCTATTGTTTGCCCCATTTTGGTTTTATAGAACGGAGTTGATTCATTGCAGCACTATCCACAATAGCCAAAAGTTGGAAACAGCCCAAGTGTCCATCAAAAAATAAATGAATAAACATAATATGTGCATGTAGATATATATATCTATATATATAGATACACATACACACACACACAGACACACACAACGGAATATTATTCAGCCATAAAGATAAATGAAGTTATACATGTAACTATACGGATGAATCTTGACAGCATTATGCTGAGTGAAATAAGGCAGACACAAATTTATATTGTGTATTGTATAACCCCCTCCCCTGAGTGGGGGGAATCAACATTGCCGTCGAGTCAATTCCAGCTGATGGCAACGCCATAGGACAGAGTAGAACAGCCCCATAGGGTTTCCAAGGCTGTAATCCTTATGGAAGCGGACTGCCACATCTTTCTCCCGTAGAGCAACTGGGAACCACTGACCTTTTGGTTAGCAGCTGAGCGCTTAACCACTGCACCACCAGAGCTCCAAATGCATAGAGACCAAAGTTTATTAGTGGTTACCAGGGACTGGGAAGGGGGATAAATGGGAATTATTGCTTAAGGGGTGTTGAGTTTCTGTTTGGGGATGATGAAAAACTTTTGCAAATAGTGGTGACGGTTCTACAACATAGTGCATAAAATTAATGTCACTTTATTGTACACTTGACAGTGGTTAAAATGACAAATTTTTTTGTTATATATATCACCACGATTTAAAAAATAACATAGGATGGAAAGAAGCAGTTAGGGTCTAAGACCATGTGCAAAAGATTTGGAAGACTCAGCTCCTGGGGACAAGGGCGTGTTGGAACCACAGTTGACAGTTCTCAGTCCTTCAATGTCTTCCTGCCTCACTGAGTAGACAGTGTATTCAGTTTCCAGGGACTGCATCAGTCTTTTCTTTACTTAAGTGGTTGGGCATCCATCGACCACCACCAATTATGTTAGGAAGCAAGGAGTTAACAAATACTTACTGGATGTAGTTTGCTTTATGGACTTAAGGAACAATGACTGATAGACTTAAAGAAGAACTCAGCAAGAACTCACTGTTCTGGGTTATTGTTTCAAAGCTAATGTCACATTATGTTTTCGTACTTCTGCTCCTGCTAACAGACAACATCTTCACAGTGAGGTTACCAATGTCTCCTTGGATGGTTGATCTTAGCAACTTTGGCACCTAAGAATTCACTAGGAATTTATAGGCCATTGATGAGGTGTGACATGTGACCTGAAAGAAAAGAATTCCCTTTTATAATTCTAAACTTTGGAGGATAACTATATCCTCAGGTATTTGTTTAACAGCTTCTTTCAGAAGATATTATTAAAATTATTGTACGGGTATTAGTCCACAAACTCAAGTGTGCAAGATACAGCACATTTCTCAATTGTCTTTGTACCAGCTTAAAGCAAACCTTGGGCCCTTCTTCTGAGTTTGCAAAATCTTCAATCATCGTCATTGTTGGTACCCATCCCATTTACCCAGTCATTCAGAGCCACTGTTTTCTTCTGTCTGCTCTGGTCCACACTGAGAAGTCAATAGTCTGAGTTTGTCCTTTGAATTGCATGGACTCTGCTGCTCCTGTCGTAAGTGGGCACGATGTCATTGTTGAGTCCTGCAGCCCCAGAGCTGAGGGCCAACCTCTCTAGGTTTACCTCCACCATTTCTCTCTGAGGTCTTTTCACCTTCTCTGAACCCACCAGAGAGCAGAATGCTGACACTCAGTACTCCTGAATCCCACCAACCTCCATCTCTTTCCCAGTGGATGGTAATCTCTTCTTATTCTTTTTCAGCCCTCAAAGGCATTCTGCTCTCGGCTTTTCCCTTCTGGAACACCTTGCAAATCAGGACTTACAAAAGATTGAAAAAGGCATTGTTTTCCAGCAGCTTTCACTTTCTGCCAAGAATAAGGCTTTGAAGCAAAGTACTACAACTGCTTGGCTACCTTCTTGGAATTAAAAGAAGAGCAAAATATAAAATAGCATGTCAGCAAATTAGCCTGCCGTTTACTCTTTATGGAAATTGCCAGGACCTTACAGCAGAAATTAGATTCTACCTTCTGCTCTGTGGGAGGTAGAAATTTTTCAGTAGTGGAAACCAGCATGTTCTTATTTGAGTTTAAAGATGAATGGGAATGCAAGCCAAGTAACCATTCACTTAAATGATGCATTCCCCCACAAACACCACCACTATGTCCCACCCACCTCCTTCCTTCCCCTTCCTCCCAGTATGTTTACATTTATATATATATATATAAATATATATATATATATATAAATATATATATATATATATATTTATATATATATATAAGCCCTGGTGGTGCAGTGGTAAAGAACCTGGCTGCAAATCAAAAGGTCGGCAGTTCAAATCCACCAGCGTCTTCTTGGCAACCCTGTGGGGCAGTTCTACTCTGTCCTAGGGTCATTATGAATCGGAATGGACTTGACAGCAACATATTTGTTTTTTTGGTTTTTACTTTTATTTGGTGGGTTTCATCAGGGTGATTTATATTTAGGAGATTACATGTTGTCAAAGATCTCATGAAAGCCAACAATTCATAATAATATAAAGGTTATCCTCAGTTTAAATAGCACATAAAAGTTTTCCAAAGGTAGCAATGGAAACTTGTCATTAATACTTAAGTTTAGGATTCAATTTTTTCAAACACTCTAGTGGCTACTTGAAGCCACCCATGAATCAGGAAATCAGCAAGGATGTCTTAATAAAATTTACAGCAAGTCAGATATTTCTCAAGGAAGAGATTTCCTAAGACTGGGTTGAGAAAAGGTTCTACAAATTCTATATGGCATCCCTAAATGGGGAGTCTTTGTGTTTCAACTGATCACCTCAGCTGACCAAAACTTCTGGAATTGTGTGTATGCTGGGGTGTTTGTGCCCCGTTGAACAGCATTCACCATATATACAGGTTACTCAAGCCAGAAGGCTGGTTTCAGCACTGTTCCCCTCCTTTCCTTCATTCTGCACATCATTGGTAATACATCCTGCAGATTACATCTGCAAAATTATCTTCTTATGCCCGTTTCTATCCATTTCTGCTACAATTGTCCTAGTCTAAGCCCTCTCCAATCTATTATAAACACATCAGACAGGTTAACGACATAGACGTGCACACACACACACACACTGATTCATGACTTGTTGTTTTTATTAGTTAATCAAGTCACCTCTAACTCAAAGTGACTGTATGTATAATAAAATGAAATCATGCCTGGTCTTGCGTAATCTTCATGATCATTGGAATGTTGAGTCCATTGTTTCGGCTAGCGTGTCAATCCACCTCATTGAGGGGTTCCCTCGTTTTTGCTGACCTATTTTACTAACCATGATGTCCTTAGACCTGGTTTACAATTGCTTAAAACCCTCAATCTCTCCCAGTACTATCAGGAGACCCTGTGAGATCTGGCCCCTGACTCCCCTCCTGTTACTTAAGCCACCGCTCAATGCCCACCAGCCTCACCATAAACCTTTGTTCTCCCCTTCCTGGAATCCCCTTATCTCTCCTCCCCCAGTTCTTCCCATGGCTCTCTTTTTCATCCTTCAAATCAAACTTAAGCATCAACTCAGGTATCTGCCCCATTTTCATATTTACTAACATAGCATCCCATTCATTAAATTCATAGCATTTTACTGAGTTTTGTTAAGATATATTCAGTTATTTTCCTTCTTCTTTTATCTGTCTTCCCCCAACAGATAGTGAATTTTATGAAGACAGGGACTATGTCTTCTCCTTTCAATACTATTTCTCTATTACCTAACACAGTGCTTGTCTGACGCATATACCACATACTCAGTAACTTTAGGTGAATTAATAAGTGGATGTAAGGGTAGGGGTTATTTTGTTCTGCACTAGGGTAAAGGTGACCTAAAATAACTGATCTTGTTATCTGTCTTGGTAAAAGGATTTGACTTAGATATTGCAATTTCTGGAGCACTGGTGGTGCAGAGGTTAAGAGCTCAGCTGCTAACCAAAAAGTCAGCAGTTCAGTTCCACCAGCTGCTCCTTAGAAACCCTGTGGGACAGTTCTACTCTGTCCTATAGGGTCGCTATGAGTTGGAATCAACTCAGTGGCAACGCGTTTTTTTTTTTTATTTTTGGTATTGCAATTTCTGGAGTCTGGGTGGTGCAAATGGTTAAGCGCTTGACTATTAACTGAAAGACTGGCAGTTTGGATCCATTCAGAAGCACCTCAGAAGAAAGGCCTGGAAATCTCCTTCCTAAAGACCACAGCCTTGAAAATCCAATGTAGCACAGTTCTACTCTGAAACACATGGAATCGTCATGACTCGGAATTGACTTGATGCCAACTGGTTCGATGTTTTGGGTATTGAAATTTCTATACAAACACTTCATCCAGGAAACATGTTCTGGTGGATGCTTCTTTTTGGACATTATTGTCAATCTGCTATCCCCCCAAACACTTTGTTCAGTAACATTTTGCTAATTCTAAATTCCCCTTTCAGCTAAATCTCTGTAAATGACAGTGCATTTTTAAAAAATTGGAACCTTAAAAAATGTTCACTTTCAATGTCCTGTTTTGTTTTTTTTTTCCTTCTTATTTAATCAAGGGATGACATAAACAAAAGTAAAGGAAGCTTCATTACTGAGAGAGGATTAAAAACTGGAATAAATTCTGAGGGAAAAAGAATAAAGAAAACAGCAGCGGTTAATGTTTTCTTAGTCAGAGGATAATGGATTTTAGGTGCTAGTTCTCCCCCCATGAGCAGGCTTAGCTGCCATTACTGTCAGGGCAATTTATATATGCTTATTAAAGACAGAATAGGCTCTTGAACATGGGCCATGATGATTTTTCTTGTAACTGGGCCACGGTAGCTTCAACACTGTTTTGCTGCCTTTTTATTATTTATGCTGTGCATACATATTCTATTCCTTTGAGGAAAGAAAACAGATATTCAGTGTTATTTTTATCACTGAACTTCTCAGTCCTACTACACAAAACGCTTTTCCCTATTTCAGAGTTGTCAAGAACATGAGAATTTGGGGTAATATTTAATTTGAAAATTTTAAAATATTTTTCTGGATATGTCCTTCCTATGGATTGATTCATCAATAGAATATTTAATAAAAACATGATCGTTTTGGGATTGGGGTGGAGTTTACTGAGTGAAAACTCAGATTTTAATACAGAGAAAAAGATTAAAAAAACTCTCCCGAGTGGGATATAAAAGTCCAAGTAAATTTTAAGCTGTTCACATCTTCATTCCATATGGCTCATCAGTTCGGTGTTGCTGGTTTCTCAAGAGCTTTATATTTGGAAATTATGAAAGGCTAGTTTTATTTGAAACCAAGGAGGTACTTCCCCACAGAGCAGTATTGAGGTCATTGAACAAGTAGAGCTGAAGGAGGAGAGAGAAATAACGTCATATCAGAAACCAAAATTGCTAAGGACGTAACAGTATTTTTGTGTCATACAAGCAAAGGATGGGAGAAGAGACAATTATTCCAGAGTTATTCTTTGTTTAAAAAAAAGTTGCAGAGAAGGAATCAACACAAACAAATGGCAGGAAAGGTTACCTACCAAGGGGTGACGGGAGTGCTGTTATCAGGATTGAGGCCTAGTAACGAGAATTTACTAATTAAATAGACTTAAGTACATGTCCAGGGAGAATTTTGGAAACCAAAGAGTTTATAATCATTAAAGTCAATTAACTAAACAAATAAACATTTTTTCTTGAAGAGCAATGATTATACCTTTTATATTTTACTCACAAGCACTTCCTAAAGAAGCTGTCTAGTATTTTATTGTCTTGACTAAAGAAGTGGAAATCTTTCAAATTGATTGTAGAGGGCACTTGTAGGTGAGTGTCCGATGCTCCATCACACCTGGCAAGCAGTTTCAGTGCGCTTTCTTGGGGGTTAATTCTGGGACAGCCCCTGGATGGTTCAAAGGGTTTACATTCAACTAGCTCGGCTGCTAACCTAAAGGTGGGCAGTTCGAATCCACTAGCCGCTCCTTGGAAACCCTATGGGGCAGTTCTCTTCTGTCCTCTAGGGTCGCCATGAGTCAGAATCAAATCAACTTGACAGCAGTGGGCTTGGTTTTGGTACTAACCTAAAGGTTGGTGGTTCAAAACCACCCAGCAGCGGTGTGGAAGAAAGGAATTGACGATCTGCTTTTGTAAAGATTACAGCCAAGAAAACCCTATGGAGCAGTTCTACTCTGTAACGCATTTGGTCACCATGAATCAGAATAAATTCGAAGTCTTTTTTTTTTTTTTTAATTCTGGGACTGGCTCTACTTAATATTTTTATTAATATCATGGATGAAGGGAGAGGGTAAGGTTGATAAATTTTCCTATTATACCGAATTGAGTAGGGAAATTAGCACCTGGAAGAACTTGACTGCAATTTAAGCAATATTTTTTTCAATTGAAGAAAGTGAATGGCAGTTTAATTAGATAAGGGCAAGATGCTGGGTGTGAACCGCTAGTATTGACGAGTTCCTTGTATTGATGTTATGACTACCATTTAGAAAAAAAAACTCACTTTTTAAATTTTACCTTCAGCCTTGCAGGTAGGTACAACTATCACTCTGCAAGTAAAAATGGGACTAGGCTGGTTTTTAATGAGTTTGACAGAGAAATATGGTAGAGTGAAGAGGGATGGGGACCGAGGCAAATAGAGTCACTAAATCTGCAACCAAGCTTCATACTAGCATGTTTAAAGTAATGTTGGCAAATTTTACCAGCATTCTCAAAATTGGCCATGACTTCAATTAGTATATTTTGCTGCATTTAGATGTCTAAAACATAAATGCAAGGAAAATGCAATGGGTCCAAAGGATATCAACAGAAATTCCAAAGCGGTTGGTGTGAGGAAAGACTGAGGGCATTATTCAGCACAGAGAAAGCAAGATGAAAAGTAAATATTTAAATTCAACCACATCTTTATAGTTCATTATTGGAAGCGTAGTCAGGGGCTCTTCATTACTGCTATTGAGTATAGAAAAACATACAATCACATTTTTTTTTTTCTCTCCAGAAGAGCTTTCTTTAAAAGCATCACATAACCATGAAGCTGGGGTGTATCACTTCCTACCAGGGTGATATAGATAATCATTACCCATAATCCCTTCCCTCCTCCCTCCCTCCCTCCTTCTGCCCTTCCCTCTCTTCCTTCCTTCCTACCTTCCTGCCTGCTTACCTTCTTTTCATCCTTCCCTCCTCCCTCCCTCCCTCCCTTCCTTCCTTGTTTTTCCTCACTCTCCCTCTGGCCCTCTCTTCCCCTCTGTCCTTCCCTCCATTCCTTCTTTTCTCCCACCTCTCCCTCCATTCTTTCCTTCTACTTATAATAATTCTCTAACTTTGGTTAATGAAGATATTTTTTGTTGATACTAAAATTTGGACAGAGATTAAAGCCTGACCTAAGAAAATGTTATAAGTTCCCCTCATTCTTTAATGTCACCTTTGTGCTTGTATTAAATGCAACCAAATATTGAGGGAGTGTTTGGATACTTATATTTTAAAATGTGATATTGTAACAGAAGTCAAAAGGCGAAAATGCCTTTCAGATAAAGAAAATAGTAACACATTATCTTCCCATTTAGGTCAAATGGCAGGCGATCACACAAGGCTGGAGTTCCATAACATAGAGACTGGCATCATCACTGAACGACGGTATCTGTCTTCTGTTCCCTCCAACTTCATTGGTCACCTGCAAAGCTTGACATTTAATGGGATGGCATACATTGACTTGTGTAAAAATGGCGACATTGATTATTGTGAGCTCAATGCCAGATTTGGCTTCAGGAACATCATAGCCGACCCTGTCACCTTCAAAACCAAATCGAGCTATGTTGCCTTAGCTACATTGCAAGCCTACACCTCTATGCATCTTTTTTTCCAGTTTAAGACAACATCCCTAGATGGACTAATTCTATATAACAGTGGGGATGGAAATGACTTCATTGTGGTTGAATTAGTTAAAGGGTAAGTATATGTCAGTTCAATGACACATAAATGAAACTTTGAAAAAATGGACTCCAAATCCAAAAATATAGATTAAACATAATGCATTGGCTTATAAGGTGGTGGGGATGGGGATGGGGGACAAATATTGTATTTGTTTGAATCACTTCTAAAATATCTTCTAGAGTTAATAGAGATTTAGTACAGTATTTTGCCTGTACACTTATACGCATGAGGTACAAATAACATTGAGTCATGATATTCATGGTAGATATTTCATCAGTCTTGCGCTTCAGATGTGGATTTCATGACATGCACGCTATAATTCCACAAAAGAATATCTACAACAAAAGTTTGTAGACTAATTTGTATTAACTAGTTAATTCAAGTAATCAGATCACTAAATTTTCACAAAATCACATTTAACTCAAGCTTAATTTTGTCCTCTTTGAAGACTTTATAAAGAAAGATTTTTGTGGAATTTCCCTGCAACTCTGATGGACATTTGATATCTTTTTATTGATTCAAACATTTGTTGATTGATTCAGCAAATATGATCGCATATGTACAATGAGTTAGGTAATTGCTAGGCACTAAAAGGATAGGAAATGTATGTTCCTCACCACCTCTGTGCACATCCCCAATCCTCGCCCACCCCAGACACACACACACCTACACACAACCCTAGGGGATACAGGCAAATGAATACATAAATATAACAGAAAAGCAGTGTTAAAAGTTTCCTAAGATGACCATGTGCAAAGGCTCAGGAGGGGACTTAAGGAAATTAGGAAGATGCATGGGACATGGGTGAATATGTAAGCTGAGTCTTGAAGGATGAGTACAGTGCCCATTCCGCATATAGAAACAGGCATTAAGATGGAGAGGAAAGACAGGTAAACAGATGAAAAGAATCACCAAGTTAGTGTGGTTAGTACAGGCTGGAGGGAGAGGTGGAAAGGAAAGAGGAAAAATGTGGTTAACCTTATTGACCTTCCAAAGTCATAAAGTGGAAGGTAGACCATGAGTTTAAAAATAATTTCCATTGCTGTCTATAGTGAAGACAATGAAGAATCTTATTTGCTGAAAAAGATTAGTGTTTCATACCTTCTTATTAGGCGAGCTTCTGTAAAACTTATTCCTAGCAAGGATGGAACTACCTGAAAAAAATCTCCATGTATGATGCCTAATATGATTCCATCAAAAATGCAAAATGTGATGGCACTTTCGCACCTTCTCATTATTTCCCCAGGTACCTACATTATGTGTTTGATTTGGGAAATGGTGCTAACCTCATCAAAGGGAGCTCAAATAAACCTCTCAATGACAATCAATGGCACAATGTGATGATATCAAGGGACACCAGCAATCTCCACACTGTAAAGATTGACACTAAAATCACAACACAGATAACAGCAGGAGCCAGGAACTTAGACCTCAAAAGTAAGTACATAGTAAGTTGGCGTAACAGGCATCGAGCCACAGGACTTCTGCTCACGTAGAAAACTCTTTGTTTACGGGTGTGTGTGTGTGACTCTGTGTGTGTGTGCTCCTTCTTTAAAGATGGACCAGAATTTTGTTTCCAGAACTTAACAATAAGCCTGTGTCCTCCTTTAATGTGGCAGGAACGTATATATTTTTAATAGTAGCTGTGATGGTTAAGGTTGTGTGTTAACTTGGCTGAGCCATGATTTTCAGTGGTTTAACAGTTATATAATGATGTAGTTTGGCACTTATGTAATGATGTAATTTGGCAGTTGTGTAATGATGTAGTCATCCTCCGTGATGTGATCTAATGTGATCAGCCAATCAGTTGTAAAGGAGTTTCCTCAGGAGTGTGGCCTGCTTCCAATATGTATAGAGACATTCTGGCAAAGCTCACTTGCTTACTCTGGATCCTACATCTGGCTCATCATCATCTGACCTCTGGTTCTTGGGAGTTGAGCCAGCTTCCTGCCGTATTGTCTGCCAGTCTTGGGATTCATCAACCTCCACAGCATGTGAACCAGCAGCCTGCCAACTTACCTGCTGATCGTGGATTCGACAGCCTCTGCAGCCTGTGAGCCAGCATCCTGCCATCTGACCTGCTGATCTTGGTTTTGTCAGCTCCTGCATCTACGTGAGTCAGGAGAAGCCTCCAGCCTGATGCCTGACATATAGTCTTGGGACTTGCCAGCCTCTACAACCTCATGAGCCATTTGCTTCAGATAAATCTCAGTCTCTCTCAGTTTTATATATATATATATATTAGACTGCGTTCTCTAGAGAGGTGAAACCAGTGAAGCGTATGTACTTCAGTGGTTTTGCTTCTCTAGAGAACCCAGCCTAAGCCATTTGGTACTGGGATGGTTCTAGAGAAACAAAATCATAAGGATGAGTTTTATAAATAAATTGGTTTTCAAGTCTGACTAGTATTAAAAGTGCTGATGAATCTGCCTCCAGTGGTAAAGAGGGCACTGCTAATCCATGATGTGAGGTGGCAATATTAATATGCAAAATATCACCACCAATAGATCAAGTATTGGTGAAAAGCGAGGCTCTGGGTGACCACATGCTTTATACTTTTCTACAATTTTGTCAAAAGGAGAAGTATAGGGAAGCTGTTTGCTTGGTCCTACTTTTGTTAGACAAAGTGGTAAAAGAAAGAGATGAGTTCAGAGCTTCAAAGTCACAGCTCAAGTGCCACATAAAAGTCCTCTAAGTTGCTACTTGTGCCCTGAAAAAAAAAAAAAAGCCTTATTTCTTGTAGTAACAGCTGACATTGCTGAAAACCAAACATAGAGTCTTATCATAAGAGTGGCTGAATTACAGTGCCAGTTGAATTCCCAACCTCAAATGATGTCTGAAGTTAAACCGAGGGCATTGATTGGGAAAAAAATGGGATCCTGAAACTTGGGATGGGACATATGGGCCGATAATCTGGAAGCTGGGGACACTGAGCCTCTAAATTCTGTTGAATCCCTCCTGCCAACAGAGCTAGCCCTTTTACTCCCATCTGAAGACATTACGCCATCTTTATCTGCTAAGCCACCCTCCGCAGTAAAACCATTATCCCTTCCACCCCCATTTGATGGGATTAATCCAGTTGTGCCTGAAGAGTCTTTGTCTGAGAAATTGCCTGGGGCAGTGCCTGGGTCATTGTCTTGGGCATCACCTGAAGCAGGTGCCTTATAAGACATTGTTGAGTGTTCCCAGGACCCACTCCCACCACCCATTTTTACATCTAGACCTACAACTATACTTAAGTCCCAATGAGTCCCAAACGGTGAAGTACAAAGTGTGACCCAGGAGGAAGTACTCTGCACTGTGAAATAACTGCTTAGTTTTCTAATATGTGCGAACAGAAACCTGGGGAATATGTGTGGGAATGGCTATTAAGGGTGTGGGATAATAGTGCAAGGAACATAAAGATGGATCAGTCTGAGTTTATTGATATGGGCCCACTAAGCACAGATTCTTCATTCAGTGTCGCAGCTTGAGACTGTAGGAAAGGATCTAATAGTTTATTTAGTTGGGTTGCTGAAGCATGGATTCTGCGGTGGCCTACACTAAATCAAGTTAAAGTACCAGCCCTGCCTTGGTATATTGTAGAAATAACTATCCAAAGTCTTAGGTAAATTGACATGTTAGAGTGGATTTATCAGACTGACCCACAGACCCACACATGCAATGCCCAGAGGACACACCTTTTACCACAACGGTGAGGAACAAATTTGTGAAAGGAGCCCCAGCATCCTTGAAGACTGCTGTGATTGCTATTTTATGTAAGTCAGATTTGACAGTGGTAACTGCCCTAACTGAATTAAGACACCTAACTATAATGGGGCCGATTGGACCCCCTTGGTGTCACTCAGTTGACAAAGACAAGATGGGCTTGGTTACTGTAATGTACAGCAGAGTCAAAGCAGCAATCAGAATAGTCTGATTCGTATGATCTTAGGGCATTGGCTACTTAGTCATGGTTTCCCCAGGAGTGAAATATATGGGAAATCTACTAAGAATTTACTTAATCTGTATAAGTGGAAGAATTCTAGGTCAAGTGAATGGCAGTCTAACTTGAATCACCAGAATAGAGAGTTATGTCTCCTCAGTCAATTCCCAGACTTGAGCCTATTTACAGTCCCACAGCCCCTGAATGAAGGAGAGTCTGGGTCCACCTGTGGAAGGGCCCCACTACACTGCCGAAAACTTACACTGTTAATCTTTCTCTCAGCCTTCCCCAAAGGGATCTGTGGCCTTTTACGAGAGTGACTGTCCATTGGGTAAAAGGAAATAACCAGACTTTTCAGGGATTACTGGATACTGACTCTGAACTGACACTAATTCCGGGAGACCCAAAACATCACTGTGGCCCACCAGTTAGAGTAGGGGCTATGGAGGTTAGGATATTAATGAAGTCTTAGCTCAAGTTCATCTCACAGTGGGTTCAGTGGGTTCTAAAACTGATCCTATAGTGATTTCCCCAGCAGTAGAATGCATAATTGGAATAGATATACTCAGCAACTTGCAGAACCCCAACTTTGGATCCCTGACAAACGGAGTAAGGGCTATTATGGCAGGAAAAGCCAAGTGGAAGCCATTAAAACTGCCCCTACCTAGGAAAGTAAACCAAAAGCAATGCCCCATTCCTAGAGGGACTGCAGAGATTACTACCACCATCAAAGACTTGAAGGATGCAGGAGCGGTGATTCCCACCATATCCCCATTCAACTCACCTTTTGGCCTTGAAAAAAACAGATGGATGTCGGAGAATGACAGTCGATTAATGTTAACCAGGTGGTGACTTCAACTGCAGCTGCTGTTTCAGATGTGGCTTCATTTTTTGAGCAAATTAATACATCTGTGGGTACTTGGTATGCAGCTATTGAGGGGGCCAATGCTTTTTTCTTGATTCTAGTTTCAGTGGAACACCAGAAGCAGTTTGCCTTCATCTGGCAAGGCTAGCAATATACTTTACTGCCCTACCTCAGCGGTATATCAGCTCTCATAATTTAGTCCACAAGGCGCTTGATCACCTTTCCCCTCCACGAATTGTCACACTGGTTCATTACATTGATGACATTATGCTAGTAAGGAAGAAGTGTCAACCTAGGAAGGAAGAAGTGTCAATGACTTTGGACTTATTGGTAAAACATTTGCATGCTAGATGGTAGGAAATTAATCCCACAAAATTTCGGGCACCTTCCACCTCTGTGAAATTTCTAGGGGTCCAGTGGTGTGGGGCATATCTATATATTTCTCCTAAAATGAAGGATAAATTGTTACATCTGGCCTCTTCTACAACTAAAAAGTAAGTACAACCCCCTATGGGCCTCTTTCATTTTGGAGGCAACATACCCCTCATTTGGGTGTACTACTCTGGCCTATTTATCAAGTGACTCAAAAACTGCTAGTTTTGAGTGAGGCCCAGAACAAGAGAAGGCTCTGCAACAGGTTCAGGCTGCTGTGCAAGCTGCTGTGCCACTTGGGCCATAAGATCTGGCTGATCCAATGGTGTTTGAAATGTCAGTGACACATAAAGATGCTGTTTGGAAGCTTTGGCAAGCCCCTATTGGTGAATCATGGTGCAAACCCTTAGGATTTTGGAGTAAAGCTCTCCATCCTCTGCAGATAACTACTGTCCTTTTGAGAAACAGCTTATGGCTTGTTACTGGGCCTTAGTGGAGACTGAAGGCTTAACCCTGGGCTACCAAGTCACCTTGTGGCCTGAGCTGCCCTTCACGAACTGAGTGTTTTCTGACCCACAGTCATAAAGTCAACATGCACAGCTGCATTCCATTGTTAAATGGAAGTGGTATATTCGAGATCAAATTCAAGCAGGACTTGAAATAAGTTGCATGAGGAAGTGGCCCAAATGCCCATGGTCTCCACTTCTGTCACATTGCCTGCTCTCTCCCATTGTGCATATATGGCCTCATGCGGAGTTCCTTATCATCAGTTGACTGAGGAAGAGAAAACTCATGACTGGTTTACAGATGGTTCTGCGTGATATAGAGGCACCACTTGAAAGCGGACAATGGCAGCACTGCAGCCCCTCTCTGGGACCTCCCTGAACAACAGTGGTGAAGGGAAATCCTCCCAATGGGGAGGACTTTGAGCAGTGCACCTTGTTGTTCACTTTGCTTGGAAAGAAAAATGGCCAGATGTGTGATTGTATACTGATTCATGGGCTGTGACCAGTGGTTTTGCTAGATGGTTAGGGACTTGGAAGGAACATGATTGGAAAATTGGAGACATGGATTTATGGGAAAGAGTTATGTGGATAGAGCTCTCTGAATGGGCCAAAAATGTGAAGGTATTTGTGTCTGATGTGAATGCTCACCAAAGGGTGACCTCAGCAGAGGAGGATTTTAAAAATCAAGGGGATAAGATGAATGGTTCTGTGGAAACCACTCATCTTCTCTCCCCAGCTACTTTTATCATTGCTCAGTGGGCTCATAAACAAAGTGGCCATGGTGGCAGGGATGGAGGTTATGCATGGGCCCAGCAACATAGACTTCCACTCATCAAGGCTGACTTGGCTACAGCCACTGCTGAGTGCCCCATCTGCCAGCAGCAGAGACTAACACTGAGTCCCCAGTATGGCACCATTCCTTGAGGTGATCAGCCAGCAACCTGGTGGCAGGTTGATTACATTGAACTGCTTCCATCATGGAAAGGACAACATTTCATTCTTACTGGGATAGACACTTACTCTGGATATGGATTTGCCTTCCCTGCATGCAATACTTCTGCTAAAATTACCATCTGGGGACTCACAGTGTACCTTATCCAATGTCCTGGTATCTCACACAGCATTGCCTCAGATCAAGGAACTCACTTCACAGCAAATGAAGTATGGCAACGGGCCCATGCTTATGGAATTCACTGGTCTTACCATGTTCCTCATCATCCTGAAGCAGCTGACTTGATAGAATGATGGAATGGTCTTTTAAAGGCATAATTATGAAGCCAGCTAGGTGGCAACACATTGCAGAGTTTTGGGAAATGTTTTCTAGGAAGCTGTATATGCTCTAAACCAGCATTCAGTATATGGTGCAATTTTTCCCGTAGCCAGGATTCACAATTTCAGGAATCAAGGGGTGGAAACTCACTATTATCCCTAGTGACCCACTCACAAAATTTTTGCTTCCTGTCCCTGTGACTCTATGCTCTGCAGGTTTAGAGGTCTTAGTTCCAAAGGGAGGAATGCTGTCAATTGGAGACACAACACGGATTTCATTGAACTAGAAGTTAAGAATGCCACCAGCCACTTTGTGTTCCTCATGCCTCTGGATCAACAGGCAAAGAAGGGAGTTACCATGTTAGTTGGTGTGATTGACCCTGATTACTGAGGGGAAATTGGATTGATGTTGCATAATGGAGGTAAAAAAGAGTATGTCTGAAATATAGGCAATTTCTTAGGACATCTGTTAATACAACCATGCCCTTTCATTAAAATAAATGGAAAACTACAGCAACCCAATTCCAACGTGACTACTAATGGTCCAGACCCTTCAGGAATGAAAGTTAGGGTCACTCCACCATGCAAAGGACCACAATCAGTTGAGGTATTTGTTGAGGGTAAAGGGAATACAGAATTGGTGGTGGGAGAAGGTAGTTCTAAATACCAGTTACCACTACATGACCAGTTGCAGAAATGAGGACTGTAATTGTTATGAGTATTTCTTCCTTGTATGTATACATCAGATATTTTTGTTTTCTTCACTTATAAAATATGAGATATAAATGGGGCTAGCACATTTTAAGTTATACACTTATTAGTCATATCATGTTAGGCGCAAGCATGACTTTGTAATTGTCTTTATTTAGAGATCATGTAGAGTTTAAGGAGATGTGTGCAGGTGCCAAGTTGATAAGGGGTGGACTGTGGTGATTAAGATTGTGTGTCATCTTGGGTGGGCCATGATTCTCAGTGATTTGGCAGTTGTGTAATGAGGTAGTTTGGCAGTTATGCAATGATGTAGTTGTCTTCTATGACGTGATCTGATGTGATCAGCCAGTCAGTTGTAAGGGAGTTTCTTCAGGACTGTGGGCTGCATCCAATGTATATATGGACATTCTGGCAAAGCTTGCTGGCTTGCCTTGGATCCTGCATCTGGCTCATCATCACCTGACCTCTGGTTCTTGGAACTTGAACCAGCTGTCTGCTGTATTTCTTGCCAGTCTTGGGTTCGTCAGCCCTTGCAGCTACATGAGTTAAAAGAAGTCTTCAGCCCAATGCCTGACATACAGACTTGAGACTTGCCAGCCTCTATGACCACGTGAACCATTTCCTTGAGATAAATGTCTCTCTCTCTCTCTCCACATATACATACATATTCACTGGTTTTGCTTCTCTAGAGAATCCAGCCTAAGACAGTAGCTGAAAAAGTGAAACAGCTAAGAATGCATACATGATTGAAATTTGAAGAGCAAGGAGAAATGTATTGAATTTATAATGAAAAGCAAGTATTTGCAAGTTTTTTTGGTCTCAGCAGTTTTCAGTTGATTTGAAGTCAGTGTGACCAGATACCAAAGGAGTTTCCTGTAGAGCTTATTAGTTTTCTTGTCCTAGTGAGGTTTCCTAGGTACCTCTACAGACCTTTTAGCCAACAGGGTCTGAGCCTGGCTTATCTCTTGTGTCTCAAACAGTGAACTCCACCCCCTCCTCAGTCCCACACACACGTCAGGGGATTGCTTCTTTCACCAGCTGCTAAGAAAGTCTTAACAGACTTTTCCTTCGTTGCTGATACTTGATTTCTGAAATGAGCAAGACAAAATGCTTAGAAAACATGCCAGTAATAGGGGAAAATAACAGTTTTCTATTTGAATGGGCCTCTGTCACCCACTAAGAACACATCTATATATCCCATCTCATTTAACTCCACAGCAAGCACTGGATGAGGTATTCTTTCCATTCTGTGATGCATGTAGGAAATCTGAGGGGCGAATGACTTGCCCACTATAAAACGGTTACTGTATGGTAGAGTGAAACCGTGAACCCAGTTGTAACCCAGGCCCCCACCCTTGCTCCTTCCAGTCTATCACGATGCCTTCCAAAGCCGTGCAGATGCTGTAGCAGTCACTTTTTTGCTTGGAAAGAGATGTTCATTTAAATTGATGGAATTTTTTCCTTTGATTCAAAAAGTAAATACTTTGGGGAACTGGAGAACTGGAATGAGAAAACCCAACAAGACTCTTTCTAGAGAGAAACACTCTTTCTAAATAAGGTGAAAGAAGAAAGAAAAGTGCTTTGCTTCCTGTAATTGCAGACTGTATTTACGATCCTGGGACTGTATTTGTCCAACATGGAAAATGTGTGTGATAATAGCCATATCCCTTATTTCACAGTGTGCCTCTTGTTAACTTCAAAGAGATCCTGCTTGTGCCCACAAATCTAATGGCTTCGCGCAAAACATAAAATGGAATTCAAAGGTAATGCTGTTTAACACGGCAGCCTCTTTCCCTTTCTTCTCGGTGAAGTGAATGGAACCCACTTTTGTCCCTGTTTTGCAGGTGCCCTCTTTTGCACAGCAGGCTCAGGGGGCAACTGTCAAGGGAAAGGGGAGGGAGAGTTGTGAAATTTAGTGCGCTGGGCAAGCCAGTCGCCAAAGCTAAAGCAAAATGGTGGCCTGTTTGTGTAGGGAGAGACAGCAGGAGGCACGACTGAACTTCACTAGAAGCTGTGGAGACGATGCCTGAGACTGAAATGGCTGGAAAAGACGCAGTTAATGGCCAGTTCAGGTATATGCTAAACATGGGTACCAGTTGCCTTTGAGCTGATTCCAACTCACAATGACCCCATGTGTGTCAGAGTAAACCTGGGCTCCATAAGGTTTTCAATGGCTGATTTTTTGGAAGTTGATGACCAAGGCTTTCTTTCAAGGTGCCTCTGGGTGGACTTGAATCTCCAACTTTTCGATTAGCAGCCAAGTTTATTAACTGTTTGCATCACCCAGGACTCCTGCGTGCTATGCACAAACCCACACATAAAAAGTACAGAGAACAATCCAAGGGCGGTGGGGTATATCTCTTTGGATAATGAGGGCACTGTCTCCTGAGAAGTAAATATTAGTTTGTTGTTGTTGTTAGGTGCCCACGAGGTGATTCCGACTCATAGCAACCCCTTGTGACAGGGTAGAACAGCCGCATAGGGTTTTCTAGGCTGTAATCTTTATGGGAGCAGATCACCAGGTCTTTCTCCTATGGAGCCACTAGGTGGGTTCAAACCTCCAACCTTTTGGTTAGCAGTCTGTTCATTAAAAAGTAAAAATAAGAGCACTAGAAGATTGTGGCATAGGACTTTTTCTGAGGTGGGACCTTTACAAATCTAAGAAGCCCTTGGAGCTGATTTTCATTCAAACATTGAGTGTTCATAACTCTGCATATAAGAAAGGCTTTGCCCTTGGTGGGGGGGGGGGATCTCTAAAATTGTGACATGAAAATAGCATATTATATAATATTAAGTTGTTATGCATTGAATTCTGATAATGCATTTGTGAGTTTTTTTAAAAATACAATTTATATTTGAGGTGAATTTTCTAACAGAACAAAAAGATCCTATACTAATGACTACTCCCCTTAGCCTTGTGACATACCCAAGTGTTTATGGGCCTATCAGACCATTCCGAAAAGCGACAACGTGCATGTTCCTTAAATAAGGCCAAGGTTGTAGGCTTGTGTTTTGAGCATGTAGTCCAAAAGCAACAACGATCCCAAGAAGCCCTTTTGTCACCTGTGCCTTTGACTACAGGGAGCTCGAGGAGAAAGCTTTTTGTAGGGACACGACACCTCCTCTGTCCCATCATCACCATTGTTTGGGATGTGTGGCTGTAGGCATTGGCCAGACAGCCAGTATTTCTGAGCACTTACTCTGTGCTGGGAGTCCTGGTGGCACAGTGGTTAAGAGCTCAGCTGCTAACCAAAAGACTGGCAGTTCAAATCCACCAGCTGCTCCTTGGAAACCCTATGGGGAAGTTCTACTCTGTCCTCTAGGGTCACTATGAGTTGGAATCAAGTCAACGGCAACAGGTTTGGTTTTTGTTTTTTTTTTGTACTCTGTGCTGAGAGAGGGGAGCACAGCAGGAAGAAGAAAGACAGGCTCCCACTGAACAGCAATCTGTCCTGAGAGGACTGACATTGTGGGGGCATTTATAGGACAGGGAAGGACAGGATGCTATGGAGCCATGTCAGGGCCTGGGAACAAATCTAAGGTCCAGGAAGACTTTTGGAGGGAGTAGTGTTTAAGGGATACCTGAAGGATGAGTGAAAACAATTAGGCATTGCTTCTCCTTCCCACCTGAGTGTCCACTACGACGGGTTTGGGTTTTTGTTTTGGTGTTGATGTAGGAGGAGTCCCTGGGTGGTGCAAACTTGTGGTCAGCTACTAATCAAAAGGTTGGAGTTTCCAGCCCCACCCCCAGAGGCACCTCAGAAGAAAGGCCTGGCGATCTACTTCCGATAGAGCACAGCCATGTAAACCCTATGGAGCACAGCTCTATTCTGACACTCATGGGGTCACCATGGGTTGGAATAGACTCAACAGCAGCTGGTTCTTTTGTTGATGTAGAAGAATCTGTGCACTGTTCGCTCTGCACTGAACTGGAGGGTTTTCTCTGCAGGTTAGTCTGGAAGGAGTCAGTCGCTCTGAATGCAGCAAGATGAAAGCTGGGCTATTTTCAGCGATGGTTTTATTTCATGTTGATTTTCCCTAAGAGCCAGATCACATAGAATTAAAACAAAACTATCAAATTGATTCTAGACACTGCTCAAGGTCATTGAGACAATCTTTGGTCCTTCTCAAATGAGGTTAGCTACCTTAACTACATCAGAATCATATGGTGGCATTTGTGAAATTTCTGGGTCTCACCTCAGACGGACGGAGGCAGACCTCATTTGAGAATGACGTGCAGGGAGAAACGGGGGTCTGTATTTGCAAAGATCACTCACTAATCTAGATGCCATGGGTTTGAAAGTCCTGAAATATTGGAAAAAGCTACGTCGAGGCCAAATTTAACTCATTTTAAAATTTGGTATAAAATATAGTTGTGCTTTTGTTTTAGAATTTTGCTTTTATTTTGCTTGCTTTTTCCATCCCTGGACTGAGCTGATTTAGCTAATGATTTGGGAATTTTTTTTTTCCGCATTTTTTTCTCTTATGTTACTATGCCTTAAAAATACACTAGAGGGCGGCATAAGGCCACAAAACTTGCTGTAGGCGACTCAGGCGCGGGGGTGGGCTGGAAATCTCAAAGTATTCCAGTTGCATTGGGAAGCTGGATTTCTTTGTTTTCAGCCATATGAAATTCTACGGTTAGCCTTTATAGTGATGCATACTTTTGTTTGCGGCTCCATTTTCATTGTATATATACGGCCGTTCAGTGTGGAAATTTCAAAGCCGGGACAATGTTTCCCACCTTGACTCGAATGGGCACGGTCAGAAGTGGGCAGGCGTGGAATGATCTTTCTCTAAAAAGAGAAATTCCAGGCAGGTGACCTTGTTCAAATTATCTTTTTTGACACGGGCATATTCTCAGGGGCTTGTGTGTCTCTCCCTGCGGACACAGTGTTGTTTTCATCTTTATTTCCCAGGCGTTTGTGTTCTATTCGCTCTGGCTATTACGGACAAGCTGCAACATGCTCTGAAAGGAGCAGCATGCATTTGCTCTCGGGAGTGATTTCCGAGCCCAGCTCCGTATTCATGGTGGGACTTCTGAGTCTTGCCCCCTTTTGAGAGATAACAGATGGGTGTAATTCCCCTTATTTTCTTTCTCTTGTATATTTGGCCAATTTGTATGTTTATATGTGCATATGTATGAGAGAGCTAATATTTATAGAGTCCCTGGTAAATGCTAAATAGATTTAAATGAGGTCATTGTATTCAATCCTTGCAATTACCGAGGGATTTGAATTGAGGCCAGTCTTGCTCATTCTTTAACGTAGTGGAAGAACAAAGATCAGGGAGGAAACAGCCTCTTTGGTCCCCATCTTCCCTGAGTTCTCTTCTTTAAGGCATTACCGAGGTTTCTCCTTTAGCAAATTGAGGATAAATTACTTATTTGATTAAAAAAACCAAACCATACCCGTTGCTATCGAGTTGATTTTGACTCCTAGCAACCCTATAGGACAGGGTAGAACTGCCTCATAGGGTTTCCAAGGAGCAGTTCGTGGATTCGAACTGCCAACCTTTTGGGTAGCAGCTGTAGCTCTTAACCATTGTGCCACCAGGGCTCCAATTTACTTGATTTGGGGAGGGGGGGGATTAAAGATTCCTAGGTACACAGGGTAAACCCTGGTGGCTACTGGTTAAGAGCTCGGCTGCTAACCAAAAGGTCGGCAGTTCAGATCCACCAGCAGCTGCTTGGAAACCCTATGGGGCAGTTCTACTCTGTCGTATAGAGTCGCTATGAGTCGGAATGGACTCCACGACAACGGGTTTTGGTTTGTTTTTAGGTGCGTAGGATAGACTGCCCTCAGGTGGCTCCTTAGCGCAACTACTTGAAGGTGAATAACTGAACCCACATCTAGGTCAGCCAGGCAGCTCTTTGTCAGTTCACCCTCCTTTATTCGTCCTTCTTGAGCGCCAAGTCCCTTGTCCCCCCAGGGCTTTGAGTTCTCATGCTGCCTGCTGACCTTGTCCCTTCCTTGGTAACATCATCCACACCATCATCGCCACGATGTCGCCTCTAGCTTCCCTCATACCAGTTCCCAGAGTCCACTCTGACTCATGTCAAGCCCAGGTGTGTCAGAGTAGAAATGTGCTCCATAGGGTTTTCAGTGGCTGATTTTTGGAAGTAGATAGCCAGGCCTTTCTTTCAAGGAGCCTCTGGGTAGAGTCGAACCTCCAACCTTTTGGTTAGCAGCCGAGGATGTTAACCATTTGCACCACCCAACACTGAACTCCAATGCCTGCTATTGTTTATCCTGCTCCAAGCCCTAATCACTGTACCACCAGGGCTCCCCCTAATCAGAGTCAACCAAAATAGGCTTTTCCTTTCAAATATATTCTATCTCTGTGCAAAGTTTTCAAGATACATGGTCTTCTTGCTCTTTTCTTTTTTATCTCAGGGCCAGTCTCTATTACTCTGATATCCTCCTGCTCTGATCCTGAATATAAAACATAGCCCCTCATTTTCTACCCTTTAATGCTGCCACTTGACACATCATCACCGCGGTACTTCAGTGGCCTCTGTTCTATTCCCAAGTCCTGATCCAGACTTCAGCCCACATGACAGTGGTGAGCACACTTGCCTTGCCCACATAATTTGCTCCAATAGGAAACATTCAGAGATGAGTCTGACTTTGAGCTTAGCCTTTTGCCAGGAGGTGGCGTTGAAAATAGAGGTAAGGTCCCATTGGTTGGGCCCTGGTGGTGTAGTGGTTAAGAGTTCGGCTGCTAATCAAAAGGTCAGCAGTTCGAATCCACCAGCTGCTCCTCGGAAACCCTATGGGGCAGTTCTTTTTTTTTTTTTTTTCTTCAGTTTGTAAGGGAAGGAGATTTACTGACTTTACTTCATTTGATGGGAGATTATTTTAAGGATCCATTAGGAAGTAAGAGAGACAAGAAACCCTTTCAGCTGTTGTACAATCAGGCTACACAGAGGGTAAGAACTTTGTTCTGACGAGTGCCCTGAGATCTCAAGAGCTACCCTCTCAGGAGTTTCCTTGGAGACACGTGACCACTGCTCTCGAATCCAGTGTCCATGATGACCACAGCCCAGCAGCCCCTGTCCACCCTGACTGCTCCAAACGCCACTAGATCACTTCTCTCTACTCACCTCTCTGCTTCCAGGAACTTCCTCCTCCTGCCTTCTTCTACCTCCTGGCTTCTACCTATTGCTCTTGTTCCTCTGTGTTTGCAGTTCTGTGTACTCACCTCTGCATCTGACCTTCAATTTCTCCAAATGTCGGGGTCTCTTAGAGTTGATCTACCGCCATCTGGTCTAGAGCACTTCATGGGCTTTTGTCCCACTGTCTGTGGTCAGTCTCACTTCCCCAGGTGTAGAAGCTATAAAAACAGAGGTGAAGTTGTGTGGCATAAGGCATGAACTTTAAAGAAGACCTCCAAGAACTAGGCTGTGGGCTGCAAGGTCCTCTATAGCATCTCAGAAGGAAGTAGGGTAATCTGCCCATTCAGAAGGGCCTGAATGTCATTCCAGAAGGTGGGGAGAGGGCGATGCATGTAAGGGTTTTAAGCAGGAGAGTGGAGTTCATGGTGCACTTTAGAATCATTCCTTTGGCTTCTGTGCAAAGGATGGGCACAGAACAGAGATAATAAGGCTCTGAGTATGCAAAAGTAAGACTCGCCATTTTTGTTACTGCTTTTCCCATAAAGGAATTACAGAGTAGCTACTTGACAGACAATTGTTGTTAGGTTCTCTCAAGTGGGTTCCAACTCCTAGCGACCATGCACAACAGAACGAAATGCTGCCTAATCTTGAGCCATCCTCACAATTGTTTCTGTGTTTGAACCCATTGGTGCAGCCACTGTGTCAGTCCATCTCATTGAAGGTCTTCCTCTTTTTCCCTGACCCTCCACCAAGCATGATGTCCTTCTCCAGGGATTGGTCCCCCTGATCGCATGTCCAAAGTACATGAGATGAAGAAGTCTCACTATCCTCGCTTCTAAGGAGCATTCTGGCTGTACTTCTTCCAAGACAGATTTGTTCATTCTTCTGGCAATCCATGGTATATACAATATTCTTTGCCAATACCATCATTCAAAGGCATCAATTCTTCTTTGGTCTTCCTTATTCATTGTTCAGCTTTCGCATGCATATGAGGCAATTGAAAACACCATGGCTTAAGTCAGGCACAACTTAGTTCCCAAAGTGACATCTTTGCTTTTAATACTTTAAAGAGGCTTTGCAGCAGATTTGCCTAATGTAATATGTTGTTTGATTTTTTGACTGCTTCTTCTATAGATATTGATTAAGGATCCAAGTAAAATGAAATCCTGGCAACTTCAAAGTTTTCTCCATTTATCATTACGCTGCTCATTGATGCAGTTGTGAGGATTTTTGTTTTCTTTATGTTGAGGTGTAATCCATACTGAAGGCTGTAGTCTTTGATCTTCATCAGTAAGTGCTTCAAGTCCTCTTCACTTACAGCAAGGAAGGTTGTGTCATCTGCATATGGTAGGTTGTTAATGAGTCTTCCTCCAATCCTGATGCCCCGTTCTTCTTCATATAGTCCAGGTTCTTGGATTGTTTGCTCAGCATACAGATTGAATAAGTATGGTGAAAGGATACAACCTTGATACACACCTTTTCTAATTTTAAACCATGCAGTATCCCCTTGCTCTGTTGAAACGACTGCCTCTTTATCTAAGTACAGGCTCCTCATGAGCACAATTAAGTGTTCTGGAATTCCTTTTCTTCACAGTGTTATCCGTAATTTGTTATGATCACCATTTACGTTGTTGAAAAAAGGTATTTGTAACGAATAAGTCACTGGTCTTGCAAAATTATATATACACATATACACACACATACAAACACATATATAGAGATGGCCTGATGGTGCAGTGGTTAAGCACTTGGCTGCTAATTGGAAAGGTCGGCAGTTCGAACTCACTTGGCTGCTCAGCAGGAGAAAGATGGGGCAATCTGCTTCCATAAAGATTACAGCCTTGGAAATGCTATGGCACAATTCTATTCCATCCTATAGAGTTGCTATGAGTTGGAATCAACTCTATGGCAATGGGTTTTTTGTTGTTGTTGTTGATACATATACATATATATATATGTATGTATGTATACACATATGTAAGTATATAATTATATATATAATATATGTATGTAATCTAGTCACAGTATTATTTTTTTACTTCAAATCATCTCCTTAAAATGAGTTGGGGTAATTGCAGTATGTGTCAGCTTAGAAGAAACATTTGGGCTCATTTTTAAGAGATTCTATCATCATTTTACATCATAAAACACAATCTTAACTCAGAAATTTCAAAATGGCCAACACTTGGAATTTGGGCTGCAGCCTGCTTGGGACCAACTCCTGGCAGCAGGAAATGGGTCATGTTCAGCTCTGCCCTTCCTACTGCTGTCTTCCTATAGCTTGTTAACCAGGCTCTGGTCTGGCAGGTGCCTCAAGCCCACTCCTCTCACCTCAAGTCCTCTGGTACTTCTGTTCCCTCTGCCCAGACCCTTTGGTCTCCAGACAGCCCTGACTGACTTGCTGTCATGCACCTGAGACCCACATCTGTCCGTGAGAAATTCCCATGCATCTTTTGCCCCAGCAGCCCTGGAAGTGCAGCACTTACCCAAGGCCTCCGTTGTTCTGTAGCCTCAGGCTGTTTAAAGCTGTCTGGATATTGCATATGTCAGGCACTAGTTCTACATCCACCAAGAGAAGGGAGCCTAAGGCAAGTGCTCCCGGAGGACTTTGAGAGCCTGCTCACTAGGCTTGGGTCTAGAATGGAGGGAGCACTACACTGTTGGGGGCAGTAGTGCAAACTCATTGGACAGTGATAGCTAGTTCCAGAAATACTCCCTGACATCTTTTCTTTCCAATCCCTACCACCTTTAAAAAAAAATTATTATTAATATGTTCTTGCTACAGCTCAGAGTCCAAGGGGTACAGAGCCAGTATTGTACCGTCTCCTCTGTAAATCTGGCACATGGATATCTGTTTCATACTCGCATTGTTATCTGGTATCTACTGTGTTAAAATTTCAGTTTTGATATTGTTTCTCAAGTATGATCTCTTAATCCTTGCAGAGATTACATGACTGACCTATTAAACCCATTGCTGTTGAGTCGACTCCAACTCATAGCGACCCTGTAGGACAGAGTAGAACTGTCCCATAGGGTTTCCAAGGAGAGGCTGGTGGATTTGAACTGCTGACCTTTTCGGTTAGCAGCCGAGCTCTGCACCATTGTGCCACCAGGGCTCCTGAAATGAGGTATTGGTGCCCCCACTTTCAGATGAGCGAATGGAGAGCCAGAAAGTTTACAATAAGCTGCCTGTTCTCACATAGTGCTGAGTGGTAGAATTAGAATCTGAATCCAGGTGTCTAGCAACATTTACATACTACTGTATGTATTTGCCAACATATTAGCAGACATTTCTTTTGAATGTCTAGAGGGAAAGTTATCACCTATTTTAATCATGGGGGAAAATGTGATAAAATGAAATAAAACATTTCCTCCTCCATATAAAACTGAGTTCTTCAAAACTTCTATATTTGTGTAATGCTGAAAATGTCACTTCTTTTTATTTATTTATTTTTATTGTACTTTAGATGAAGGTTTACAGAACAAATAGTTTCTCATTAAACAGTACGCATATTGTCTTATGACAATGGTTAACAACCCCATGACATGTCAACACTGTCCCTTCTCAACCTTGGGTTCCCTATTACCAGCTTTCCTGTCCCCTCCTATCTTCTATTCCTTGTCCCTGGACTGTTGTGCCCCATTAGTCTTGTTTTGTTTTATGGGGCTGTCTAATCTTTGGCTGAACGGTGAATCTCGGGAGTGACTTCATTACTGAGCTAAAAGGGTGTCCAGGGGCCATACTGTTGGGGTTTCTCCAGTCTCTGTCAGGCGAGTAAGTTTGGTCTTTTTTTGTGAGTTAGAATTTTGTTCTACATTTTTCTCCAGCTCTGTCCGGGACCCTCTGTTGTGATCCCAGTCAGAGCAGTCAGTGGTGGTTCCCGGGCGCCATCTAGTTGTACTGGACTCAGTCTGGTGGAGGCCGTGGGAGTTGTGGTCCATTAGTCCTTTGAACTAATCTTTCCCTTGCAGCTTGTTTTCTTCATTCTCCCTTGCTCCCGAAGGGGTGAGACAGGTGGAGTATCTTAGATGGCCGCTCACAGGCTTTTAAGACCCCAGATACTACTCACCAAGGTAGAAGGTAGAACATTGAAAATGTCACTTCTGATAATTGCAAGGTAACTGATAGTTCTGCTTTCACTGTCCACATGCTCTTCCCAGTCCCATGCATTATGTAAAGCTTATATATTGGCTTTATGTCCTTAGCCCCTAAAGTCTTCCTCAGCTACTCCACTTAACAATTTTAATTACTCTATGCTCTTTATACGTATTCTGTAGATCATTTTCATTCCGTAGACGCTTAAAACAGGCTCAGGCAAATATAGAACTTGGTTGGGTGATTGGAGGTTGGCCTATCAATCAATCATGAGCCAAAAATAGAAAACCAAATTGTTGCATAGGCTACAAGAAAGCTCAGGAACGACTCCCATACCAACTGTTTGTGAGGATCCTGTTACTGGTCCCTTAGTTTAAGTCTCTGCTAATTCTCAGAAGAGTCATTTCTAAACTCCTTCACCTAGTCTATTCTTGTTATTGAGAAGGTTTTTCATAAAAATAGGAGACTGTACGATGCAGTGGGAAAAGAGGTAGCCTAGGAATCAGAGGTCTAGGTGCCAGCGTTATTATCCTTGTAATAGCTGTATTGCTTTGGGCAGTGTATTAGTTTTCTAGGGCTGCCATAAAAAAGTACCACAGACTGGTGGCTTAAAACATTTGAAATTTATTCTCTCCCAGTTCTGGAGACTAGGAGTCTGAACTCAAGGTGTCAGCAAGACCATACTCTATCTGAAAGCTCTAGGAGAAGATCCTTTCTTGTCTCTTGCAGCTTCTGGTGGTTGCTGACAACCATGGATTGTAGATACATCACCTCAGTCTCTGCCTCTGCCTTCACATCGCAGTCTGCACCCTGTGTCTGTGTCTCTTCTCCTCTTTTTATACGGACAACAGTCATATTTGATTGGGGCCCTCTCTGCTCCAGTGGAACCCTGATAGCACATTGAAGCCCTGGTAGCACAGTGGTTAAGAGCCTGGCTGCTATCCAAAAGGTTGGCAGTTAGAATCCACCAGCTGGTCTTTGGAAACCCTATGGGGCACTTCTGCTGTGTCCTATAGGGTCACTATGAGCCAGAATTGACTTGACAGCAGTGGGTTTGGTCTATTCCAATATGACCACTTGGTTGGAGAATAAAAGGAAAAATAAATTGGAAATATTTTTACTGTTTTCACTCAGAGGTAAATTTATAATAGAGGTAGCTGAGTATGAATTTATATGCTTGAACTTGCACCCCATCTGCCACGGCGTCACTGGCATAGAGTGGGTTTAAAGAAGATGGATTACCACGCACACCTCCATAGCAATTTGACTTTATTCGTTTCTGTGTAGCATGCCCACCAGCTTTCCCTCACAGTCTGTTGGCCAAACACAAACAAAATCTGTCTTTGTGTTGTAAGTTTTAGTATTCTACTATTTGAAAAAAAAAAAAAAAATCCTTCTTCTTTGGGCATTTCCATTTCAAAATTTCAGCTGGAAACAGAAATTTCAGAATCTTGAAACGTTTTCTGTCCTGTCGATAAACACAATGCCAATATTAACTCTCAAAGGCTTGCTATTGGTTAAGTTCTGAGCATAAACCTTATTGGTGTCCCGCCACCTGCCACACACAGGTATTAGGTTGCATTAGGTTGGGACGTAGATGAATGCAGGAGCCATATTAACCTCTCAGAGGGAGACAACTGAAAAGTGGCTGCCATATCTAAAAATCAAATTTTGGAGTCATAAGGATTTTACCCAACTTGCAAGAATTTCAATACCTGACATTTATGATTAGGAAAGCACACTGACTTTGTATTCATAAAATTCCTCAGTTGGCATGCAGGCGAGTCTCCCTTTGTCCTGGGAACCTGTGTTAGCTTTCTTGGACCCCTGCTAACATGTATTATTGTTACTTTTCCCAATTGGCCAAGACTCTCCAGAAATGTCCGATATTTTGTAGTAGTGGAGCTGTATAAATTAGCTGTTTGGAGTGTACAATGTGTAAATCAATGTGGATTAAATGAAAATGGGCATAGTTTCAGAAGGCCTTGGTTTGGAATTAGACCCTGTCTTTCCCTGGTGTTGCAACCTTGGAAAAGCCCCTCAGCCCCTCTGAACCAGAGTTTCTTCACTTGTGACATGTGCTCATGATACCTTCTACTCTCCTTGTAGCTCACCAGGCAGAAACTAAGTGAAACTGAGTAAAAGCATGTGCACGGCAAAGTTCAGGGCACTATGCCAATGTCAATTAGTGTTACGGTGATAAAGTCAAGCTATCTTTTC
The DNA here is from genome assembly GCF_000243295.1 of Trichechus manatus latirostris. Lineage (NCBI taxonomy): Eukaryota > Metazoa > Chordata > Mammalia > Sirenia > Trichechidae > Trichechus > Trichechus manatus. The sequence continues at coordinate 11,458,113 of NW_004443941.1, forward strand.
TGGTTTTGACCTTACCGATGCTTGGCACTGATTGCCAATGATTCAGATCTGTGAGGAGGCCCTCTCTCATTCAGGCAGGGCTTCCTACATCTAAATTCAATCATCTTGGGGACTTACTTTGTGAAATACAAAGTCATTTTAGCCAAAATAATATTCTATTGGATATGGGGGCTTGCTGTAGGATCAGGAACACCCGTGGCTGGCAAGGAGCCAAGAGATTATAGCTGTAGACCAGAAGGGCAATAATCTCAGGAGTCCTTGAGTGGTGGCACAAAGGCTAGGTAGAGCGAGACATCTGCAAACCAACAGGAAGTGCAGATGGGGATTAACAAACTCAGTGGCGCAGAGCATCAGGGGTCTATGCAGTTAGATGGGCTCTGTTCTGTGGCCACAGACAATAAATGCATGCCTCTTTTGTGACAATAACAGGATGACAGGGTGGATTAGTATGGAGAGACGGTGTGAAGTGTTTGTACCTGTAGAGGCTACATGAATCAGGTCATATTCATATTTGGGCAGCACAGAGAAAAACAGAATAGACAAAGACCAAGTGTGGTGGAAGACCAGAGGCTGAAGTTTAATTTTCCAGAAAGGCTGTGGCCCCTATTTTAACATCAGAAGGCTCTGGAATGGGCTCTCATTAGCACTCATAGATACCCCATGGTGTTTCTGCACTTCTATCTTTATCTCTCTGCCTCTCTACACAAATAAATTCAGTGTATGTCAGTTGACACTGGTCATGAATTACTCTATCAGTATGGGAAAAAAAATGCTGTCACACTGAATTCTCTTAATGAACTGGATAACTTCACATCTGTGTTTAGGAAAGGGGGCAGTAGAAGAAAAATCCCCACAGTGAACCTCATTCATGATCTCTCAGGTGGAGGGAAGCAGGGACAAATATGAATAATAATATAAATAGTTTAAGTGTTGTCTCATTATTTAAGCAATTCTCTATTGAATGTGAACCTCTAATTCATCTCTTCATTCAATGAGTCTACAAAAAATTACTGAGTGCCTACAAAGTGAACAAGAGAATATACAGATGTCTAGCACATGAGCATTTCTTCAAGAATTTATAAATTAATGGGGAGATAAGACATGCACACAAAGAACTGTAATACTAAGGAAATAGAGGTTCAAAATGTTATGGAGGCTCAGTGATCATACTTACCTAGAATTAGGGAAACAGGGAGATATTAACAAAGTGGAATTTGAGTTGAGCCCCCAAAATTGGATAGGGTTTTGGAATATAGCATTGAAGGAATATGTACTATAACTATGAGTAGCTTTAAAATCAGGGTTGGAGAAATGAAAAATACAGTTTGATTGAGGGCTAGTTATGAGGAGAGGATTGATGATATATCAGTTATCTGGCTGGCAAAAGTTATTGGAGAAGATTATTTGAAATTTGGCAGAAGATATTGAGGAAAGATTATTCAAAGTCTTGAACACTCGGCTAAGGTGTTTAGACATTATTTGGAAGACAGAGGAGGTATTGGAAAAATGGAAACACACTGGGGAGATGAATATGGTGTTGATGTGGAAGAGGAATGGAAGGCAGGTACACCAGGTAATGGACTATTACACGAAAGGTGTGTAAGGTGACAGGTGGACAAGGACTAGACAATGAAATGGAAATAGCAGAGTGAACGTCAGAAGTGTTGGCACAAGTGAGCCGTTAGTCTTTGGCAGCAGGTTGAATGTAAGATTTGAGATATAGAATAAAGCTAAAAATGATTTTGGAATTTCATTGTGGGTAGCAGAGAGACTAGAAATGTAATAATTATGAAAGAGACAAGTGTAGAAGAAGAAGTAGTTTCTGCATGAAGGTTTGGTTTTTGGCTGAACCTAGAGAGCAAGCCACAAGATACAGATTTAGGGATATTTTCTACAAAATCGATAGTGGGTTATTCTAGGATTAAACCCATTACATGCCAAGGAAGACTAAGATGCAGAGAAATTAGAGGACAGCTAATAAATCAAAATTATGACCATTGAGCCCTCTTTAGCAAAAAAGTCTCTAAAATTAACCTAATTTTATTCATAGAGGATATAGACAAGAGAACCTATTGAAAAGACAGTGTACTTTATAGCAAAACAACTAGTTGGCTCGCCACTTTTGGTTTAAATATTGAATATTTGGTGTTCTCTTAACTTAGGTATGGTCTTGGATACTGTTAGTTGTGCAATTCTAAGGATCGAAAGTTTCCATTTGTCTACTCTCAAGCTCAAGTGCGTTAGAGAAATAGTAAGACCCTCCCACGCTTTTGCTTTCATAACTTAATGTCATTTAATTAAGAAGTCATAGGAAATAGTAACTTTGGCTTTGTCCACAGAAAAAAATTGTAAAGTAAATAAATACGTTTGTTCCCCAGGGATTGTAGATGACTTTCTTCTATTTCACAGGGTACTACTGTAATAAAAGGAGGTTTAGGTATAGTTTGTCTCCCAAAGAAGAGCAGCATTAGGGTATCTGGGCAAGATCTGACTTGCAGATCCTTGTTCCTTTTTGACTCTGCAATAAAAGATTAAAATGAAAGATAATGACAAATTTGGGGACAGAGGTTGAATGCTCCCTAGGTAAGAGAAGGCATCCCTCCTACAGGATGTTGTTGTTGTATGCCACTGAGTCAGTTTTGACTCATACTGACCCCCACATGACAGAGTAGAGCTGCCCCATAGAGTTTTCTAGGCTGTAGTCTTTACAGGAGCAGATCACCAGGTCTTTCTCCCATGGAGACTCTGGATGAGTTCAAACCATCAACCTTTTGGTTAACAGCCGAGCACTTAACCATTGTGCCATCAGGGCTCCTTTCCTGCAGGATAACACTCAGAAATTAGCCCAGGCTATTTGCACTTTTTTTCTATGAGCCACTTACAAGATTTCAGAGAAAAGTTAGAGTTGCACCTAAGTTTACTGTCCAAGGTCCAGTCTTCTCAGAATGGATCTTCCAGAACTGTACTTTCTCTGGTTCAGCCAGTAGGAAAGTAAGCCAGTGTGTACGACTTAAGCTTTTTTCCCCAAACGCCACTTATAAGAGCTTTGCGAGAGCGTCCTATAGATTCCCTAGAGTTTTAGCTCTAGATTTACCCAAATCTACAAAGGACTTGTCCTTTATGTATGCTGTTTTTAATTAAAATGTAAGAGGCACAAAAAAGTACATATGAATAAACAGGAAAGCTGAGTCAAAGAACTAATTATACCTTGACACTTGTGTTCTGCTACTGTAAAGCAGAGCTTGAAGCTGCTGCTCTAATTGCCTCATGCTCCCTCTTTTAAGAGAAGAAAAAACCTCCTACAAACTTCATTTATCTGCTTTTGGTTGATGGCTCCCAAGCCATGTTTCCAAGTCACAACCTGTCTTCTCTAAGCCCCAGGTTCATATTATTGGAGCCTGGAGGACACTCCTACCCCAGTGCAACGCGTGTAATGTTAAATGTAATTTCATCTCCCCTCTCCAAATTATTACTGCTTCAAATTCTCTAGTCTCCTACCCTGCCTAGCTTAGATCCTTGGACTTTTCATTGTCTCCCTTTTTCCTTTGTTAAGCCAGTAGTCAAAAATTCCATCGTGTTACTCAGACTTTCCTTTTATTTTTATTTATCCAACATTATTTCCCACGGCCCTTTTGGAAACTTCTCACTTACAGCCAAGTCTGGCCCTTGACGCTCTTTCTTGAGTACCGTATTTAGTTTTGTCTCCATGCTATATCCATACTGTTCCCCAGGCCAGACCCTGCCTTTTATGCCATTGCAAATCCTATACTTTATTTTGGCCTCAGCTCTTCCATGATACTCCACCTTAAACAACCACAGTCCACAAAAGCCTTCTATTTCTCTGATTGCATGGGGCACAGTTAGCCTTATGACCTGGCCCTTGGGCATCATGACATTTTTTGTTGCTGTCTCTTAATCTGTTCAGATTAATTAGAAGATATTTATCAAGTAGCTTTCCTCAGTGCTGGTAGGTTTAAAAATTAGTATGTCGAAGGAGACCCTTGAACTGCTTAGAGTATAGTACAAGGCATATTTCAAGTACACAAATGACTGTAAACTGAACCAAGGAAAGTAGATGCCAAGGGGGACTTGTACATTTGGCATCTTGCCATTCCAATTGTGCTAGAAACTCCATTGGAGAACAACTTGGGCTTCTCACTTTTTTGTACTTTGTAGTGAACTCAGCCTGGAATGAAGCGCACCACAGATGTCTAATCCTTACCAGACCCATCAACACAACCACACCAGTAACAATCACATGCTGAGTGCATGCTAAATACCCAGTGCTTTACATGCATTCTGTCTCATCCTTACGGCCTTCCACCGTAGGCATTATTAACCCATTTCACAGATGAAGAATCTGACTCTCAAAGAAATTATGTGACTTAACGTGCCTACACTCAGCCAGCCAGTAAGTAGCAGAGCTGGGATTTGTAGCCAGATCTGACTAAAAGGCCTGTGCACTACTCCCTACTTGTGACTGCCCAGCTACTCCCCGGGAATGCGTATCTGTGATAGCAACTCAGATCATCCTACAGATAACACTCTTGAGAGAAACACAATGTTTGTTTATAAATGGTGCTAGAGGTAAGGGTACTATTGAGGCTTCTTTAAGAAACCCATCCCCTAAATATTTGACTGTACCTGGGTTTACACATGTTCCCTTCTGCTAACAACGCCCCAACTCCACCTTTGCCTTGTCAATTGCATGTATGACCTACTTTAAAAATAAACGAATGAATGGATGATAGATAGACAGAAGTGCATTTATTTACATAAATAAAAGTCAGCTACTCATAGCTTGAAGAAGATAGGGAAATGTTGGTTTTAAGTTTGTTTGGTTTTAAGTTTCTTGTAGGAAACTGGCTTTTACCTGATGGACATCCCAGCTCTCTTCCACACACAGAGTCATTAAGATGTATATCCTTTTTCAATGCACGCGATTTTGCCTGCAAGAGCCCATTAGTGCTAATGGGTCATTTTTCTCCCATCACCCCAAGAATGAAACAGAGAAGCTGCATCTTTGATGAAGTGGTAATGGTACACAGGTCTCAGGCCACTTAAGGGTTTTCTTTGTTCTCTTCATATGGCAATCCACAAAGGGACTTTAAAACGCTCTCGACTATATGAAGAGTTTATGAAGACAGTACTAAGTGGTGGTGCTAAATGCATCTTTAGTAATAAAAATGAGAATAAGCCCCCTACTTATAAAGTCAAACTCATCTACCTTGGTATGTTTGAGGCTTGTATCCTGTACTGCTTGAATGGATATTTTCTGTTCTTTAGTAATGCAGGGGAGACAGTATTACCTCTCTTCAATAAGCTTTAAGAAGTTGCTCAGGCAGGAAAGTTTGCTAATAGGAGAAATAGGAATTGTAATAGGAAGTGGGAAGAGGAAGGAAGGAAGTGCATTTTAGAATTAGGTCTGTCCCCGTGTTTTGTATTCCTATTCTTCTTCCTTGGTTGATTCTTTTCTACTATGACTTCAATCCATCAGCGGGCTGACTATATTTATTGAATGCCCACTGTGTTTAAAGCCCAATACTAGGCACTGTGGGAAAGTATGAAAGAAATAAAATACATAGTTTCTTTCCTCCAGGAGGTTAGGATCAGAAAAAGGGTGATTGGTTATAGCATTCCGTTCTTAACTTTCAGTACTGAGTTCCATGTCTGAGAAGCCTGAAGCAATGCCAAGAAATTCTCCATTCAACTCCCCGCTGTTCTCTAATACAACATTCATTAGACCTGGAGGAGAACTGAAATTTACTAACAAATTGAGTTCAACGAATAAATGCAGGGAGTATTTCCTTGCGTTGATATTTGACATGTAGACGTATAAACCTCATCTCACAAACTCAGATGTGTAAAAAAGGTCATTTTATTTTTCTATAATTCAACTTGGTGTCTATTTTGAGCTCTAATCCTTTGACTTAGAGAAAATGTAATCTCAGACAATTTTAGTTCCCTTCTTTCCCTGGCTGTTGTTGTTGTTAGATGCCATCGAGTCAGTTCCGACTCATAGTGACCCCATGTACAACAGAAGGAAATACTGTCCAGTCCTATGCCATCCGCACAATCGTTGCTATGCTTGAGCCCATTGTTGCAGCCACTGTGTCAATCCATCTCATTAAAGTTCATCCTCTTTTTGCTGACCCTCTATTCTTTCCGTGGGATTATGTCTAAATTATGGTGAGAGGATTTGCATTGTTCCAAACTTCTGGAAGTAAAGAGGTGGCATGGGAGCTGGTCTCCAATGTTCTGTATTCACAACTCAGGTGTCTGCTCAATTGCTACCTCGCATCCTTATTCTTGTGTGCATGACTCCTTGAGTTCAGTCTCTTCTTCTGCTATTTCTGTGCTACTCTGGGAATTGTTTTGTTGCTCCCACACCAAGGTACAGTATGGAAAATTAGTTGAGGTCATCTATACCCCTAGCCTGTTGTCATGGTTTGAATTGTGTCCCCCAAAAATATGTGTATCAATTTGGCTAGGCCATGATTCCCAGTATTGTGTGATTGTCCACCATTTTGTCATCTGATGTGATTTTCCTATGTGTTGTAAATCCTATGTCTATGATGTTGATGAGATAGGATTAGCGGCAGTTATGTTAATGAGGCAAGACTCCATCTACGAGATTAGATTGTGTTTTAAGCCAATCTCTTTTGAAATGTAAAAGAGGGAAGTGAGCAGAGAGACATGGGGACCTCCTACTACCAAGCAAGTATAGCCAGGGGTGCACATCCTTTGGACCCAAGGTCGCTGGGTTGAGAAGTTCCTACTCCAGGGGAAGATTGATGACAAAGACCTTCCTCCAGAGCTGGCAGAGAGAGAAAGCCTTCCCCTGAAGCTGGTGCCCTGAATTCGGACTTCTAGCTTACTAGACTGTGAGAGAATAAACTCCTGTTTGTTAAAGCCATCCACATGTGGTATTTCTGTTATAGCAACACTAGATTACTAAGACACCTGTCTAAATCTACCATGCAGCCATTTCTTCTCGGGGATCTCACTGCTGCTTTAAGTTCTCCCAGAAATCAACACAGATCTCCTCTGCTCCTCTAAACCTTCCCTAAGCTTTGACACCCATTGAGGCTTAGCCATTAAATCATAGTACTATGCCCTGTCCTTGGCATTCATCTATGACTATTGCTTGCATTGCTTCTCCTCCAAGTTTCTTTCCTGCTTGCCCACTTGGTGACCGGGAGAGCTTTACTTGTCTCATATGATCACTGACACTGAATATACTTGTCTCTTTCATTCCTCAAAGAGACTAGGCTTTTAAAACTCAAATACAGAAAGATAATTTTATATCTTTGATTTCTGATTCATATTCCTTTTCTGAGGCAACTAAAACACAATGACTTGTAGCTTAAATGAAAGAAAAAAGAGAAAAATGAAATATGAAGAAAAAATCAGTTACTATTTCAAAATTTTATCCTACTTCAGACCAAAAATATGCTATTTTTTAATATTACGAGTGAGGCTTATTAGTCAATAGATTTTTTTTTAATTTAAAATGTTGAGGAAACAAACATATCTAGTACTTTAAGTACAAATTGTATAACATTAATGGCATCCTGGTATGTTGCTTAGAGCATTAATTTGTAGGTCAAGGGGCCTGAGTCCTCTGTTCTTATAGCTAAATGACTTTGAGCAAGCCGCATAAACTCTCTGTGTCACAATTTACTCATCAGTACAGTTCAAGAGTGTCAGATCTTAGGTTAGGTTTTACCCTACTTACAAGCTTTTAATTTATCTTACTATTGTTTCATGGATGCTGGCAGAAGACACGGGATTCCTGGGTCAGAGACCAAGGCCTGTGTTACTCATGGCACAACCAATAGCACGAGCATCAGCATGCGTGTCGCTTCTCCTTGTCCTCAAGTCTCATAAGGAAAAAACAGAAGGATTTAGGGATGCAAGAGGTTCGTGTCACAGCTGAGGAATATTGACTTGGGGAGTGTGCAGTTTTATAGCAAGCAGTAAGCAATACTGCTCTTTGAGGGAGTCATTACCTCAGCCATCATGGTTGCCCACTGCAAACACAATCCTGAGATAAGATCTGGGTAAAGAGAGCTCAGGAACTAGTGTCCTTAGCATACATAGCAAGAATGAGCAGGGACACTCAGTGACCATGGCAGATTGCCTCTCCCCAACCAGAGTTGACCTGGGTGGGTGGTGTTAAGTTAGATAATCCCAATCAAGAGATCAAGATTCTGGTCTTGATTTTACTCCATGTTAACTGTGTATCTTGTGGTGAATCATCCAGACCCATCTGAGTCTCAGTTTCCTGTTTTGTAAAATGAGGATAATAATACCTGACCTGCCTAACTCATTGGATTGTTTAGGTATTCAAGGATGTGAAAAATAACTGCAATGATTTATATAAAAATGAAAGATTGTGAGAGCATCTGTGAGACTTTAAAAGTATCAGACTGATGTTTTATAACTATCAGTCTTGAGCCTGATGCTTTTACCAGTGTCTGGGGAGGCACTGGGGAAAAGGTACCAAGTGACAGGAAGTTGGATGGAATGATTAATGTGAGAGAGAAAATTCAAATGACAATGAAAAATTGGAGAAATAAGTAGCTAACTAAAGTATGTTACCAGAACTTGTAAACCAAACCAAAAGCCAAACCCAATGCCATCGAGGTGATTCTGACTCATAGCAACCCTGTAGGACAGAGTAGAACTTCCTGATAGGGCTTCTAAAGCTGTAATCTTTATGGAAGCAGACTGCCACGTCTTTCTCCCGTGGAGCAGCTGGTAGGTATGAACAGCCAACCTTTCAGTTAGCAGCCGACTGCTTAACCACCGTGCCACCAGGACTCCTTGAACTTGTAAACAGGAGCAATGAATTATGGAATTTTGAGGTCACCCTCATTATGTCCTGCATTGATTCTCTTTACAAGAATTAATCACATCTACTGGATGCCATCTAGATAAGATGAATGACCTGGGATAGAAAGAGAAACAGAGTCATCAGTGGATTGCTATCTTCTTTTAGAAATAATGGATCATCAAGTTGGGAAATCTCAAACCTAGAGACATGTAGATGCCAAAGCAGAGCAAAGTGGTCCATTAGAAACTCTGCAATAAAGTTGAAAAAATAAATTGACAACTTGTTAATACATCCCAGAGCATCATAAGGAGTTGAAAGTGATGTTTCAAAAGAGAAGATGAGGAGTTGTGGTAACTTTCCCTGAGAAAGAAATACCTGAAGCAGGATGTAAACATCAGGTGTATACAGGCTATTATGGGAGCAAGTTAGTGATCAAGATAGGTAGAAGTAAGGTAATGAGCTTAAGCATAGTAGAAAAGGTGACTTTAGACACTAGAGAGAGTGTGTTGAGACCCCAATTAACTGAAAGATCTAGAGTTCTCTAAGCAGAAGGTAAATTTAATAATAGTAATGCCTATTGACCGAGTATACTATTACATATTTTTACTGTGATGGGTACTACCCATATTTTAGTTAATGAATCCTCACAGCAATCCTCTAGGATATATTATACTGCACCTATTTTAGAAATGAGGATATTAATGATCAGGGAAAGCAAACTGTATGCTCAAGGCCACAGAGTTGGTAAGTAACTGAGCTTGGATTTTATTGCAAGGATACGTAACTCCTTGGCCCATGTTATTTCCACTTGGCCACATTGTATTGAATGCCTTTAGTTCTCTGTGGGAAATAGCCACTAGAAATTTCTTCTCCTGCTTAACATATTATTCAAATACTTTTATTGTTTTGTACCTTTAGGAAAATATTCAATCATCATTTTACTTTTTGTTAATTTCATGAAAGATTAAAACTTGCTGTTGTTCTTTTTTCCTGACCTACTGTGTGCTTAAAGCCAACATGTTTCTTTTGTGACAAAGACTTTCATCTGTGATCTTCCCACAGGTGACTTGTATATAGGAGGAGTGGCTAAAGAAACATACAAATCCTTGCCAAAACTGGTCCACGCCAAGGAGGGCTTCCAAGGCTGCCTGGCTTCAGTTGATCTAAATGGAAGGCTTCCGGACCTCATCTCAGATGCCCTTTTCTGCAATGGACAGATTGAGAGAGGATGTGAAGGTACTGGGTCTTTGTTTTCACACTCTAAATAATTCTAATTTGACCTATAAATGAGAACAGATCTCACTAGCCAGCAAAATTCAATTCCGCCAACTGGTCAAATCCCCACTTAGGGCTTAAAAAGGGCTTAAAAAAAAAAAAAAGTTGTTATCGAGTCAACTGTGACTTATGGTGACTCCACGTGTCAGAGTAGAGCTGTGCTCCAAAGGGTTATCAGTGGCTGATTTTTCAGAAGTAGATCTCCGGGGCTTTCTTCCAAGGCCCCTCAGGGTAGATTCAAACGTCCAATCTTTTGGTTAGCAGCCAAGAGTGATAACTGTACCATCTAAGGATTCTCACTTAAGGCTTAGAGATCTTTATTCATGTTTTTAACTTTTTATTCATAAATCTTAAATTTTCCTGGGCTGTTTGCAAGCCTACACTACCATCTGATGTAAAATGGAAACTCTATCCACTGACTCTTGTTATTTTCTGCTTCTTTGCATTCTGTAGTTCACCGAATTCGCACAGTAATCAGTTCTGCAATGCTTGCTCTATTGCAATGAATAGATACCACTTAGACCAGAAAAAATGTATTTATTCTGTCAAATATTAATCAACTTGAGCCCATTTTTAAAAATCTACATTGAATCAGATATAACAAGAGAATAAACTTGAGATACCCCATTCTCAAATCACTTTGATTTGTGTCTACCTGGCAGGAAGAGTGTTTCCCCTATATTATCTGTTTGTTTTAGCAAAAATAGGGTTCCTACATTACCCAACACTAGTAATCCATAACAAAAAGGTCAGCAGTTTGAATCCACCAGGTGCTCCTTGGAAACTCTGTGGGGCAGTTCTACTCTGTCCTGTAGGGTCGCTGTGAGTCGGAACGGACTCGACAGCAATGGGTTTTTGTTTTTTTTTTAATAATCCATACCTCAGAAATGTGCTGAAGTATCTTCCTGTTCTTTTGTGCTCTCTATTTGTAGGAGTACTTTTTGATTGCTACTTTCATTTTAGATAATTTTCACTTCAACACCTCAGATTATTTGAGCCAATTCTTCCTCCATAAGTGTAATTCAATCACATTATCTTGAATTTTGTGACTGTGGATGTGTTGCTACTTTTCCTTTAATGTTGAACCTAGTTTAGACCATTTTGAACTTTTAGATTCATGAGGAAATTTCATCTGGAAAAAGCGGTGGAAAGAAATGTGAATTCCTGTCCCCCAGGAGATTATGAACCCTTTCTTCTCAGCCAAAATAATGCCATTAGATTTAGTGATTGCCTAAGTACACAGACTTGTTTTTTATTTGAAAATACATTTTTCTCAGCAACACATGTTTCCCTGAAAAGTTAGGTGAAATTCAAACTGTGTTTTAATCATGCCAGAGGATAAGGTTATTTACAGAAAGTCTTTTTTGAATTTGTTGTCAGTGTTATTAGCATGTTTATCTTCTTTATTTCATATTTTGGTACAACAAGATTTAGTAGAACAAAAGAAAAACATGTACTTTCTCATCTTACCAATTTAATAAATGAAAAAAATGTTAGATGAATAAATTCCTTCCAGTAGATGGATATAGGTGGCTGGGTGGCGCAAATGGTAAGCGCTCGACTGCTAGCGGAAAGATTGGCAGTTCGAACCCACCCGGGGTACCTCAGAAGACAGGCTTGGTAATCTGTTTCTGAACGGTCACAGCTTTGAAAACCCTATGGAGCAGGTCCAGTTTGCACACACAGAGTCACTGTGAGCCAGAACTGACTTGCAACTAACAACAACAAGTAGATGGATAGAAGAATGTGGAGCATAGCTTTGGGTCTCAGAGGTTATGTAATTAATGAAACTATGTATATTTGGGGCCCTGGTGGTGCAGCAGGTAAGGGCTCAGTTGCTAATGAAAGGTTGGCCGCTTGAATCCACCAGCTGCTCCTTGGAAACAGTATGGGGCAGTTCTACTCTGTCCTGTAGGGTCGCTATGAGTCGGAATCAACTCAAGGGCAACAGGTTTGGTTTGGTTTATGTATATTTAAAAGGAGCCCTGGTGGTGCAGTGGTTAAAGCGCTCAGCTGCCGGCAAAAAGGTTGGTGATTTGAACCCACCAGCTGCTCCCTGGAAGAAAGATGTGGCAGTCTGCTTCCGTAAAGATATATAGTCTTGGAAAACCTGTGGGCAGTTCTACTCTGTCCTGTAGGGTTGCAGTGAGTTGGAATGGACTGGACAGCAAGGAATTTGTTTTGTGAGGTTTTTTTTTTTTTTTTTTGTATCTATATTTACTTCTAAAAGGAAAGGTACTACTAACTCTTCTGGATTTTTTTTCCCCCAAAAATAGGCCTTTCTACAAGTTGCTTGATAAGTGACTTCTCACTTACAAGAAATGATGAGGGCAGACATATAGACACTTCCACAGCTAAATACCCAAGAGATAGAAAACCATACACACACACACAGACACACACACACATCCCTACACCACCAGCACAAGATGTGAGTGAGTAGGTAGAAGGGAAGAGTAGTGGGAAGCAGATGTCTTGACAAGGGGTATTTTTAGTAATTACATTTTATGTTATTTTCCAGCATAACCTAATGAGCAATTTGGTGAAGGTGATTGATTAGAGAAGACAATCCTCTTGGGTAGCCTTGAACTAGTATTTGAACAATGTAAATCATTCAGTAGATTAAGGCCTTGGTCCTTTTCTTACCTTATCTAGTATGATTTAAATATCTGGGCTTTAATAATAACCCCCTTTTTTGCCTCCTTTTTCTTTAAGAATTTTACTAAACTCCTGCCTTTTTGCCCCAGCACTTCCGTGATTCTTTCTTTTCAACAGCAAGTTTAATAGCTTTCAGTTCATAATTATTTCTGCCCTGTATGATTCCTAGGAATACTCTTAGAGGTACTTGTCACAGGCATAATTGATGAGATTCACATACTTTTAGGATTAATGATTAAATTTTACATACCAGATAAATTACCTCTCTGGAGAATCTTGCTTCATGGAATTTGGTTTTAATTCACATTGAAATCACTTCCATATTAACGCAAGTAGTATAAGTTAGACATTACCAAATAATATCCTGTCAAGATTTTCCTTGATTTCTGCTCAATAAGACCCACAAATCTCTGAGCCCCTTGCATGCAAAAAGTTCTTGGTCTTCAGCAATCACTTGCTGCCTTTCATTTCTAAATGAAAAAAAAAGTTGTCGTTGAGTCAGTTCCAACTCATGATGACCCTGTGTCTTTCAGCCTAGAACTGTGCTCTATAGGGTTTACGTAGCTGTGACCTTTCGGAAGGAGATAGCCAGGACTTTCTTCTGATTCTAACTGATATCACCAGATAATAGCTGATTTTATTTATAAAACACAGCTAAACTAGGAGAACTTTACCCTAAGTCCCTTTTGATTAATGTTTTTCCCACTTCAGCATCTGTCAGAATCACATGTAGTTGTTAAAATCCAATTTACTGGACTCCACCCCCAGGATTTCTGATTCAGTAGGTTTGGGATGGGGCCCAAGAATTTGCATTTCTAACAAGTTGCAGAGCTGTTGCTGCTGGTCTGGGGACCAGATTTTGAGAACCACTGCTTTGGAGGACATTGTTCAGTTTACATAAATGAAAACAGAGACTGGTAATCAGTCAATAATCAGTCTCAATTAAATTTAATACCAAGTCAAGATAGCTTCCCTACATAAAGCTGGTGGAAAAAAATAATAAATTCAGACACTCTCCATGAAGACTCATAACATTCAGGCCTGGAACTACTTTATAGGATGCAGACATACTTTCATATTTAATTACTGAAACTACCATATACTATCACATTTAATCCTCAAAACTCTGTAAATTAGGTATCATTGCTTTTTTTGTTGTTTGTTTGTTTTTGGGTGAGTAAATTGAGCCTCAGAGATGTAAAGTGACATACCATGTAAATGTGTAGGGCACAGTTCTATTCTGAAGCACAGCTAGTAAATAGATGATGTAATCTTCAAACTCAGGTTTACTTGACTTGAAAACTCAGGCATCCAAACACTTACCTCTGTTGCTTCTTTGGCTTCCAGAGGTACTAGTTTTACTTTCACTTACCTTTCCTTTTCAGACATATCCTTGTTTTTAATCGCTTAATACAGACGTCCTTGTGGCTTGTTCCCAATTTCGTTCAGTGATAAAATAAAAGGAACATTATGTAACTCCAGGGAAAAAAATAAATTCAGGGCTCTGTCTTGTGAAAATGCCTGTCAATGTTTAAATATTGTTCTAGAAGGTGAGTACTTTGAAAAATGTGTCTTGTCAGGCATAGGCACACATTCTCTTGTAATACCTAAATACAAAAAGACTGTTGTGATAATGAGAAAAAAAAATACTAGAGCGTGCCTTTATGCTCACGTAGAGGCCTGGCAGGTACTCTGAGTTGCTGCTGGACAATATGGGAAGACTATTTTTCAGGCATGCGATTTTACTATTTTTAGAGTTTAATGTTGCTTAACCATTATATTTCTGATTATTTTTGCCAAAAGCAAAAATGAAAACAAAACTCTTGGTCTTCATCAGTTCTTGCTCCTTCTGCTGTGCAGGTGAGGGACCTGGAGGCAAATACCCATTGGATGAAGCAGCCCCTGACCTCATCTGGGCTTACACCTCTTCCTGCTCCTTTGCTTAGCCCAGGAAGAAATATGCTAACGAATGTTGCTCTAAGACATTTTTATTTCTTTTTTTGAAACACTAATTATTTTCAGTCTCTAACGAATGTCATGAAATAAAGATCAGTGAACCACTTACCTCTCACAGATTGGAACAACAGAAACTTAGCAATGTAATGGTTCTTAGTCTTCGACGCAGTTATCGAGAAAAGAATTTGTATATTCAAGTCTCCCAGTTCCCCATCGGTATGATAATAAACCAAACCCAAACCCATTACCGTCAAGTCGATTCCGACTCATAGTGACCCTATAGGACAGAGTAGAACTGCCCCATAGAGTTTCCAAGGAGTGGCTGGCGGATTTGAACTGCCAGCCTTTTTGGTTAGCAGCTGAGCTCTTAATTACTGCTCTAGCACTGCTCTACCAGAGCTCTCTCTCTCTATATATATATATGTTTATAAAGTATTTATATCTATATCTATGCATCTATATATAGTATTTTCAATATTATGGTTTCTGAATTTTCATATATTTTAGACTAAATTTTCTTGAATTTTCTATGAAGAATGCCTTACTGAGAAAATCTGTAATAGAAATGTGATTATAAGGACATGTTTAAAAAATCCATTTTGCAAACACTTCAATTGATACACAGATAGGCTAATTACAGATATTTCTGATTTATTCTCTAAAGCAAGTACCTCAAATGTTCTCACTGTTAGTAGCACTTAACTAGGCTGGTGTCTGTTTTTATATTTTCATAAAAGTGTGTTTACTAGAAGATATCTTTATTTATGCTCTAAAGCTATTTAGACAGACTGTGTTCTCTTTTTATTCTTACCTAAGGTAGTCCTTATTAGTGGGTTTCACTGTAATAATTATTCACAGGGCAGTTCATAGGGGTTAAAGACAATTTTGAAGGTGTTCAAAATACAAAAATAACTCTGAAATCTTTAAGAGGTTTATTCCCAATCTGATAAGAGCAAGGATGAACTCTCCACATTGAAATCTTATACAGGAATTTTCTTGATGGCAGATTATACTGCAGTTTATTTCTTCCACCCTCTACTTCTTCTTTCATCCACTCCAAACAATATACACCTTCTCCTCACTTATCAACTATCTTGTTATTCAACATTTCACGTCTACAATAGCGAAAAATCTACTATCTGATTTTTTGCGCATTAACAGCATACGTCTGGTAGTAGTGAATGCTGATGCACGAGGAGAAAGTAACGCTGGCTTTGATGGTTAAGATTATGTGTTATCTTGGCTGGGCCATGATTCTCAATAGTTTGGCAGTTATGTAATGATGTAATTTGGCAGTTACTTAATGATGTAGTCATCCTCCATTTTGTGGTCTGATGTGGTCATCCTCCATTTCCGCATAACACCGATTTCATATAGGGACCTGGTCTTTGGAACCTAACCATGTAGATACATGAGGAGAGGATGTATAGATTTTCATAGTTTGGTGTCACTCTAAGGCCTAGCTGTTGGCAGTGAATGGCTTAATTGCAACAGCAAGATAAAAGATCTAGAGGGGAAAAAAATGGAAAGGCATAATTGGTCTGCTAATGATCATAGAAGACACTGTATCTGCACATGACAAATGGTGCTCCGTGTTCCCAATGAGCAACATAGTCACTTTGGTAATGCAGGCATATCTATCCAAGAGAGGAAATAATACCAAAGCCCTTTTAATTTCCCTTCATTACATGTCATCAGCTCAATTAACCATTATACATACACATATATATAGTAAAGTACTAATAAGCTGCCGCTTTCTCATTTTTGGCTTCTCTTAAGATTTATGGCTGTTAGTATTAATTTGTTTGCTCCACATAGCACTTCTCTCCCCCTTTACAGCAGCATGCTTTTTGAATCTGAACGTTCTTCTGTGTTTGCCCCATTTCAGTATTGCTTACTAACATTTAATATATTTTGCTTTTTTTTTTTTTATTTTGCTGACAAAGTTGCATTGATGAAAGCTGACTTGCAAGGTAGATAGCCCTGTGTGTATAAAACAAGACTGAAACCCCATGATACACAGTGGGAAACCAAAAATAATGTTTTCACACTTTTGCAGTAACTGTTGTTTGAGTTCAAATTTCTTTCTTTTCCTCCTTGAACGTTTTGCAAGAAGCCTCATTTTGTAGCATAGTTTACATAAAGGTTTTCAGTCTTGAATATGGTTGTATAGTGATTGCCTTTAGTGCTTTGCTCATCCTTTTTTCTGTTCTTTGTCTTTCAGTGTTCTAGTTTTGATTCTTTAGAAATAGACTAGCCTTCTTTATACTTGTATGTTAAATTGGGCATGTCATTAATACCAAGTTTTACATTTTATGTTTAATTGCATGAGATTGTTAAAGCATGTGAATCGATACTTGCCAACATACCTACCCAAAACACCCAGCAATCATAACTTTATCCACAGTTTACACAGGGAAACTTCTGGAACCTCTCGGGCATTTTTCCACAATTCCCTTCAGTTATTTTTCCAATCTTTATCTCACTTTCATGAAGCTATAATCTTCATTTCTCATGGTGTCTCTACTCATTGGTCAGAACTTAAGGAGATCCATGCATTTTCTGAAATCCAAATGGTGATAGAGAATTATTGACGATGGAAAGAGATCACCTGCTACCGTGATCATACTGAAGCTACGTGCTTGCTTTGACTCGTTGTTGGCTGCGTTGATTATTATAATGAATCTTGTCCTATATTTGAAACTTTAGAAAACCTTCGTATTACAGCTTCTCTGTTTCCAATTCAGGAGTGTGAACTAGAACTTTCAAAACTAGTTTGGGCACATAATTTGAGGTGTTGGCAACTACTATATGTGACCTAGCCCTAGTGCAAAAACTTTTAGATTCTTTTTTAAAGAACCCAACTTTTTTTTTTGGATTGTTCTGCAGGGCCCAGCACAACCTGCCAAGAGGACTCGTGTTCCAATCAAGGTGTGTGCTTGCAGCAGTGGGACGGCTTCAGCTGTGACTGCAGCATGACTTCCTTCAGTGGGCCCCTCTGCAATGACCGTAAGTACCTCTCAAGTATGGATTGATACTCGTTGTTAATTCCAGTTGTTGTTCGGTATCCTGAGTCTGAAATCAGGAGTCCATGTAAGATCTGGTAGTGAGTTGAACTGTCATGGTTAGGAGAGGTAGTCGTTTCTTCCGAAAGGCATTTTTGAAATACTGAGTTATTAATCAAGGAGGTCATGCGTGAAATGCTGTCATGATGGTGATTCTTTGTTTTTCAGGTCTTTGTTGTGATTTTTTTTTAAGTTACTAATGGTCACCTTGTTGAAAAGAGCTTTTTCATTTTCTGAATATGATGATTTCCCCCTCGTTTTTGAAAGAACCTTCATATTGCTTTATATTATGTACTATATGGTTTTGTACCAGTATATCTTGAGGGTTGCAATTTCAGTGAACAGTGACAGGTCTCATTATGGTTTGTGTGTGTGTTTTTTCTCTCTCTCTACATCTCTTTAAACCCATGCCTGCATTTCATCTTAAAAACAATATGTTTAAACTTTGTCCTTCAAGTAACCCTCCCTTATATTTTAGCCTATTTCCCCCCTTTATTCTCACAAAAATCAGTGTGACAGTGAACGCAGCACTCACCTTATATCCTGGCTTATCTGAAAGTGCCTAATCTATAGAGTAGCAGTGAAGGTTTTTGGAAGGAATTAACTGGTACGTAGGATAAAGTTGTGTTTCTTAACTTCCAAACAGATCTTGCCTTATAACACTTCATCAAAACGATGCAAACGTTTCCTTTTAACCACTGCATTCTGCCATGTTGAGAGAATATTCCCAACAAAGCCTCCTAGCTGTGAACTAGATGCATGCTTTATGTCGTAGAGCTATAACATTTCCGATAACGCTCTAGGATGTTGGGGTAGAGGATGTGGTGATTGAAGGTTTAGGTTTACTAATAGAAGAAGTTCGAGTGTGCATTCAAAGGAAGACTAGATTTTGTTCGTTTTGACCTTTGTCTGTTTGGAACTCTGTCCATGTCAGTAGATATGTGTATCATACTTTCAAAGATGGGGTCAAACTGGAATATTCCATTAAACTGAATTGTGGCAGCCTAGTTCACTAGCTGTCTTCTGGTCTCTGTGCAAATATTGAATAGTGGCAGAAAAAGTGACCAATATAAAGTAAAATTGTACGTGGAAGAGACCTTTCAGGGCTGTGCCACCATAAATGGAAAAATATTTTATCTCAGTCTTAGCAGTTACAACAAACTGGAAGCACTAAATATGTATTCAAATCATTATGTTTGTGAATACTGTATTTCTTCAAGTTGAATCATATTCTAAAAACAATAACCCCATTTTGGGTTAAAATAACCTTACATAAAGACTCAGTAAGTATATATGTACATAAAGCAAATAAGAAAACTTATTTATGCTCTAATAAACATATGCATATATGTATACAGAGCAGTAACTTCTTGTATTTGCTTTTGCTCCATAGAAAATGGCATAAACTCATTTTCAAGGACAACCAGAAGATTGAAAATTTGTTATGATTTTATTATGGCAAGTTTTTAATCTTGAATATGATCCTTGACAGATGTATGACTACATGTGGTAGCTAAGAGAGCTATTCTGCATGAAAATGTTTTTCATTTTGATGAAGAACTTTCTCTGCCAAACTTTGCTTAATCAGGTTCCCATGTTACACAAAGAGAGTTACCATTTGGTTGTGTGAAACTGTGTAGCCTCATATACTAGTTCAGTATGAAGGATATAATATTCTGTATGTATTAGACATTTTCTGAAGGAACATCAAGATCCGACCTTAGGTATCATGCAATTCATTTTTACAGAAAATTATTTGAATGTGGCTCTTGGGTGATAGTAGTGGTGATAACAATGATAAGACTGTATGTTATTTTCTTGTAAATAAAGTGAATGTCATTCAGTAAGTGTGTCTCCTGATAGGCCTCTCGCACAAATCAGGATTAAAATTACTTCAGAGCACCCTCAGAATACATGCATTTTGATTAAATCATTACCTCTTAGTGGGTTTTCCGAAATGTGAAATGGTTCCTTGGTTCGTAAAGTGAAGTTTCGGTGGTGATGATATATAGATAAAAATCAATATTTACAAACAAATCTTATTCTCATATAAACTATAAATTTTAGAAGGTAGAAGAGTAACTGCTACTTTGAAGACATGCAATTAATATGACAATAGAAGTAGCATATCACATTTTCCTCATTTTTTAAATTGATAAAAATAAACATCTCACTCTTTTTTCTATAATTTGCACAAATATAATTAGTGTGATTCCTGGAATTTTAACAAACTCTCTTTCTATATAGAGGTTGGCTTTTTTTTTTTTTTTTTAAATAAATTCAATGAAGTATTTTAATTTAGGGCATTTCATTTCTTGATAAAACTTTCATCCTTAGCTTAGGCATTTACCCATAAATTCCATGAGTGCAGCCTCTAACTGAGTAGAGAGCAAACGAAGGAAAGCAGAAAGCGAACTTCTTAAAAGGGGAAGGTTCCCACCACGTTGCAAATGCGATCCCCTCCCCATAAAAGACTTTCTCAATGTTATCGCTCTTATACGTTTTATAGGATTAGTTAGAGTAACTAGCAAATTTATTTATATTAGCCTAAAGATATAATTAACGATGAGAAAATGGAAATACTTTATAGCTTATAAGTGTAATATTAGATAAATTTTCCTAATTAATGAACTTAAAGTAATCCTCCAAAAAAGACACACTTATGCAAAGTAATGCCAAAGGCTTTTTTTTTTTTAAAGAAACATGTTTATGAAGCCCTTCCTTCCCTAAAACACTGCCATCTGAATGGCCTACTTATTGGCAAAAATGACTGCAACGTGTGTGTGTGTGTGTGTGTGTGTGTGTGTGTGTGTAGTGTAGTGTAGTATAGTGTGTTCACCTGTTTAGTTCTTCCATGCACACCCAATTTCAGGTCCCTGCTGTCTTTGGCCTGGCTTATTGTAGTAATCTCCTAGTTGAGTGTCTCGCTTCTTGTCCCTCCCTCCTCCAAGTCATCCTATGCCCCTTGCCCAGATTCCTTCTTTCTTTCTTTTCTCCCTAATTTAAATGCCAGTAGTTCCTCATGATTCCCCTAGCAGAGGCAATGTTTTTCTTCCTCTGATTCCTATAGAGTTTTAATTATACTATTTATCTGCCATCATTTTCTACCTTATATTTACTTACGTTTGGTCTTACAACCCTACAAAGTATATGTTCCCATCAGGCACACTAATACTTTCTTTCTTGGCTCATATGCCCAGTGCATTGTACAACATGCTGCATATAATGGGTGGTAACAGTAACTTAAGGAGCCTTGGTTGCTCCGTGGTTAAAGCACTTGGCTCCTAACTGAAAGGTCGGAGGTTCGAACCCACCAGCGATTCTGCAGGAGAAAGATGTGGCAGTCTGCTTCCATAAAGATTACAGCCTTGGAAACCCTATGGGGCTGTTCTACTCTGTCCTATACGATCACTATGAGTCAGAATTCAACTCAATGACAAAGGCAACAGTAACTCACTCTATGAGTGCTGACTGGATACATGAACTTTATTTAAGAATTTGTGGTATATCCTTGGTGGTAGCCAATATGCTCCACACTCATCAGCCTGGAGTTCAGGAACCTCTATTGTCTGAGCCTAGCCTTAGTTTCCAGCCTTACCCACTGCAGAACCTTGTCCATATGGCATGTTACTGCCTATTAGCTCACTCGTGGTTTTCTAAACAACATTACACTTTTCAATTTCCTCACCATTGCTTATGCTGATTTATCCACCTGGGGAATGCACTCATTCCACCTGGAATTCATCCCCCTTTCACTGTCTCTGCTTGTAGAAATATAATCTATTCAATTTCTTCTTAACCTGTTTTATCCTATAGAAACTATGCTGATACTTTTAGGTATCACTTTTTCCTCTTCGGAAATCCTAGAGCCCCAGTGAGTTACACTTACCAGGCACTGTCCCATGCTGAAGCTATTGTGAATTTTCTCTTGGATATAACCACTTCTTGAGCTCTTGCTGTATGCCAAGTTTGTGCTTACATTTATTACCTAATGTTTACATTTATTACATAACATTGCCTGTATATTACCTATTTATGCCTTAACAGTTGTGTAGTTGCATTCACACATACCCACACACCATCACCAAACCATTCTGCTGTACAGTAATCCTTTTCTGCTTTCGCCCTGTGGTCCAGAATATAATGTAAGCGTATTAGCTAGTGTAACGTCAGATTGGGGAAGATGAATATGGCTATGATCACATGGAAAATAGCGAACATAATAACATTGTCACATTACATTAATATAGAAATGTTGTGTGCCAAATTACAGTTCAGCTTCAACGGCGTCTATTACTATAAGGGAATAATACATCACAGTGCTGTTGTTTTGGTGCTATAGCTTAGGAGGGTGTGGGCACTGCCATTGAAACACTATTTTCAGAACTCTAAATTCTGCTGAGAGAAAAATCTTTCTCGTAATAATTTATCATATCTTTTGTATAAGAATTAGAAATGTTCACTGAAACCAGGATGAAATACATTTGACTGTGACTTCTTACTGTGGCATTTAAATATATCTTCAGCTTTGTTTCTCACCTTCTTTTGTTGTTTGAAAAGAGAATCCAATATCCAGTGTCTGAGCATCAATATCAGAACCACTGGAAGAGAATCATAACATATATAAAAATAACTTGGAGCTAAGTAACATTTCTCTCCCATTTAGAGCCGCCAGTAGTATTACACTGTGAGCGGATTTGCTGGCACTGCCATTAGGGCTGAATGAAATTTAGCAATTAGCGGTGTCCACAACCAGATCCTCATTGTGAGTATGATGCATCCCATTAACCTTGAATCATTCAAGCATTTCTAAATGGCAGCCCTTCAGTTTTTAATGCAATTCATAAGCTGTACTTACTGACAGTGCCTTAGAAAAAGTATCTATGGGGGAAACAGGGTAAGTTCTGTCTTAGGTTAAACCATAAACGATTAAGATACCGCTCATACTGAGTCAAAAAATGCAATAAACAACAGAAAAACATAATGTATGATAGAGAACTGTACTACATAATAGAAGTGCTGTCTTCTACTATTTTATAAGAATTTATATTTTTCTTCTTGTTGGCAATAGACATCATAAAAGTAGATATATAAAAGGAAGCATCGGTATTTTCCTATTGCAGTTGGACAGCTAAATGATAGGTTTAAGCAGCATCTATATATGAAAAGTTAAGTGGAGGAAAAAACTCCTGAACAGTGGGGTGAGTGTTGCTTTGTTTGAAATTATCTGGATTAGTCCTCTGCATTGTTCAAGCAGCTAGATGATCCATAACTCCAAGTAACCTTTTGTTGTGTGTCGTTGAGTAGATTCTAACTCATAGCAACCCTATATGACAGAGTAGAACTGTCCCACAGGGTTTCCTAGGCTGTAATCTTTGCTGGAGCAGATTGGCAGGTCTTTTCTCCCGAGAAGCTGCTGAAAGGTTCAAACTGCCGACCTTTCGGTTAGCAGCCATGAGCTTAATCATTGCGCCATCCGGGCTCCTTAATTAGCCTTTTACCCTATATAAATGCTGCCAATTTGAACCCCAGAAATCAAGGAGGAAGGCTCCACTGGAATGTTTTCCTTTTCCTATGGATTACCCTGCTGATAATTCCTTATTTCTCCAGCTTGCCTAATACCCTGTGTGGGTCTTGACTTCGCTCTTATGCTAGCTGTCTTCATCACTGGTCTTAGGGAACAGGAGGTCACGATGTTTGCATGCCTTTGGTAATACTGTCATACTGCCCCAGAGCCCAACTAGACAAAGGCTGTTTTGAGAGAAGCTTTTGCCAATCACCTTGGTTAACTACTCTGGAGGGATTGCGATTGTTCCTATTCTCCCAGATGGTATTTCACAGAGATCTGTGACCACAGTCTCCGTCTGCATAATTTTCTTTCTGTGTGAGTGTGTTATCCTCAGGCTGCCCATGTTGGCTTCTGGCCATAGCGTCACAGCAGCTGCAGAATCCAGCCTGGGATGCGGATACTGCCTTAACCTGAGGTGCTAACGTTTGAAACTTGAGGCCTTTAGGTTTACTTTTCCTTTTCGAATGGATTTTGCTTCCCTAAAAGTGATGCACTGAAAGTTCTTGTGAACAAAAGGCAGATGAATCTCAGTGAGTTGTCAGAGTCCAGCATAATACTAAATATGAACAATAAATAATTTTGAATCCATCTACTAATCAAGAAGATACGTAAAGAGAGTAAAATGTCACATATTTCCCTCACTTTGTGGAATCAGATTTTCATGGTTTTTTTTTTTTTTTTTTTTTTTTTTTTTTTTTTTTTAAAGAAAGACTCTAGGATTAAACATAATTAAGCTTGGACTTTATGAAATAGATGTTTTATTTTAAAAGAAGTTAATTGTGAATGGACTTGAAAGGGAGTATTGGGATCAAACATGGGTTGTTTATATACTTTGTTGCTGTTGATATACCTAGCTAGTGCATAAAAAGGGCTACAAAATATTTTCATGCAGGTTACATGAACATGTTGTTGTTGTGTGCCATCAGGTTGACTCCGACTCACAGTGACCCATAGGACAGATTAGAACTGCCCTATAGGGTTTCCAAGTAGCAACTGGTGGATTTGGACTGCCCACTTTTTGGTTAACAGCCTGAGCTCTTAACCACTTCACCACCAGGGCTCCTACATGAACATACCTCTTACCGTTGAGTTGATTCCAACAAATAGTGACCCTATAGGACAGAGTAGAACTGCCCCATAGAGTTTCCAAGGAGCGCCTGGTGGATTCGGACTGCCAGCCTTTTGGTTAGCAGCCGTAGCTCTTAACCACTGCACCACCAGGGTTTCCACATGAACATAGTCTCATACTAATCACATAATTAACAGTATTATATGCTTGCTGTGTATATTTTAGAAACCTTACTTTTCTAATCTTCAGAGAATCTTATTTTCAACTTACAAATAGGAATATTGAGCATGGATAATATAAGTAACATATTTGGGCTGAAATGGTTTGTAAGTGGCACAGACAGAATTTGCGTGTAGGTCCGCCTAGCTTCAAGCGCAGATTCTCTTATTTACAACACGATCCCTCCCAACATTATGCTGGATTCTCTGTGAATGCTGCTGAAACTCCCCAGCTGCAAAATCCCCTTGAGAAGTTAGCATTGAGTCGAATGTAACACTAGATTTTTTTCCCCCATTCTCTTCTGACTCTTGATTCTTAGATTGAATTTTCAGCGTTATGTTGCAGGAAACATGCTCCTCCCCTCCGCTGCTCAGTTATCACCTCTAAGGATGAGTTAAGAAATCAGAGTCAGCTGTCTAAGGCATACTGTCATTAACTCCCAGTTCTGATATATAAAGGTACTGATTATGAAAGAGAGATGGGAATTTTCTGTGATATTTCTGTGACAGCCTTCCTGTGCTTCTCAAAAATAATAATTTAATACTTGATAATGAAATCAGTCCAAATATTTTCCCAGGTTCTTTTGCTTGAGTCAGATTCACAGTGTATATTATGGGGCATGAGCAGCTAAGATGCAGAATTGTGCTGGCCAATTAAGG
Source organism: Trichechus manatus latirostris (assembly GCF_000243295.1). Classification (NCBI taxonomy): domain Eukaryota; kingdom Metazoa; phylum Chordata; class Mammalia; order Sirenia; family Trichechidae; genus Trichechus; species Trichechus manatus. Next base: position 11,483,422 of record NW_004443941.1, read on the forward strand.
GGTACCAAGTGTTTCGTTACGTTGATTGTATCTGAGTTTTCTCTTTATAAAGTTGTTGAGGCAGAAAGAAAAAAAAAGTGAGGACAGAGGTTAGCTGCACGAACATGAGGGTCTTTGGAAGACACATGGGAAGCACAAGAGAACTCATAAAGCCCCAGCCACTACCAGATTAATAGCAAAGCCCGAGGATGCTTCCTATTTGTAGGGAAGGGAAAGAAAGCTCTAGGGAAGTGTGTAGAGGGTCCAGAAAAAGGTCAAGATAAAAATAATGCTGTGTTTGGATTAAGGAATAATTCAAGTCATAAAGAAAAAAATATTGCCGTGAAGAAAATGCGCCTTTTCCAGCGATCCTTTTTCCTTCCCTGAGAAAAGCATTCTGTGTCTTTAATGAGATTTAATGTAGCAGTTAAAAAGGGTAGGATTCTTTTATGGGGAAGAATTATGGCCTCCTCTCCAGCTCTGGGATGTTACACATTGTTCCCTCCCTGGTAGCATTCTACAGCAGCATAAAGTACAAGGGCGATCTGTTAGCTCTGGGTATTATGGACTGTATGATTTTAATGACACTAATGATCTAAATTGACATCTCTCCGAAAATGGCCCGGAGAGCGTGAGGTTTAATCTCCACAGGATTTGGCGAGATGGGAAGGTACAAAGGAGTTTCTTAACTTGAAATGCTTTTAGAGAGGAACAAGTTTCAAAAGGATGAGCTGATACAGAAGGATGTTTAAAAAATGGGTCACGAACAAGGAGGAGGCTGCGTTTGACAGAGACAGTGGAAACTGTGTTCACGTAGGTGTGAACACTGCTTATAAATATATAACATATGACCCTTTTGGGCGAGAAACAGATGGAATATGTAGCGGTAAGTAAAGAATACATTTTGCTTGGTTTCTTCACTTGAGCGGTACAGTGCGTATTTTGATATTTGGGAACTCTCCTGTTTGGAAGCTTTCAAAATCTCATCTGGATTCCAGCAGCTTAGGGCAGCAGTGACAGTGAATGATGCTGGGTAAAAGCAAGCCGTTGAGTATGTTTGCAAAGCATCGTGGTATGTTGTCCAAAATGCCCAGTCATGTTTCCATGTCAAGTCCTTGATGGTTCCTAGAATGTCCAACTTGAAGAAATCCAGAACTTAGCATCTCCGTTTATGCAGTTATTACAAAGAGTAAAACAGTGTTGCTGAAACTGTGGTGTCCAGCTTGATGACATCAATCGTGAATCTGCTCTCTTAGGTCCTATTCAGGGCAAGTGTTCCATTTTACCCAATTAAAAACAGAAAAGTGTCAGAGAAATGCCATCTCCTCTCAGCCACAGGAGGCATCACAGAAGTAATTAAACTGGGTTTTGGTGTGTCAGGCACATTCCTTTTATTGACAGTGACAATAATTCTGTAAATCAAAACCTGGAAGCTTTTTCAGTGTTGCTGAAGTGCTAAAGATAAAAACCTACGATTCTTAAAATTAAATCTCATGAAAGTAAAGTTCATCTATGGAGTGCAGCATAAAAGGCTGCTGAGTCTTGAGTGCAACCTCTCTTCTGAAATTTAGTGCCTACAAGCTATGTGATTATTCCTACAGTTTTGTCTTAGCTGAGTCTCTGAAAGCTGTATCGGTGTAAAGCCAAGTGGAATAGGTCTCCAATACCCGCTGTCATTTATGGCTTCAGGGCCACCAGGAAAATCCTCTCTCCTCCGCCCCAGTCTTGCCTTTTCTAATGTTGTCAATAGGTGTTATTGATATACATTTTCCTGGCATTCTGGCATTCCTTCATCCAACATTTAAGGTTCTTCACAGTTGTGCTCAGCAAACACAGCTCTACAACAAGCTTTATTCCTCATATGCTCTGCCTTAAACTCTTTGGTACAGACGTGTAGAGGCATTGGTCTAGTCACTGAACACACACAGTCAGTGTGTCTCTGTTACCTGACTCCCTCAACAGGATTGCCTCCCTCTCACCAACTGCCACTCTACCTAGAAGATTCAGCTCGTGGAGAGGACTCTGTTCAAATCAAGTTTATCCAACTTGGATGGTCTTTGATTAGTTGGTGATTTCTTTCTCTTCTGAATCCCCAAACAATTACTATTTGTAGATGTCTTTTTATGTGTGTATGCCTTTATTTCCCAGCTATATTCTTTTATTTTTGGTATTATTTCTCATAGTGTCTGGCACATGTGAAACACTCAGTAATATTTGGAGATTAGTGTCTTGAAGCTTCCATTAGTTAATTCATTTTTGTCTTCAATACTGACCATCTCTACAGTTCTTTCCACCACTTGTCTGTCAGTTTGTTGTACAGTGGTAGCTTACGTGTTGTTGTGGTACTGGAAGCTATGTCACTGGTATTTCAAATACCAGCAGGGTCATCCATGGTGGACAGGTTTCAACAGAGCTTCCAGACTAAGACAGACTGGGAAGAAGGACCTGGCGATCTACTTCTGAAAAAACTGACCAGTGAAAACCTTATGAATAGTGGAACATTGATATAGTGCCAGAAAATGAGCCCATCAAGTTGGAAGACACTAAAAATACGATGAGCGAAGAGCTACCTCCTCAAAGTAGAGTCAATCCTAACGAACTCAATGGAATAAAGCTTTCAGGACCTTTATATACTGATGTGGCACAACTCAAAATGAGAAGAAATAGCTGCAAACATCCATTAATAATCAGAACGTGGAATGTACGAAGTTTGAATCAAGGAAAATTGAAAGTTGTCAAAAATGAAATGGAATACTTGAAGATCAGTATCCTAGGCAATAATGAGCTGAAATGGACTGGTATTGACCATTTTGAATCAAACAATCATATGGTCTATGGAATGACAAATTGAAGAGGAATGCCCATGGAAGCAGCAGTCAAGAAATCGAATGACGTATTACATTGGGCACATCTGCTGCAAAAGACCTCTTAAAATGTTAAAAAACAAAGATGTCACCTTGAGGACTACAGTGTACCTGACACAAGCCATGGTATTTTCAATCGCGTCATATACATGGGGAAGCTGGGCAATGAATAAGGAAGAGAGAAGAATTGATGCCATTGAATTATGGTGTTGGCAAAGAATAGTGACTATACCACGGACTGCCAGAAGAATGAACAAATCTGTTTTGGAAGAAGTACAACCAGAATGCTCCTTAGAAGCAAGGATGGCAAGACTTCATCTCACGTGCTTTGGACATGTGATTAGGAGGAACTAGTCCCTGGAGAAGGACATCTTGCTTGGTAAAGTAGAGGCTCAGTGAAAAAGAGAAAGACCCTCAGTGAGATGAATTGACACAGTGGCTGCAACAGTGTACTCAAACATAGCAAGAATGTGAGGATGGCAAAGGACCAGGCAGTGTTTCCTTCTGTTCCGCATGGGGTCGCTGTGAGTCAGAACCGACTATGGCACCAAACAAGACAACACGCAGTTCTTTTAAAGGAGTATAGACATATTACATAACATCTGGCAGGGATAGTGTATTATGTTTTTATCACATTACTATAACTACAGTTTTCATGATCTTTATTCCTGATAGTAAAGACTCATGGAGAATTAGAGACTTAAGCAGCTAGCAGGAAAGAGCTTATGTGTGTATGTGTGTGTGAGGAGAGGTGCTCTGGAAAATAAAATCCCACTTCTTTGACACCAGATGTGTTGATCAATACAAATCAATTTATTATCAGTTCTGTTCCCCTCTGTCCCACTTCTGTTCTGACACCAGCTGCCCATACAGCACTTCTTCCTCTGACCACCGGGAGCTAGGACAGATTTCACGCGTTAAAGGACACCATCCTTCAGACTGCCAAGTCTGCCCAAATGCACAGGCTTGGGAATCTCCATAACACCCTCACTTCTGACCCACTGGCCACAAATTCAGGGTTTTCCCACAACTCCCTCAGGATACCAACCATAAATTCAGAAGCCCCCTTACGTCAGACCCACTTGCTCCCACCACTCCCTTGGGTTCCGTAATTTGCTCTAATGACTCACAGAACTCAAGGAAAGAAAAAAGGATACAAATGAAGACACACATAGCATGAGATCTCAGAGGGTTCCCAAGGCGAAGCTTCCACGTCTCAAAAAGAGACATGCTACTCTCCCATGTGCATTAATATCTTTCACCAGCTAAGAAGTCCATGGAGCCTCCCCATTCCAAACCTTTATTAGGTACCGTTATTAATACAGCCTTTCATGAATACCTTTATTACCTTACTTCATTACATAGCCATGATTGAAACATGCCCTCCCTCCCACAGGGGGCAGGCTGATTTCCAACAGTTGCCTTTCTGGCCTCACCAGCTCCCACCTTAGTCACTTCATTAGCGTAAATCCTCACGTGTGGTCTAGAGGCCTCTGTAAAGACACTTCCAGGGTTTTAGAGGTTATGTCTTAGGAACCAGGGACAAAGACCAAATTCTTTGGGTAAAGTTAAATTCTTTATCCCACAGGGAGGGGTGTGTGTGTGTGAGAGAGAGAGAGAGAGAGAACACACACACACCAATGGGATATAGATTTATCAAACACCATTTTCTATTTTCTTCAAATTCTGCTTAAGACCTGCTTTGTATATATTTACATTCAATTTGAAAAGTGCTGGAACATTTAGTTGTTTCAAGATAACTATATTTTTTTTACATCACATTTTTTCCACATTAATTAGCTAAAATCTGATCACATCATTGAGAAACACTATAATGCTTATTTGATCTTTTTTTGATATAAACTTTAGGATTTGGGAATATTGAGATATTTGTTCAGCAACAACTTAAAGTCTCTGGGGGAGATGATGCTATTTCTCTTATAATAACATGTCACTTGTATGCCCTGCTTTCGTCCACCAATGTCCTTGAGGACTTCTCTAAATGTTTTTTTTTTTTTCCTTTTGCAACAGCTACAGAAGTGTTAAACACCCACTTGGTGTTATATAGACTAAATTTAAAGTATTATTGGTGTTTTCCTTTCCATATTAAATTTACTGAAGACAGCGTTAGTATGTACAACTTTACCAAGAGGCACAATTTACCCAGTTGGTTTGGTACAGTATTTTAGGAGAATTTTCCTAAAATTAGCTTAACAAGACTGAGAATTTTCTATTTCCCAGTTTGCCTAAAACACAAATTAGTCTGATAAGATTATGGTAACATCATCAGAAATACAACTTGCTTGGGTGTTGGAGAAATAGATAAAAATGTTTCCAGAATAAATTCCAAGAATTCTAGAATTTCCCTACCTGAATAAAAAAAGGAGGTGGTAAAATGAAAGGGTTGGGCTAGATCAGTGGTTCTGAAAATGTGGTTCCCAGACTAGCAGGGTCAACATTACCCGGGAAGTTGCTAGAAATGAAGAGCTGTGGTGGCAGTGGTTAAGAACTCGGCTGCTAACCAAAAGGCTGGCAGTTCAAATCCACCAGCTGCTCTTTGGAACCCCTATGGGGCACTTCTACTCTGTCCTTTAGGATTACTATGAGTCAGAATCGACTCGACCGCAATGGGTTTTGTTAGAAATGCAGGCCCAACCGCGGACCTTCTGAATCAGAAACTCTTGGGGGTGGGGCCCAGCAATCAGCATTTTAAGAACCTCCAGATAATTCTGATACACGTTCAAGTTTGAAAACTACCAGACTTGGTGAGTTCTAAAGTCATTTTCCTAGTTCTATGCTTTTCAGATAACCAAAGACTTGATTTAATGGCATAAAGTTCTGCCTAAAGAATTTGGAAATAAAACATCATGACTAGATTTTTGAGAGGGTTTTGAGACAATCTTGGATGCTTCATACATGATGATTTTAAAGAAATAACACTAATTTTCATTTTGATTATCAGCCTCCTCAGTTGGCTGGCAATCTTTCTTGAGAATGTTTGAAAAGTTCCAGTTCACACTATTCATGCTGTGAAAAGTTTAGTTCAAGGCAAAAATTTCCTCGCAGTATGAGGAGAATGATCAAATCCAACTGTACATCCCTCTCTTCTTTTCCTTTTTGGATTCCCCAGAATAAAACTCTGATAATTTGTATAGATTGGGAAGTAAAGTCTCATTCTTATCTGCAAAAGAATTTTCACTTAGAAGAAACTGGAGTTAACTGGGTCATTATCAAAAAGCCATTCATATGAGATAGTATATTTTTGACATGGCATCCTTTTTCATGACCTAAAATATCCCCATCTCTACATAAATAAACACATACCACTTGCTAAATAAAATGTGATCTCAGTTTACTAGCAATTCCTCAGACTCAATTTCCCTTCTTGTTAGCAATTACCTTCTATCTAGTAAAATCTTTATGTATGTTTGATTTCTTTTTTAATCATGTAGGATCCATATGTGAAGATTCTTTACCAGGGATGCCAGTGTATTACCTTGAGCAAGTCACTTAAGATTTGTGGGTCTTAGTTTCCTTGTTATAAAGTAAGGGAGATGCTTTGTCTCATCTTCCAAGTCTCTCGTGCTCTAAGGGTGTGACTCATTGTCACTGTATTCTGTCTCTTCTTTTCCCTCAATTCTCGGAGCTATTTTTACTCATGTTTAAGGTTCTTCTAGGATGCAGCCTACAGCTCAGTCACACTACACTAATCTTAAGCTATATTTTAGCCAAAGACTTTTCCTGCCAAGTCCTATAAAAAGGAAGAACTTGGAAAAAGAAATCTGATTAATGGGATATCTTCCTCTTTTTAGAAAGGAAACTTTGAATTAATCCTGGAACACAAGGCAAAGACTTCAGCTATTTGTTTCCTTCATGTTTGTATAGGTATTTATTTATAGTTCCTTTCAAATATCTGTTTAGGTCACACTTGTTTTAGGTCAAAAATTTTACTGGTACAAGGACCATACCAGTGTACTTGCTTTGCTAAATGCGAAGTGTAATTATTATTGGTATTTAAATAAATGCTTTTTGGTTCTAAAAAATAATATTGTTAGGGGTACATAATTGTTAATACTACGACTACTATTGCGACATCTACTATGCACTGTTTTTTGTTTTTTAATCTTAAAAAATGTTGTCCTCATAATGCCTTGCATGATTAAGAATCATGATACCCGTTTTACAAAAGGTATATCTGGGGTGAAGAAGTATGCCCATGTTCACACGCTGATCGAATTCGAATTCAGGCTTTTCTCGATTCACATTTCATGGTCTGCCAACCATGGATTATGTCATATGGTCTCTCAGTATTGAACGAAATAGCCGAATTGAGAGGAGTCATGTGCATTCTTTATTTTTATTTCAAATGTTTTAGAATGTACACAAGATGAATTAATATATGTAGATTTCTTCCATGTAAGAAATTGTAGAAATGAGGAAGAACTGATACAGAGCAAATTTACCCCTACTTTCCCTTCTAAATACTTACCTGCAATCCAACGTCTGATTAAAAAGCAAACAGACAAACATTGCTGGCTAGTTGATTCTCTCTCATGGCAACCCCGTGTGTTAGAGCAGAATGGCTATATAGGGTTTTCTTGGCTGTAATCTTTATGGAGGCAGATCTCCAGGCCTTTCTTCTGCGGTGCTGCTGGGTAGGTTTGTACAAACCATTTGTACTACCCAGGGACCCTGCATCCTATACTGATACATGTTAATACACATGACTAACACACCTAATGAAATTTTACAAAGGCTTCAGTTTCAGAGAGAAACCCTTTGTATATCTTCAGGGAATGAGCAGACTTAAGAAATGATGCTTTTCATAAAGTTAAATATGGCACATTTTAAATAACCCAGAAAATTCATGTTTTCTCTGTTTCATATAGTGCAAATTTGGATATTGGTAAAAAAAAAAAAAAAATCCGTGAATTATAAGCCCATGATTTTTTCTAGTTTCCACGTTTCTAGTCTATAGTCTTAGTTTGTGAGGGAGAAAATGATCATTTTTGCCAGTGAGGCTAACCGTTCACCGGAGGTGTCTCTTCTGCCTGTAATTTTTACACTTCTGAACAAAGAATTTCCTTTTGCTGGAAACTACTATGATTTAATTGTGAATTCTGTGTCTGCGGCTGATACTTCTGCTGTGTAGGAGAATCTAATATCTCTGTTTCTGGCCACAAACACTGTTGGTGGCAAAGGAACAGTGTGAAATCATCCTCCCACCTTCCCGGGGTCACTCAAGAGAAAAGAGAAAGGCTTTGTTTCGAGCACTTCCCTGGGGATTAGGAAAATGGAGGAAGACACACTTACATGGTAAATTATCTAAATCCAACACTACTATTAATTGAGCATTTACTTTGTACAAAACACCATGAGAAATATCACAAGTGGAATGATTAGGTCCCTGCCCCAAAGGAGTTTCCATTTTGGGGGGAAGTGATCCCCAACACCAGGGGAGTAGGAGTTTTGTCCGTTTTGTTCTGTGAATTATCACTGTCCTTACAATAATGCCTGGTGCTTCATACATACTCAGTAATGATTTATGGAATCGTTACAGTTGTAACAAAATACCACCAACTGGGTGTCTTAATACAACAGAAATGTATTTTCTCATAGTTCTGGAGGCCAGAAGTCTGATATCAAGGTGTCGGCTGGGCTGTGTTCCCCTCTGAAGGCTCTAGGGAAGAATCCTTCCTTGCCTCTTCCTGGCTTCTGGTGGCTCCAGACAGTCCTTGACTTGGTAACCGCATCACTCCACTTACTGCCTGCATGTTCACAGTGTCCATCCCTACTTGTCTCCTCTGTTTCTGTATCCAAGTCTCTCTCTCCCTTCTCTTATAAAGACACCAGTCATTAGTTTTAGGGCCAACCCTAATCCAGCATGACCTCATCTTAACTTGATTACATCTACAAATGCCCTATTGCCAAATAAGGCCACTGGAAGTTAGGACTTGAAGGTATCTTTTTACCGACTGCTATGGAGTCAGTTCCCACTCATAGCGACCCCATAGGGTTTCCGAGTCTGTAAATTTCAAACGACCAACCCTTCAGTTAGCAGTTGATCCCTTTAACCACTGCGCCACCAAAGCTCCTTTCTGGGGGACACAATTCAACTTGAAACCGGACCAATGGGTCCATGTCCAGCATGCAAGAAGCCAATCTCTCAGACGCTGGTTTTGAGAGGAAGAAAGAGTTTATTCTGCAGGCTAGTAAGCAGGAACTCAGAGGTGTCGACCTCAGATTGAGTTCCTCGATTTGAACGTGAAATCGTATTTTATCCTTACACACATTCATATAGGGGTGGAGGAAGGCGGTGGGCAGGATCAGAAAGTTCTAACTATTCATGGTTTCTATTGATTATTTATTACGAGGTGGGGCTAAGACTTGGCCCGGAAGCAGCCGACAGACTCTTCGCTTTTGAAATGGGCTCGGCTACTGCCGATGACGTCTGTCCGGTGATTATGGTTCCTTGACATGAGTCTTTTCATTGCTTGACATGAGTTCGCTTGTGTTATTGAGCATGCGTGGTGGCCCAGGGTCGTCTGTCAGTCATCTTTGTCTGTTCTGCGCGTCTGACCATTCTGAGCCGGTTAGATCCAGAACTGACCAGGGCTCTCCGGAGGGTCTGCAAAACAACTTAGAGCGAGTGAGTGACTTGGTGGGGGAGGTGACTAGACGTGGTCTGATAACCGATGGAGTACTAGTTAATTAGGTGTCTTCAGCCTCTAGGGTCCCCTAACAAACCCACTACCTAGAATTAATAAAATACATTCTTAATAAGGTAATTCATTGTGTGATGCAAACAATCCGCGTGTGGGGATTCAGCAGAGAGGCTGGTTAAGTGGAAGTGGTGGGAGTGAGGTGCCCTTAACTGGGTAGAGAGAAACAGGGGGGTATTCCACACAAGCGAGACAGAGTGAGCAAAGGTGAATCTACAAAGTGTTCAGAGAGCCAAGCCCACCTACTGAGCACCTTGCATACCACCGTCCCTCCGCTAGGCTCTGTGGGTACAGAAATAAGCAAAGGGAGGCTGTGTGTGTGGTGGAAAGGTCACCAACTTTGGAGGCCAGTAGATGGAGAATTGCATTCTGACTGCCGCAAGGTTCCCGTCTGCCCATAGCCGAGTTGATGAACGCGTCTGAGACTCGGCTTCTTTGTCTGGAAAATGGGGACAAGGTTACAGATCTTGCAGGATTATTTTGTGAATTGAAAATATTTTTGTAAGATACATACTGTACACAAAAACTGGTACATGGCTTAGTTGGTATTGTGATACTGCCTTTGCCTTTGCTTTCAAGTTCATAGACTAGTGGAAATGACCCACACGTGTACAGGCCGTTGTGGGACGTTTTAGGAAGCACTTTAACACCTTGCTTTTCGACGTGTGGTCTGAGCACGAGCAGCACCTACCCAACCGATTGCTGTCGAGTCGATTCCGACTCATAGCGACCCTATAGGACAGACTAGAACTGCCCCATAGGGTTTCCAAGGAGCGCCTGGTGGATTCCAATCGCCGACTTTTTGGTTAGCAGCCTTAGCTCCTAACCACTGTGCCACCAGGATTTCCTGCAGCACCTACAGGTTTGTTAAAATGCCAACGCACAGCCTTCCCCGACCCCTGCTTAATCAGAATCTGCATTTAACAAGTTCCCAAGGGATTCCTATGCACCTTGCAGCATCGGAAGCACTGATTTAATAGAAGCCTGTAACTAGGGCAGAGCAAGGAGTGACTAAGGTGAGGGAAGAAAGTGAAATTTAGCGCAATTCAGAGAGAAATATTATATGCTCATGGATTAATTTATTAGGAAATCAACATTCTTCATTGAAAAATTCTGCATAGTTGCTTTTTGGACCTCACTATTTTCCCCTCATGTTGACTTTTAATTATCCTCAGTGGTTTTGCAGACGACATACACAAGGCAACAGTGTTATTTATCCAAATGCGGCCAATTTATGCTTCCTGCAGCTGTTCACTGGTGGGAATAAGTTCTAAAATCTAGGATTTACTGTGAACCTGTCTCCCCAGCAACTCGGAATGCAGGCATTTCACTCGCTAGTCTAGTTTATCCAGAAAGGTCTTGGCAGACACCGCTTCTTTCTGGGCCAGTAAAACGGGATAATGGAAAAGTCACTCATTTGGTGCTGGCGGGCGGGGGGGATCTTTCCGTAGGCTGTCCCTGAAGGCCCCTCTGGTTTAACAGTCATTTTATTGTTAGAAAGGCTTCTATTTTATGTGGAGCCACGTGGTTCTCTTCATTGACTCGGCAGGTGGCCCCGAGCCTGTAATTATGATCTTGATTGTCGGCTGCAAAGCAAAAAGGAAACCGTAAGAATCGCCCTTTATTGAGTTGTTGCATATGCTTTTTGGTGTATCACTGCGCATAAATCTCACGGTAGTAATAAAACTATTAGGGTAGTAAAAGATACGCATTTTAATTTTTTATAAAAAGTGTCATAAAATTCAATTAACTACACTTTCTCAAATAGCAGTTCACTCTCGGAAGCCCAGGGTTTCTTAATCTGAAATTATATGTTCCTTTCACTCTCCCTAGTGCCCTCCATTAATGCTTTAATCATCACGCCTACCCGTCCTCCTGCAATAGCGTCATATCCAGAGGTGCCTTTGTTCCCTTATCTTTCTAGAAGTGCTCTCCTGCTTTTTCTGCTGGTGGCCTTGTAGAGGCATTTCCGATACAATAGAGGTGGTTTTATTTTTCCTTCCTCTATTTCCCTAATTGGAGGGAGAAAGGGAGATAAATCGCGTTAAGTAATCCACACAAACGTAGGCTTTACAATTACCCAGGAATGGAGGAAAATGCTCTTTAGCATTATATCCATGACTAATGAGGAATGGACAGAGGTCTTATTAGACTACCAGCGAATCGGACTAACCCCTACTTTGCTAGTCTATAAACGTGAACATCTCTCTCATATTGTAGATGGTTCACCTTCTCCTCAGAAGTGGTTTAATAGCACAGACTAGAGAAAGGTCTCCTGGTGTTCAGATTTTATTACTTTCACTGACTAAAGTGCAGTACATCTCCTAGTATAATTACACACCAGTTGTCACAATAAATGAACACAGTATATTTTATGATACACTTTACTTGCTTATTATCATGTTTGTTCACACATCTCTCAGACTTAATAACCCATAGGGGGCTTCCACCTTTGCTGGTGAATGGAAATTAATGACGTTCTCTATTTCGTTTGCTGGGATATTTTTATTTCAATTGTAGAAAGCCATAAGGAGGATAGCTGGTAGACTTAGGGATTTTTAAAAAATATCTGTAGCCATGTGATGTTTCCCTGATCACTGTGTGACGTTTCTAAATCTCACTACTAATCTTTTAGCACCCACAAAGTTGAATAGTAGCTAAATGCATTTTTAACAGAGACTAGGTGATGTTCTGAATCATTTTTCAAAACAAAAAGAAAATCCTGGAAGTAAACAGAATTCTCTTTTAAGATATGTATTTATATTTGATCTAAGGCTGACAGGAGCCCTGGTGGCACAGTGGTTAAACTCTCAGCTGCTAACCGAAAGGTTGGTGGTTTGAACCCACTGGCTGCTTCATGGGAGAAAAGACATGGCAATTTGTTCCCATAAAGATCACAACGTAGGAAACCCTATGGGTTACCTATTCTGTTCCATAGGGTTGCTCTGAGTTGGAATTGATTTGATGGCACACAACAACATTCTTTGAACAGGATTGTGTTCATAATTTGTGATAGCACCAGGAAAAATGTCAGAATTTCTCTTTAGTTTTATTAATTTGGGGTCAAATATAAGAACACAGCTCTAAGAGCATTCGCATTTGGGATTCTCTGTTCTGCTCGTTGCATGGCGTTGCAGGCCCTACCGTAGAGATCTAAAATGTAACACATCAGTAAAGCAATGATTTTATTCAACAAAAGGATAAAGGCATTGCATGTCCCAAAATGTATATTACGTTAAGTTCTTATAAATATGCGAGGCATTTCCCCTCATATCAGACAAGGTACAACCACTTAACTTTAATACTACTTCCAAGCAATATTTTAAAAATCAAAATTAACAAAAAATAAAAATGTATTCCCGATGAACAAAATATCTAAGTTTTAAATAAAGACAGAATCAACAACAGTGCTCTGCTGGGCTACGTTGGATCCTGAGACAAAAGGAAAACTCAAAAGTACTGATGCTGTCTCTTGATTATATATATATTAATATATATATATTAATCTTGATTATATACCATCTTGTATTGCTCGCTGCAGCAAAAAAAAGAAATACTATATTTAGGTTTCAACATTTGGCAAGTTTAAAATATATTTTTCTGATTACAAACACAATATATACTTGTAGAACATTTTAAAACAGTAAAACAAATAAAAGCCAAAATAAATTACTCGTAATTCTACATTTAGTCTTCTCTTTAAAGAAGCTTTCAATTCAACAGCCAAGAAATATTTACTAAATATCTTCTAGGGGCTTATAATCGTGTTAAGTATTGGAAAGTAAAGGGAAGAGAAGGGAGGGAAAAAAGAAGGAAAGAAAAAAGACGTTAAATGTACTGTTGGAATCGACTGGACAGCAATGGGTTTTATGTGTATATAGAACAAAAACATGACATAACAGGGACCAAGGCTACTGCTTGGGGATGTGCCATTGTTATATTGCAGAAATCTAGGCTGTACCATCCACCTCATTGTCACTGATGAGTTGAACCATGGTTTTGACAGTTTTTTCTGTGGCTATGTGTCTTGTGAAGGGGGCGTCTTTTTTAAAAAAAATTTCACCCATTTCACACACAGTTACCATATATGCTGCAGCAAGCAATAAAAGATGGTATATAATCAAGATTAATATACGTATATATTAATATATATAATCAAGAGACAGCATCAGTACTTTTGAGTTTTCCTTTTGTCTCAGGATCCAGTGTAGCCCAGCATAGCACCGTTGTTGATTCTGTCTTTATTTAAAACTTAGATATTTTGTTCATCGGGAATACATTTTTATTTTTTGTTAATTTTGATTTTTAAAATATTGCTTTAAAGTAGTATTTATCTCAGTGGTTGAGTTTTTGGCACCCTCTCGTATTTTGCACGGGGCCCCGGTGGCACAGTGCTTAAAGAGCTCAGGCTGCTAACCAAAAAATCGGCAGTTCGAATCCACCAGCTGCTCCTTGGGAACCCTATGGGACAGTTCTACCCTGTCCTATAGGGCCGCTGTTGTTTGTTGCTGCTGTTAGGTGCCATGGAGTCGATTCCGACTCATAGCGACCGCATGTACAACAGAACAAAACACTGCCCAGTCCTGTGCCATCCTCACAATTGTTGCTATGTTTGAGCTCATTGTTGCAGCCACTGTGTCAGTCCATCTCGTTGAGAGTCTTTCTCTTTTTCACTGACCCTCTACTTTAGCAAGTATGATGTCCTTCTCCAGGGACTGATCCCTCCTGATAACATGTCCAAAGTATGTGGGATGAAGTTTCGCCATCCCTACTTCTAATGAGTGTTCTGGCTGTACTTCTTCCAAGGCAGATTTGTTTGTTCTTCTGGCAGTCTGTGGGATATTCAACATTGGCAGTCCATAGGATAGTCAACATTCTTCGCCAACACCATAATTCAAAAGCATCAATTCTTCTTCAATCACTTTGAGTCAGGATTGACTCGATGGCAGTGGGGTTTTTCTTTTTTTTTTTTGGTTGTATTTTGCACCTGAGGCAAGAGTCTCACCCTAATTCTAGCAAATACCCTCTTTAGAAGGGCCAGTAGGCAGACATGTGATTAGAGTGGCAGAGGGACAACTTGAATGTGACTTTCTTCATAACTAACCAATAAGTCCCACGATTGGTTTACAGGGCAGTGAATCAGAAGACAAATAAATAATACTGAATGCATGACACCTTTATGGGTGCTGTGGGTGCTATCATTTGTTGCGGAGGCTCAGAGTCTAGCAGGCTAATCACAACAAGAGAGTTAATTGCATTTCTCGTATTTCAGAAAATTAAAGTCAGGCAACTCTGTCACACACAGTTTTCTATAAGATCTTACTACTTTTATGTATATTTTTGTATGACAGAGAATGGATACCCTATGGCTAAAATTAAATGTCTTTTACTGTACTCTAGTTAAGACCAGAGATTTTTGTAAGAGAAGAAAGAGAACATTAATTGCACATCTTTGATTGTGTTGTCAGTGGACAGAGATTTACAAAGCACTGTTAAAATCACAAAAGCTGTGGAGGAGGAGGAGGCGGACAATCTCTGATGAACACATTGTGGGTAGCCGTATTGTTTGCTCCTCAAGAGCAGTGTGTCTATAAGTAACAAAATTCAAATTGTCTTTTATGTTTAGTTCTACATTGGATGCCTCAGGCACAATTTTGTAATTAGATAGCCAAGTAATAAAGCTATTTTTAAATTTTTAAATGACAAACTGTAAGGAATAGAAAACATCCCCACAGATAACTAAGGACAGATTTTATAATGGGTATATCGAAAGCTTAGAGGGTTTTAAAAGTTTAGTCCATGAACAAAAAAATAAATGTATGCGCTACTGTCTTGACTGTGGAATAGCTGCAAATTTAAAGGCCCTCATTAGTTCTATAATGAAACAGAGTAGCGTTGCTTATTTATTAGACATTCTAAATGACCTCTATCACTTTCCTTATATAGAAGAAAAAAGCTGAGGTTCTGTGATTTTTTAAATGCTTAGTCTAAGTTCATATATTGATTTAGAGGCATACCTCAAATTAGAATCCTGGAATCATAAACCTCATTAACATGACATCATTTGATTACCAAGTAGTGCTCCACCTCTTTGGCCAACAGACGGCTCTAGAACATTAGCTGTGAATTGTCCTTACACAGAGCCACAAATGGCTGGCCCTTGCCCCACTTTCCATCTAACTGAGGTTTATACTTCAAGACAAAGCTGGAAGCCAGTAGGGGGAAAATACTCCCCTATTCTCAATATCTTCACTTGTTTCTTCTTCCCTTATTATACTTTGAAACTGTTTCCACTGCTTTTACCTTGCCCTTCTACTCAAGAACTCACTCTTTTCAATTATTCTCCTCTCCCCTTGAATCTTCAGCATTATTTATTAGATTATCCTAATCTGAAGAACAAACACACCAGAAAACACTTCACGTGACCTAACATCCACCTTAGGCCCTTTTTCTTGGCCCTTATTTACAGTCAAGCTCTGTGAAAGGTTTTTTTTTTTTTTTCTTTTCAATTATAAATACAATCTGAAGTCAATTATTCACTCTTCAGTCTACTCCATCCTAGCTCCACTAGCAACACTCAGCCAAAACTTCTATTTCTAAGAACACCAGTAAGCTTCACATTGTCAAATGCATTGGACATTTTTCAGTTATCATCTCTCAGCAGACTTAGATGTCTGATGACTCCCTCTTTCTAGAAGCCTTGTCACCCATGATGCTACATTCATCTGGTTGTCTTCTTCCCTCTGTGACTTTTACTTCTCAGGATTGCCCATTCTGCTACTCTGCCTTATTCGTAACGTTGAAATTACTCAGGACTTGGTTCCAGAGTTCTCCTGATTTAATTTTCCCTCTCTAAATAATCTTATCTATTCCCATGTCTTCAAATACTGTATTTCTATCTTCAACCAATCTTCAGCCCAGACTTTTCTTTTTTCAGATTTTTATACCCAAAATTGTATTTAACATTTCCACTTAAATAGCTCATAGACATCTCAAACTTTACAGGTCCTAAACTTAATTCTTCCCTCCCACCTCACCCCCAATATGTCTTCCTCGTTCCTCCTTCCCCGTTTTAGTAAATGGTGACTAAATTTATCTGATTGGATAATCTGTATAATTGAAACTTTAATGATAGATTTACATTTGAGAAAAAGTTTCAGTAAAGTAAAATCTGAGGATATGTGTGGCATCTGATTCTTCTTTTATTGCAATTTTTTAAACCATGAGTTTCATAATATTTCTGATTAAAAATAATAGCAATGATAGTAAACATGTAGTACTTTATTGGGTGCATATTGGGTGGTAGGCACTGTTCTAACATTTCACATGTACTATTATTGTCCTTATCTTACAGATGATGAAAGTGAAGCACAGAGAGGTCAAGTAACTTGGCCAGGATCATAGAGCTAAGTGGCAGAACAGAGATTTGAACCTGGGTAGTCTGGCTGTAGGATCCCATGTTCATCTCAGTTATGCTATGCTGCCTTAAAATGGTGGTAGTATCACCACAGTGATAGGCACATATAACGTTAAGTTAACGCATTGAGGGCTGAATAGAGAGACTCAACTCCAAAACATTAGCAATGGCTGCTGGTTGAACTCTATAAACATTTAATCAGTCCTTAGAAAGAGCTGATGTTTTGTCATATCATCTCAAGATTCTTTCCAAGTTTTTTGACAACATAGACTTGAGTAGTAGGTGTATCTGCCTTATGGGCAAGAAACTACCAAATCGAATGCTGATGGATGATCATCTTTGATATGAGTTTTCAGAAATTCCCAATAAATTTTTCATTATTTTGATATTCTAACACCAAAATACAATTATTCCTCACTTATCAACTATCTTTCTTATTATCTGACATTTTGCATTTATGACTATAGTGAAAAATCTACTGACTATTTTATGCATTAACAATGTATGTCTGGCAGTAACAAATGCTGAGGTGCCATGCGAGAGTAACATTGACTAAGTTTATGTGTCAACTTGGCTGGCCATGATTCTCAGCAGTTTGGCAGTCATAGAATGATGGAATTTGGCAGTTATGTAATGATGTAGTGATCCTCCGTTTTGCGATCTGATGTGGTTGTCCTCCATTTTCTCATAATGCCGATTTTCTCATAATAACAACCTGGTCTTTGGAAACTAACCATGTTGATAAGTGAGGAGTAGGTGTAATATAGAACTGTTCTGTCTATATATAGGGTCTTCCTTAGGTCTTCCACCTACAACTACGCTTATAATGATTGATTTTTAAAATATAAAAGTCCAGAACAAGTTGTACAGACAATTTGTTCTTTCCATGGAGTGGGAGACTTGGACAAAATGCACAACAGCATTCTTTTCCTATTAGACTCTTGAGAAACACATACTGTTTTTCTGTCTTTCCCACCTACTGCTGGAAAAAAACCAAATGTCAGCTATCCCAATTAAAATGATATTGGTGATTTCATATTACACTAAAATAAATTTTGTTAAATGTTACATATCATTGAAGAGTTGTATAATTGTATTGGTTTTAAGAGACACAAATAATACAGCTCTACCAATTCAAGCCTAAATCCTTCTTTTTATAAACTAATTGGAAAAAAACAGAGAAGAATACATGGAAACAGAGAAGAAATACAAAGAGGGTTAATATTCCATTTTCCACGGTGGCACAATGTTTAATGGCTCAGCTGCTAACATAAAGATCAGTGGTTCAAACCTACCAGCCACTCAGTGGGAGAAAAGACCTGGTGATCTGCTCCCATAAAGATAGCAAACACACTAGGAAACTGTATGGGGCAGTTCTACTCTGTCCTATAAGGTCACCATGAGTTAGAATCTACTCAACAGCACACAACAACAACAAAAACGAGTACATAATTAGTCTATGAAGTAAATACCACTGAGACAGATGGCAGCATTTACGGAAAAAAAAAATCTACTTTGTCTGAATCACGTGGGTTGGCATTCTTAAATTTCCTAGGTTAGTTAGTTGATGTATAATCTCCCGTTTGGGGGTGGGAGGGGGAGTCTCTGAAAGAAAAGATTAAAAATCTAGAAGAATCATACAAAAAAAAAAAACAACAGTTGCCATCCAGTTGATTCTGACTCATGGCAACCTTATATGTATCATACTAAAACTATGCTCCATAGGGTTTTCAATGGCTGATTTTTCAGCAGTAAATCACAAGGCCTTTTTTCTAAAGACCTTCTGGGCAAATTTGTATTTCCAACCTTTGAGTTTATAGCTGAGCATGTTAATCATTTGCATCACCCAGGGACTGCCAAAAGAATCTTAAGGCTAGAAATTTAGTTATCTTTTCTGTTTGAATTGCTTCAAAATTGGGTGAACATGCTCATAAAAGAAAAAAAAAAAACCCAATAAACAAAAGAGAGTACCACTGATGACAAGTCAGGGAAAAATAAAGTCATATTAAATCTGTTGTAAATTCATTTTTTCCCCTGTACAGAGGATTGACTTTAAATTCTTACATCAAGTACAAATTAAAAAATTTGCTTGAACAAATATAAAAACATTTTATTAGTTTATAAATAATTCATTAACAATATTATATTTATAATATAACATATATTAGTATAATATAAATAATATTATCAATGAATACTTATTATATGCTACGCCTTTTCCATAGTAGAATTACCATAATCTTATGGATTCAAAGAATTGCCATAAATTTTCAGATTAAAAACATATACTATAATTATGTAAGTATGCAATGTCCTAAGTAATGATAATACTTATATATTATGCTGTATCATATCTAAGTATATAATATAATAATATAACAATAAGGTGTACTTATTATTATAGCTATACTTATACAAAACTTTCTAGAACTCAGGCTTTTCCAACGTCTTTACATTTCAGGCCCTCTGCCACTCTCAGAACTGCTATAGCACTTATAATATCATATTTAACATTCACTCTTGTGCTCATTTATCTTTTCGTTTGGTTGAGTATAGTTTTTCCTAAGTAGATCTTGGAGCTTCTCGAAGCAATGGCTGTGCCTTATACTTTATAACAAATTGCTGGATTCCCAATGTTTACTATATACAACGTACTCTAAAGGATGTGACTCTGTCTTTTGTCACAGATACATATATGTGTGTATATATATATCTTTAGTACTACTTACAGCTTTTCAGGAGCAGCCAGAAAGGTTCAGAGACCACATACCCGGTTATCATCCTGCCCAGCAGCCTAGTTACAACTGTATTCTGTTGCTTATTTCCAAGCTGCAGCTCCTGGTGCTGAAATTATTTTTATTACCATGTCTGATGTTAATCTTTTGGCAGGACAAGAGAGCCATTGATCCTACAGACATAATTATGGCTTTTTTTAAATTCTCCAGAACCCAGAGTGGCCCCTGCAGACTGTGAGGTGTTATTTTACGTACAGGCATAGCTCTCCAGTGTCAGCGTGCTTTGAATAGTTACAGCAGCTTTCCATGGTGACAATGGAAATAACAAGGTCTCTTGCCAAACAGGACAATATGAAGTTGACAACTGAATGTACTGTGACCGTAGGAGAAGACATTGGTAGGCCTATTCTGGAAAATGTTTTCCAGACTTAACTCCATTCTTCCTTCTGGATTTGAAGAGGTTTAAAGCATATGTAGGCAAAAATGCCCCCTAGGGATAGGAATTAGACCCAGGTTCTGATTATTGGTAAAATTTCAATTAACCCTTTTTATTCCCAATCAAATCTTAGGACCAGTCTTTCTTGATTTCAATATATACTTGAGAATCTTTTTTCTCTCTGTGGTATGAGGGAGAAAAAAAAAAAAAAATGACCTCAGTGAAGTATAGCACCTGCCCAAATACACTCATAATGTGAGAAAAATTGCACTTGCCAGATTGTGCTGATCATTTATTTCCAAGTTGACACAATGAAGTGACATCTGTGCTGAAGCAGTAACCTGCCATTTGCTGTCAGCATTTCTGAGTCTACTCAGAAAAAGTCTGCTCTCCCCAATTCCAGCAGAGTCAAAAGGTCTTCCCAGGGCCTATTCCTGGACAAGCTGGAAGCCAAGATTCATTGCTTGACATTTTGCTGTGGTTGTCTTTAGTGAATCTTGTGAAATGAATCCTAGTTGTTTTTTTTTTTTTCCTCCTTCATGTGGGGCTGTATATCCACATGCAAATCAGGCAAAGTGAGATGCAAAATCACAGGGTCAGAGCCCTGGTGGCGTGGTGGTTGAGAGCTACGGCTGCTAACCAAAACGTCGTCAGTATGAATCCACCAGTGGCTCTTTGGAAACCCTATGGGGCAGTTCTACTCTGTCCTATAGGGTAGCTGTGAGTCGGAATCAACTCGGTGGCAAGGGTTTAACGGGTTTTCTCCACTCAGTTGGTTTCTAGCTATGCTCTGGAAAGAAGAAAGGAGCATTCTTGAGTAGTAGGAGATTACAGCCCCAGGTGGAAGGACAGGAAAGTTCTTTTGGTGTTTCTGGCTGTTGATTTTAGCATATACCACACTCAATCTGGTGTGATACAGTAACTGAGGTTCTGGGATCCTCTTTCTTGGTTGAACGGTTGATCCCTAGAAGGACATTTATTCTGCTTGATTGGAACAAGTTTTTTTTTTTCTTTTGATGTTTGCTACGGAACAAACACCCACAAAGGAGTTTTAATAGGTTTTGGCAGCTTCCATTCCAGAAAATGCAAACCATTTCATCCAGACTTTATCCATGACTTCTTGATAACAAAAGGGTTATTAGTAGTCAAGATATCAGTGAACTAGGAAAATTTTCTTTTTTCTTTTTTCAGAAGGAAAGTATACATGTCGGGCTGCCTTTGCCATTAAGTAAAGTAATTAGTTAGGAACCTGCTAACATATTTTGAAGATCAAAAGCAAGACTTCACCTTCACTTTTCCTTCCTTCCCTCCTCTTCTGAGTTCCGCCTTCTCCCAACACATACACACAGACACACTGCATGCAGAAGCACACAACCCTGCTGCCACTTGTTCACTGAGACTGCAAATTATTTTCACGAAGGGAAACCTTTCATTGAATAACAAGAGGCAAGGCTTCAAATACAAATAACCCTGGGACTTGCATTAAAGACTTATTTGTAAGATATAAATGACACAAGATCCTCCCTCATTGAACATCTTCAAGGGGGAAAGGGTACTTATAGGTTGGTGGTGGTAGGAGTAAGTAGAGGGGATGCAGGATTGGTGGAAAGAAGACAAGTGGACACAGAAAGGTGGCTTGGGACCTCGTAGATCCATTGAATACTTTAAAATGTTGGTTTGAGCAGGTCCACATGGGGTTGCCATGAGTTGGAATCGACCAGACAGCAACTGGTTTGCTTTGATTTTTAGTATGTATTTGTACTATTTGACTCATGCCCTTAATAAGGGGTGGTCCACTTAATTAGGATTTTCTGTAAGAGATGAGTTTGTGAAAAAAGAATCATGCCTTTGATATTCATGTAAGAGCTTAAGAGCTTGGCAGTTGGTACCCATGTGTGGTTTTTCTGGAATGGAATTGGTAAATGAAAGTCTACTTTCTAGCAGCACAGTGCTGAGAAGTTTTTACCATGGGGATCCTAGCTGCACTGAATAGTTTGTCTGGTAGAGAGGCTGGACTTTGGGTACTATAGAAGTTAATTATGATCGCCATTAAGAGACTGATTACTTGGAGAAATGGAATAATCTACTGTAGGCATTCTTCATCCTAGTTTTGAGATACCCTGGAGTATCTCCAGACATCACAAAGGGTATCACAAGACTCCCTCAGAAAAATTAATTTTACTCTGTCCTACTTTTTAAAAATATATAGTACACAGGACTATTAAAAGAAACAAAGTCCCTTGTAATCAAAATGTGGTGGGGGTGGCTGAAAGGGGGAAAGAACACAGGGCTGAGTATAAAACGTGGGTTCCTTGCTTTGTTCTGCTACCCATCTCTCTGTTATGAATATTATTACTTTCAAATGAAAGTAATATCTGCCTTGAAACCTATCAAAGTTATAGTAAAAATACAATGAGATCTTAGTTTGAAAATACGTCTTAGAGCTGAAAATTTTCATATCAATGTAAGATTTTTTTTTAAGCAGTAAATTGGTAAACACTTCTACAGTTAATAGTGGAGCCACTTAGCTGGAAGGACAATAAACTAGGAGTTGGGAAAAATAACTTCTAATCTAGACTTCTTTCTCAAATATTTTTCTTTATTTTTTAACCTTGGATAAGTCATTAAAATCTTATGGGCATAAGATTTTTTCTTCTGTAAAATGAGGGAGCTTGACTACATGGATTTTGAGTTTTTTTATATTCCTAAAATTCTATGATTCTAGGCAAGAAATTGATTCTTAGAGCAGAAATTAAGATCCTTGATGAATTGAATGATGCTACCTTTCAAAGTTTACTCCCTTTATTTGTATGTTTTCTTACAGTTTGCGTAATGTTTTCACATATATGTTTTCACGTGTTCTTCATAAATTGAGGCAGGCAGAGCAGGAGTGATTGTCCCCATTTCATAGGTGACTTAAGTGACTTGTATAAGCATGCACAGCTGGTGAGTGGCAGATGTAGAACTTGAAATCATTCCTACTGATTCTCATTCCAGTATTCAACACTCTTTCCCAAACTCAGCAACTTTGGACCTTGCTGTCTATGAAACTCCCAGCATTTCAGACAGTTTCCATTTTGTACTGTATGGGCCTGTGAACCTAAGTTTATAGGTATGTGATTTGTACTTTGAAATAGATGCCTACATCTTTAAAGTGTGGCTTGGTGCACTGTGATTTTCACCGAGTTCTGACAGGAGATAATTTAATCTTGGTAAATACAATGCTGTATCTTGACAGAGATATAAATATATGAGCAAGCTGGGTTAGGATATTTCTCAGCACTTTTAATGGTATTTCCATTTCTGGAAAATCAAGTGTGAGCTGCAGGAAGAGAAAAAGATGTAGTCTTAAATGGGAATGCTATGAGAAAGTTCTAAACTGTGCAGCCCAAGACAGACAGTAGAACTGTTGCTGGTAACATTGATTCCATTCCACAGGTTCAGGTTCATCAGCTTAACGAAGACATTATTATTATTTTTATTTTTTTGCTCTGATTGGCTCTAGGAAGATCCTGTTTTACGGTTAATAACAGACCCTTAAAGATGATCTTCCCATTTCATTTTGTTTCTATCAAGCTTGGCACCCTGCTTGTAGGAGAATGTCATTTCTGATTCGGGATGTGTTACTTTTATTCAAAGTAGCTCACTGCCATTCTCTCAAAGAGCCTTATTGAATCTTGGGACATGCTCTGAGAGGTGGTGGTAATTTCTTCATTTGTTCGTCTTCCTATGAAGAAGTCATGTGAAGAGGGAAATCCAACCACAGAAAAAGCAGGAGGTGGTTTAGGGGCAGGAGGCCCTTGGAGTAAGCAGAAGGCGTGGCTGGGTTTAATATGAAAGTCAGAACCTCAGTGAAACAGAAGCCTCACTGGGGAAATGAAAGAGCAGCTTGTTCACTTGCTACCTCAATTAGCAGGGGTTTTGTGGCCAAGAGGAAAAAGCAAACGCTCTACCATCTGCTTTTATTACTGAAGCTGCCTCAGTATCAGGCAACTGACCTCTGCAACCTGTTCATCATTTGCATACAAAATGTTCTTTACATTTACATCTTTTTTTCTATTTTCTCTTAACTGCTCTCTCACTGATTTCTGGGTGACCTGGGTGAAGCGTAATGTCCCTGCATTTTTGCCACCCATGACACCCTGGGAAGAAATCAGAAAATCATTCTCCCTTTCCCCCTGCTAGCTACCTATCTTTACCCCTCACTCAACATTTATTAGTTTATCCAGTCAACAAGCATGTATTAGAGAGGTGGAATCGACTCGTCAGCAACGGATTTAACGTGTTCAGTGTTGAAAAAATATATAGAAGAAAGGTTACCTCCTCCAAGGAGTTTCCAAAGCCATAACCAAATAAAATTTTAAGTAATAATGCAAAGTAATACAAACACATAGCATAGCTGAGTACAGAACATTCATGTAGTATAAATGTATGCATATATTTTAAATGTGCACTCATATATTTAAAATTCAATAGATATTTATTAAACACTGAATCAGTTACCAAAAACCCCACAGATAATAGAAGACCCAACTAAAAGTAGGTTAAACAATAAAGGATATCTTTTAACCCTTTATATAAAGTCTAGAAATAAGGCTGCAGTATGATTGATTAACTATTAAAAGGAGTCATCAGAGACCAAGTGGCTTCCATCTGATGGACCAAGCCATCCATCTGATATCTTGAGTGTGATGACTGTGTCTGCTCTCATTGTTGCAGGCTTGTTGAAGCTGTTCCAGGTAGAGTAGGATGTTCCCTCCCATCAATCACTTTTTATTAAGGAGGAAAACCTTTTCTGAAGGCATTTCAGTGGGGAGGTTACCTTGATTGGTGTAGACCAGTCATGACTAAGCCCTGGGAGAAGAGGAGGCAGGAGAGTCCTTCCCTGAATGCAAGTAGCAAAACAGGGGTTCTGCTGGTGAGGAAGAAGGAGTGAGTAAATCTACCTCAAAGTCTATGTGTTGGACACTGTGAAGAATTCTGTACAAAGAGAATGTGACAAAAATGGTTAAGCGCTTGATTACTAGCCAGAAGGTTGGCATTTGGAACCCACTCAGAGGTGCCTTGGAAGACAAAGCTGACATTCTGCTTCCAAAAGGTCCCAGCCTTGAAAACCCTATGGAGCACTTCTGCTTTGCACAGATGAGGTCTCCATGAGTCAGAATCTACTTGACAGCAACTAACAGCAACAACATGCCTTCAAGGAGATTCTAGTAGAGTTGTGGAGGTTAGACATGTTTGCTGATTTCTGTCATCAAGGCAGTGTAGAATAAAGAATCATATGAAATAAATAGTATTTCACGCTGGAGAGAATATAAACTCTTGTTTGGAGTAATCAGATTTAAATGAATGGAAAGGACTTCCAGGTAAAAGCAAATAGAGCAACAATGGGCAGTCCGGACTGGCTTCATTCATTGTCGGACACAGCTGTGAGAAAACGCCAGTTTGTAGACATACTTAAATGACAAGCAAGAAGTACAGAATTGTCTCTTCAGGCAATGAGCAGCCATGGAGGGCTTTTGACCAGAGGAGTGGCAAGATCCAAACTTGGTAAGCATTTTGCTAGATTCTTACAGAGTTATAAATATGTGAGTAAGATGGATTAGTAGATGCCCCTTTTGAAAGATCAGGGATGACAACATTCAGAAAAAAAATGGAAGACAGTCAAGAGTAAAGTGAGTGAAATAGAAAACATGCACTAATTCAATCAAGAGGTAGCTGTTTTCTGAAGGAGAGTGATGGGGAATGGAATGGAAAGGAAGAGTGGTATTATGGGGAAGGAAGTGTCAGGGTTTTGAGATAGTGAACAATACCAAAGTGAACGCTGACTAGGAAGTGTGTATAGATGAGGTGCACATGTACTGACTACTTGCTATAAGCTAGTAAGTCAGCTCCCAATAATGAGCTAACTTCAGGCAATACTTGATGCAAGTCATTTAACCTGAGCTTCAAATTTCACATCTGTACAGTGGTGAGTGAGGTTTATTTGATGGTAAGGATTATATGCAATGATGCCTATGAAGTTCCTGCTATATTGTGTGTCATATAGGAATTCAACAATTGTTCATTCTTCTCTCACACCATAAAAATGATGGGAAGCAGATATGATGATTGAGGGAGAAGGTTTAAAAGAAAAAGAAAGTTGAGAGCCATCTTAAGTAGAGGTTGACAACCTTTTTCTGTAAGGGCCATCTAGTAAATGTTTTTATTTTTGACTCTGTAGGTCACGTAGTCTCTGTTGGAACTATTCAACTTCGCCATTGTAGTGTGAAGGCAACCATAGACAATATGTAAATAAATGGTGTGGTGTGACCATGTTCCAATAACACTTTATCTATGGACACTGAAATTTGAATTTCATGTCATTTTTGTGTGTCACAAAATATTGTTCTTCTTTTAATTTTTTTGAATGTAAAGTATTTTAAAATATCAAAAACCATCCTGAGATCTTGTGCCACATAAAAACATTCAGTGGGCTGGACTTGGCCCTCAGGCTATGGTTTGCTAATCCCTGATTTTAAGTAATGCCCAGATTCAGGGAATGGAATGATGGATAATATCAAATAAGAATGATGAATTAAAGAGCTACAGGAAGGTCCAAGAGAGTATGTAGAAGCAGGTTGGACTGGGTGATTATCAGGTTACTGGTCACAGAATTGATTGAGGCAGAACTCAGAATAGTAGGGGGAAAAATAGGCAGAGGGTGATAATGATGACAGCGGGGAGTATGATTATTGGAAGGGGCCAGAAAGAACTGTGTGTTTGTAGAAAGTGGAGGAGTCACTGTATAGATGCAGAGTGAAGATGCAAAAAGAGGAAGGAGATAATTAACCGAGCAGAGATCAGAGGAGATAGATAAGATGTCACCAAACCAAAAAACCAAACCCATTGTGGTCAAGTTGTCTCCGACTCAGAGACTATAGGACAGTGTAGAAATGCCCCATAGGGTTTCTAAGGAGCTGCAGGTAGATTCGAACTGTTGATCTTTTGGTTAGCAGCTGAGGTCTTAATCATTGCACCACCAGGGCTCTTAATTAAAATTAAATAAAATTTAAAAATCAGTTAGTTGCACTAGCCACATTCCAAGGATTCAGTAGTCACATGTGACTCCTGACTATTGTATTGGACTGCACAGATATAGAACATTTGCATCATTGCAGAAAGTTTTATTGGACAATGCTGGTATAGAATGGCCTACTGTCTTTTTCCACCTGTCCAGAAATCCCTGAGATTAAAGTGACAGATAAAAACAAAAAAAACAACAAAAAAAATTGCCATCTAGTCGATTCTGACTCATAGCGACACTGCAGGACAGAATAGAACTGCCACATAGGGTTTCCAGGGAGGATTTGAACTGCCAACCTTTTGGAAAACAGCTGAGCTCTTAACCACTACACCACCGTGTTGTTAGGCGCCATTGAGTTGGTTCACAACTGAACGGAACACTGCCCGGTCCTGCGCCATCCTCACAATTGTTGCTATGCTTGAGCCCGTTGTTGCAGCCACTGTATCAATCCATCTCATTGAGGGTCTTCCTCTTCTTCTATGACCCTCTACTTTACCAAGCATAATGTCCTTCTCCAGGGACTGATCCCTCCTGAAAATATGTCCAAAATGTGTGAGACGTAGTCTCGCCATCCTTGCTTCTAAGGAAAATTCTGGTTGTACTTCTTCCAAGACAGATTTGTTTGCTCTTTTGGCAGCCCATGGTGTATTATTCAGTATTTTTGGCCATCACCATAATTTAAAGGTGTCAGTTCTTCTGTCTTCCTTATTCATTGTCCAGCTTTTGCATGCATATGAAGCAACGGAAAACACCATGGCTTGGGTCAGGTGCACCTTACTCCTCAAGGTGATGTCTTTGCTTTTCAACCCTTTAAAGAGGTCTTTTGCAGCCAGTTTGCCCGGTACAGTGTGTCTTTTGATTTCTTTACTGCTTCTTCCATGGGTGTCCATTGTGGATTCAAGTAAAATGAAATCCTTGACAACCTCAGTCTTTTCTCTGTTTATCATGATGTTGCTTATTGGTTTACTTGTGAGGATTTGTGTTTTCTTTATGTTGAGGTGTAATCCATACTGAAGGCTGTGGTCTTTGATCTTCATCAGTAAGTGCTTCAAGTCTTCTTCCCTTTCAGCAAGCAAGGTTGTACCATCTGCCTATCGCAGGTTGTTAATGAGTCTTCTTCCAATCCTGATGCCCTGTTCTTCTTCATGTAGTCCAGCTTCTTGGATTGTTTGCTCAGTGTACAGATTGATTAAGTATGGTGAAAGGATACAACCCTGACGCACACCTTTCCTGAGTTTAAAGCATGCAGTATCGCCACCATAGATACCCAAAATTTGTGCATAGGGCCCACACCAGGAACCTGGGTACATTAGAAAAAAAACTTCAAAGACAACCCTGTCGCTCACCCTAGGTTAAGCTCTCCATCCAGAGTGATAGGCAAACTGACAAAAATAGCTTGCAAACGAGTGACAGTTCAGGGCATAAAATCCAAGGCATTCAAGAGAACAATGGTAACTACTGTATTCATTCCGTTTCTTTTTTCTCCCACTCTCAAATTGTACTTTAATGGCTGAGTCACCCAGGTTAGATGTGTGTGACAGTGTCTTCTGTTGTGTGTGAACATAAAGGGCACATGCTGAAATGCAGAACATTAATATGTAAATCAGTGCAAATTTTCATAATCGGTATATAATTGGAGTGCTTAAGACAGAGCAATTGCAGCAGGTATTTTGATCAGTTTTACATTCTATCAGCCTTCATCTGATCACTGCGGCCCTCTTGTCTCACTCCATTATGCCCACAACAGAGTTACACTGATCTCGGAAACTGGGGTGGTTCCTTTCGGAGAGCTGTTGCTCCTTTGCCTCAATTATTCATTAGGTTATACATGCAACATTTTGGATATTTCACTACCTGCTCTTTAGTAGGACTTTAAAAAAATCATTATTATTTCTAGAAAGATACTGGATGAGCTACTGTTGATCTATTTCTCATGGATCTATTTTTATCTTCTGCAAAAATAAATGTTCAAGGGTATTACCCTTGTTTTTGGTGAATAAAGATGATTTCTGTAGTTAGTGTTTGGCTGTGAACCAAAAGATCGGCAGTTCGAATCCACCAGCTGCTCCTTGGAAACCCTATGGGGCAGTTCTGCTCTGTCCTATAGGGTCGCTATGAGTCGGAATAGACTCGACAGCACAAGCTCATGGTTTCTAATTAGGACATCGCCTCAGAGTACTGGATTGCTGTTAACATAGTTTTATTGTTATTATAAAAACAGATTTGGACGATATCAGTCATTTACTGTACTAAGCAAGACAGCTCGTAATATGAAATTCATCCTCTTGGTTTGTGAGGTATCACCGTCAAGTTACTGTTCCCTTTATAATGAAGGATGGAATCAAGACAAAGAAAATTTAGCAGTAAAGATGTCTTCCTACTTTAAGACCAAAATACTCAAGTATCTCTTACATTCCCTTTATATAGACATTAAACATTACAACTGCACAACACACTTCTGAACTTCCAAATCTTGAAAGAAGGGCAGGGCATTTGAAGAAGTCCAGCATGGAGCAGAGACAACGTGTATTTTATCACTTACACTGGTGGCACAGGAAATGAACTCCATTTGAAATGTATCACACCAGAAAAACATCTCGAGGTCTGGGTGGATGTGTTCTGTTCCTTTGGCATGGGTCAGAGACTGAGTTTGCAGTGGAATTTTTCTGGCCGAGTGCAACAAAAATAACTGCTTCCCTCAGGGAAAATGAAAGAAGATTTCACAAGGCTGACCTCTAAAGAATTGGTAGATTAGATGTGGAAATTGTCCTGGTAGAACTCAGCTATGCTTCTGAAATTTCTCTCCATTCTCAAATGGATGTCCTTGTGTACCGGGAGAAGTGAATGTGGGGAGCAAGATACAACACACTGTGCTGCAGTAGACTTTGTACTAAGTACACGTGCTCTTTAAAATCCATTTATGAAAGACATCAAAAGTTAGATTAACTCTAAGGAGGATTTTTGATGTATTAAGTGAAGTTTTCTGAAAGGCATTTTTGTCTTCCCAGTGAAGCATGGGTACCAGTTTAAGGATTTTTTTTTTAATTAATAGAAGTCATCTCTACTGTCTGGCTTTACTGTAAAGATTAGGTCATTCACCTAGCAGTGTCTTGTAGCTGCAGTAACTGAATAGCGCGGTAGGTGACCTTCACAGCTCTTTAACGGTTAGCACCTACAGTCTTCTCCTCCTCTACTAAGAAAAATGCAGTTTGAAGTTTCCACAAAAGAGTAAAAATCAAAACAGGTAGGATCAGTTTACCAGGAAGTGCATGGCATGACTCATATCCTTCCAATAATATTGTTTCCTTTCAGACACCGTGAAAGCCGTAGCTACAAACAGTTACCTATTGAGATGATTTCCAGTGTCTCTGTGGCGAGTCTCATTGATAGCTGCAGACAGAGGGCGGGAGGTGATGAGGATGCACACGACTCCACATGCCCCGCCGGCCTCCCTTTTTGTAGCCTTTATTTTCTCTGTTTTTAAAGAATACGAGAAAATGGCATTCAAGGGCCTCTAGAAGAGAATGGAACTTTTTTGGAAAGGTGAGCACATTTGGCAGGTGGCGGCGGTGCCGGCCGCATCTCAGAAGCCTGTCGCTCATGTTTCTTTGGAAACCCTTAGATCAAACTCACGAGAAGAAAGAGGCATTAAGTGTATCCCAGGGTACCAACCAGTGTATGTCAAAGGAAAGCAAATCTTACCGAAGGCTAGAATAGGAAGTATCTGGGGTTCAACATCATACAAGTCACCTTCATTTAACGAAGACCAAGCTGGCTGGAATTATATGCTCTCATTCTGGACCTTAATACCAAATGGTTTTTCTACGTCCTCCATCCCTGCCTCTACCCACCTCCCAAGCCTCCCAAAGATACTGGGATGGCCGTTAACACTAACAATAACTTGTAGGTTTTATAGCCAGCAGCTAGAGAGTAGCTGTAAAAAAACAAAAAAAGAGAAAAAAAAAAAAAGCAGAAGGATGTTAATAATTTAAGCAAGCCATAAGGTGAAACTTCTCAAATATCCAGGCATGTAGGTTACATGAAGGCTTATTCTCCCAGGCAGGACACTGATCAGAATGTAACAAATGGAATTTGTTCCAGTATACATAAAGTCTTAGCCTCCCAGTTGTTATGAGCGACTAACTACAGGCATATAAGGAGGCTTGGTGGTGCAGTGGTGAAGTTTTTGGCTGCTAGCCAAAAGGTCGGCAGTTCGAATCCACCAGCTGCTCCTGGGAAGCCCTATGGGGCAGTTCTACTCTGACTTATAGGGTGGCTATGGGTTGGAATCGACTTGATGGCAATGAGATTGGTTTTTGATTTTACAGGCATATGATAGAAAAAATCACACTTTGTGTTGTATCTTAGGTTCTTGAAGGAGCATTTTCAAGACAATTAATGCACTCACAAAAGCACTCAAGAAGCAGGCATGCTCATCATTGAAGTTTGGCATTTTTTGTTTTTCTAGCAAAATGCATGATTTGGCCTGAAGTGGAGGTATTCGCGACAGTCTGTTTGCCCCCAAGCCTTTCCTTGTTACTGACACCCGTCTCTTGTTTTGAAATAGTTAGATTTCCCACTTTTTACTAAAAAGCATAAAGAGCATAAATGGAATGAATAAACTGGATGTTTCTTTTTAGATATAAATGTATATTGTTATGGATTGAATTGTGTCCCCCAAAAATATGTGTTGTAAATCTTAACGTCTTACATACTTTGGACAAGTTACCAGGAGGGGCCAAGCCCCACAGAAGGACATCATGCTTGGTAAAGTAGAGGGTCAGCGAAAAAGAGGAAGACCCTGAATGAGATAAATTGACGCAGTGGCTGTAACAATGGCCTCAAGCATAACAATGATTGTGAGGATGGCCCAGGACCGGGAAGTGTTTGGTTCTGTTGTACATGTGGCTGCTATGAGTTAGAACCCACTTGAGGGCACCTAACAACAATATCTATGGATATAATCCCATCTGGGAATACGGTTTTCTTTGTTATGTTAATGAGACAGTATTAGTGTAGGGTGTGTTTTAAGTCAATCACTTTTGAGATACAAAAGAGCAGACAGGCAAAGTAGCAAGCAAGGACAGATGGGGGAAGACTGATACCAATTGGAATTGAGGAACAGAAGCTGAAAAGAGACAAGGACCTTCCCCCAGAGCCAACACAGAGAGAAAGCCTTTCCCTAGAGCTGGTGTCCTAAGTTTGGACTTCTAGCCTCCTAACTGCAAGAAAATAAATTTCTGTACATTAAAGCTACCCACGTGTGGTATTTCAATTATAGCAGCACAAAGAAACTAAGACACATATGCAGGAGGACATAACTGTTCTCTCCTGGTACTAATTTATAAGTAACCAGTCTAAACAAAGCAGGGAACTAGAATCGGAGGAAAAAGGAGGAAGCTATGAAACAAGCCAGTGGGCCAGGTTTTTACTACAAATATGAACCCAGATCTTAAGCTCCTTAGAGGTAGGTCCAGTATTCTTAAATTCTCCACAAAGCAGCCTAGAACTGAGCATATATGAAGTGCTAAATAGAAGTCTTCCGATTAATTAATCAAGTAGGTAGTGTTTGGTGTTATTGTTTATGAAGAAAACATTTTATAACCTCACAGATAATCAGAGTTGGCCTAACTAAGGCCTTATAATTGATTGTAGGGGAGCTGTGGCTGGGCAGACCTTACCCTCCCTTGTTACTCACACTCTTTCTAGCCGCCTTGAACTCAGCCAGCCCAACTCCATACAAGCAGAATGGCTTCCAGTGTTCTAGGTCCAGGGCACATGTATCTTCTCACTGATTTGCAAACACTCCCCCTTTTAAATCCCCCTCTTGTTCCTCTCCCTAAGGTATCTATTCTTCTTGGTGGAAGATAAAGAATCATGCTACTCTTGCGTAAAACCTTCCACTGGTGGCCCATTGCACTTAAAATAAAAACTAAACTTTTTGTCATGGTCCACAAGGCCTGACAGGATCTAGCCCCAGCCTTCCTGCAGGCTGTTCTGCCTCCACTAGAAATTTTCGGTTCTGGAATGGGGCAAGCTAGACCGCAGGGCCTTTGTACCTGCTGTTCCCTTTGCCAGACACCACAGTGCTTACCTAGCTCCCCACACAGCTGGCTCTCTCTCACTCTCATCCTCAGCTCTTTGCTCAGCTGTCGCTTCTTCAGAGAGATCTTCCCCGACTCCTGGCTACTCTCTTTCTAATTATCCTCTTCCTTTTCCTTCATAACATGGAATAATGTCACTATTGATGGCTCACTGTGTGACTCTCGTCCACCGTCACCACCTCCAGCACAGAAACATAATCTCTGCCTTATTCATTGCTGTGTCCTTAGTTCCTACTAAACATAGTAGTTGCTCAATAAAGATTTTATTAGTTAATGAATGATAAGAAAATGTCCTACGTCCTATTTCCGTATTTCCTTTCTAGAGCAATGGAGCTGGTACTATGCGCTCTCTCTCTTCCTTTCCAGTTTATTCCCTTTTCCAAGTGACTGCTCATGCTGGTGCTAAAGGTGGAGGAAGATAGTCCTTTGTGAGTACAGAGCCAGATGGCATTGGAGGGTAATCCAGCAGAGTGAAACCAGCTCTTATTGCTTAAGAAAAGTTGGCGAGGAGGGCATGTACAGCAAAGAGAAATGGGGTTTTATAGGAGGGGATCCGATCAATTCCAGTAATTTGAGAAGTGTCAGTTCACATTTCCATTTTGCCTGCTGGGGAACACAGATCTATCCCTGCTTTAATGGCTTACTTTGGTTAAGAAAGGAAGATATAGTTACATGAAAGAACCACAGATTCTGTGACGGAAGGAAAGACAAACTTATGAGAAGGAGAGAGAGTCTGAGCAAAGATAGAACGGCAGCAGAGGAATATGTTTCACCAAGGGAATGAGTACATAATTCTGACTTGTCAAGAATTCAAAGCAGAAAACGTAATGGGCTGGAAATGTTAAGTTATGGCCAATTGTGAGGAGATTTGAATTTGAGGCTTCAAATTGTATTGTTTGGCTAGTGAAGCTCATGTTTTCAGTAGGGATATGGTAGGTTTACAGTGACATTTAAGGAATATCAGTGTTGCGGCAGTGTGCAGATTAAAACACATTTTCACGTAGAACCAAGAGTGGTTGGAAGATCTGGTGAAATTTTTGCACAGATTTTATGTCTACAGATCTTTATACGTAACCACCTTGTATATTTTTCTCTGAGTGGACATACCTGTCCCCCACTGCTGTGTTACTGGTTATATTTATGGTTCTGGTTTTGCTGTGGTTAAGCCCACAATTCTCTGAGAAACAGCACATCACAAATCAAAGCTTCATCTGCACTTAGATAAGTAATTGTTTTAGACTGATGGACAGTTCTGAAATGTTCTGCTGGGCTTGTATGTTTTCAATACAAAATCTAGACTCCTGTTGCTAGGTGCCATCAAGTTGATTTTCAACTCATAGCGGCCCCATGTGACAGAACAGAACTGCCCCGTAGAGTTTTCAGAGATAATTCATTATGTAAAGGATGTTTAATCTGAGAGTGCATATGAAGGAGATGCTCAAATTGGAGAAATACAGAGACTGTATCTATACAGCTCCTCCAAAGAGTGTCATTACTTAAAGTTTTTTTAATTAATGTTCATAGAATAGTAAGCTGGCCACACCAACTCATTTGAGGTTTGCTAGCATAGCCTGTTTCTTTAAGGTGAAAAAATTAGGAAAATACGATAAACTGACAGTGCTGTTCTCTTCATGGTGAATTATGCATCTCATGTGTCTGACTGGTTTGTCACTTTTTAACTTGGAACGTTCACTTGTTTAGCTATAATACCCACTGAGTCACTCTATTTAGGAGTCCGAGTATGCTAGCGTACATGGATGGTGTCAGCCTGGAGGTAATTGACAGAGTTTAGTGGTTTTGAAGATAAATGGAAACTTGCTAATTATATTCATCTTGACAAAACTCAGATGAAAAAGAGATAGCCATATGCAAAGCAGACACAGGCAGCTAAAGTGAATTGTATTGTTTCATGTCTGTGCTTTCTAAATAATAGACAAGGTAACTACAGAATGAGTCTTTTGAATCTTCTGAAAAGCATGATTTATGGTGTTCCTAAGATGTATTCTTTGCTTAATAGTCAAAAGAACGGCTTCACTTTCCCGTTGATCTAATATTGCATGAATTTATATTATAATGTAGCTACATTTAGAAAGGGAAGAGGGAGGGGAGGGTGGGTATAAATTATATCCTTACCACAGTGTACGGCAGGTTTAAAATTGAAAATTGCTATTTTAGCATGCAAAGTGGAAAACCACAATTAATCATTCTTCTTACAACAGACACAATGGTGAGGTTGGTAGAAATGTAGCATATTATGACCTTAATGTACAAGCCCTTTGATGTTATAAACACCTAGAAATAAAGAACTCTTCTGAATTTGACATAAATCAGATCAATGTCCCTTTCTTCAACTAGCAACAAAGGGTCAGTTGCAAGATATCTGAATGGAAATGTAGAGGCCAGAGGGATATAACAATGTTCAATCCATCCTACCGCAAAAAATAAAAAAAAGATAAAGACTATTTTGACGACAGTGACCATATGTACCTGTTTGCTTGGAGTAATTCAAATGATTCCTGTTGTACTGGTGCTAATTATGAATAGTTCCCCCTTTCGCTATCATAAATGTTTCTAATTGGATGATAAATTAAGATCGCCCTCATAGCAATCCACCAGCATTCCTGCCAAACAGGGACCCAGCTTAGATGGTTGAGAATTTGTACAAGTTCTTCATCTTGAGTCAACAGTACATGCACAAGGAAATCAAGGGTAACCAGAAAGGTCTGTAGGTTGCATAGGATGTTCTTTATCATACGAAGCTGGAAACAAAGTCTTGGCATACTCTTCAGCGAGATATCTCAGATAGTCAACTCAACACAAAAATAAAGGAAGCTGGGTCATGGGAACAGGTGGCTTGTCCACGTTTGTTTCTCCACTGGCCAATGTCAGGGAGATGCAAACACGCCATCAATAGCTGCAGAAATCAACAAAAACTTTTAGTTACAACAAAAGCCACTCACACTTTTGTTGCCTTGTTTTTGTTTTACTTTTCATGGATGCTTTCTATACCTCGTCTTCTCTCAGTGGCAACCCTCTTAATTTGTTTGCATCCCCTCTTCTAGCTCTGTTATTTTTGTGTATGGATGAGAAACCTCTAGGTTATGGGTTTTGTCTTTTATTCCTCTCACAAATTCTCTTCATGTCTGCTTCTCACTCTCTTTAACACAGGTTCCCATTATGCATGTAAGGCTGGCCTAATCACTTGTTCTGTTTCACCAGTGTGCTCATATTTATTGGTGCAATGCAGGAGCATTAGCTGGTGTAGGTGGGAGGGCTATTTCAGTGCTGTTTGTACCAAGTGAAGCTGAGGCTTCAAGAAGAAGTATATCATCTTAACCATGAAACTCACCAAGCATTTCTAATGACAGCATATAATAGGAGGAAATACAAATAGATGCTTTCTGTAGTTTCTGTATCTGGGCAATTTTTTCTTAACATTTGTACTTTAAAGGAAATAAAATGTAACTCTTTTCCAGCTTATTCAAAGTATTGCATGCATGTAAGGTATCTTTTAATATTTTTTTTGTAATGTCTTTTTGCTTTCTTTTTAAACCGAAAATACATCAAGAAATAATGAGAATTGGACAAAAATGTAATAGAATACCCAGAATCCCAGCAGTATGCTCCAAGTCCGTAGTCGTTGTTTGATAATGATGGCACTCACATTATTAGCATAGGACACTTTCAATAATGCGTGGAATGAGTCTAATGGGATTCCAGATCATGGTCCAGTTGATGCGGGAATGAGTTCCTGAATGTGAAACTTTAGCCAGGCAGACAAACTGCCACATGTTACGTCTATTGACAGATACTTCAAAAAGTCTGAAATCCATTACCTATTATGTCTTCTGAAAGAGATTTGCTTTTCTGCATCTCTTTCACATATACTGTTTATTCAAGCCAGGGGTTCACTGCCTTGTTAGTGTGATGATTTTAGACCTTGGTTTCAAACCTGGGAGGAATTAATTGATCAATTGGAGACATCCAATTTCAAGGCATGATTCAAAGACTGTTGGGCTCTTTCACTTGATGATAGACTTGGAGCAAATCATGGCCCTTTCATTAATTGTGTATTTTGTCTTTACTTATATAGTTGACTTGAAAATGTTCAAAGGAGAATCAAAAGATTCTTGTAACTTAAATATAATAAATGTTCCTGTTACAGAAGCAGAGTTTCAGGACTAGCTGGGAATCTTCATATTCTGTAGCCAAACTAGGCATGTCTGTAGACATGTTGATACATGTATTCACAGTAAGTTCATGATCTGTTACACGTGTTTTACCTCCTTTGTGATTATAGCATCACAGATATTAAAAATAGATATTAATCTTGGTCGATGTTTGAGAACAATTTCTATGCCACAATGTAGAAGTTGATGATGGAGAAAAATATTATTGATTGTCTTGATTTTTGGATGAATTTGTTTTATCAGGTGACTTACAGAGGGAGTTTACCTGTATAAGGAAATGCCTTCCTTAAAATTCACTTTCTAGTGACAATTATAAAATCGAAGAGAAAATAGCTATTAAGTGATGACTGAACCAATCAAAATGTACTGGGTTTCCTGGAAAGGCATAAGCCAAAGTATCAGCTACTCGCTGACTACCTGCCAAATGCAAAGCACAATTCCCTTTCTCAAGTGTCCAAGGCATAATCATTTAGAGGTCAGTCAGTCACTCAATGAAATTCTTTATTTGGGAGTTTGACACTTGATAAATGTATAAGACATCTTTAAGATCTGCTGCCTTCAGAACAAGACAGCTATATATTGGGAGTCACACAGTGGTTAAGAGCTATGGGGAGCTATGGCTGCTAACCAAAAAGATCACCAGTTCAAATCCACCAGCCACTGCTTGGAAACCATATGGAATAGTTCTACTCTGTCCTATAGGGTCACTATGAGTTGAAATCAACTCGATGGCAATAGGTTTGGTTTTGGTTTTGATATATATTGGGGGGCCATCAAGGGAGGGTAGACCATGTGTTTAGGATTGAGTCTGAACCAGATTCATTCTGAGTGAAACTTTTTGGGCAGACGTAGTTCAAATTGCATATCCAGGGTTCGGTAGTGATTCTGGCTTGTTTTAAAGGTATAAGAAGAGACAAACAATCACTGATCTGAGACAGAAGCCCCTTCTTCTCCCCATAGGCCGTCAGTCACTGGTTTCATCTTCTAAATGACCCTAAAACATAATAGGAAAAGTCCACTTTTTTTTCTCTTCCCCAGCTTTTACCCTTGTTCAGGTCGTCATCATGATGACCGCTCAAGTAGACTCTTGGTACAGCCAGTTATCTGCCATTTGGTCGTTTCATGCTCCTGCCTCAAACTTCCCTGTGCCCCACCCCATGCCTTCCTTTTGGGATGGTCCTTTACTTGACCCACAAAGCCATCATCTAGCCTTTTTACATCTCTGGCACCATCTATGCCTCACTTCCTCTTTACACTTCATGCTTTAAGTGTCTTGAACTTCTTTTAGTTTCTGGGATATCCTTCCTCAAATCTGGGACTTTGCACGTGCTCTTTCTCCAGCCTCCTTCCCTCCTTCCTCTGTTTAACTTGGACTCTTTCCAGGCCTCAATTCAGAAACTCGTGCCTTGAGGATGCTTGCCTGGCCCCTCCCCTAGCACATAGATCATGTACCCTTCCTAGAAGCTCCCAAAGCATTTCTACGCTTATTTAGAACTGTGATTGCTAGGTTATTTGTCAAGCCATCAGCCTCTGTGTGAGCATGGAGTTTGTCTTCTAGAACCAAGTGTGGTGCTAACCCCGGCTACCAAGTAGAATGCCGTTTCCAGAGAAAAGCACAATGTTGGCACGTAGGACCAAGCAGAGTACAAGAGTCTGAGTATTGTCGAAAATCACGGGTGGCTTCCTTCTCAACACTAGAGAAATTTTGCGGGCTTTTTCTTATCAGTGAAACTGAAATTTTAGGCTAAAAGAGACAACAGTAGCCAATCGAAAAGTTATTCTGCCTTTTATTCTATACTCAATAGAATATTATACAGTGTTCATATATTACCAAATCCACTTCAACTTTGTGAAACGTCTTTTATTTCAAATATCCAACACAGTTTTTGTTTGTTTGGTTGGTTTCCCCCTTCTTTCTCTTTTTGGAGAAGGGGTGGGGAGCAGACAGATACAAAGAGAATCGCCCACAACCAGGTGTTGGTTTCTAAGGAAAACTGGTCCTGGCACTATGTGAAACGTTGCTGGAGGCAGACGTGAAGTTCAATCCTGACCCGTTTCCTCATTCAGCGCGGGTTCAATGGGTTGGTCCCTCTCTGCATTTTAGACGTACCAGTGAAGAGAAAACTGTTGCATTCTGGATGAAGATGTCAAACAGACCTTCTCCAGCATCACAGTTTCCAGCCATTGCAGTAATGTAAAACCCAGCTTTCTGAGGAAGGCACACATATATATTAATCAATAATGAAAGGTTGTAATTTATTATTTCCATATTTCTTCTAAAAAAAGAGTACCAAAAAATCATGAAGTCCATGGTGAGTGAAAAAGGGCATCAGACCTGAAAAGGGATATTTGGGAAGGTCACTTGGGAGAGATAGAGGGAATTCAAAAATTACTTAACCAGACTTGGAGGACAGCTAAAATACGAGCGCTCCCCAGCCTTCTTCTTGCAGCCTGGTCTCCCCAACCTTTTTCTCCCCTGTCTTCCTCCCATCTCCCTCCCCTCTTACTTTTCATTTTCTCAGAAAGACCATCCTTGGTTACCCTACTGAAATTTACAGATGTTTCCACCACTTCCAACCCTCCCTAACCCTCCTCTGGTTTATTGTTCCTCGTAGCACGTGTACCATCTGCAATACTTCATACCTTATTTTCTTTATTGCCTATCCCCATCCATTGGAACATAAGCCCTATGAGGGCAGGTATTGTTGACTGTTTTGTTCATTAGGGTATCTCTGTGTCCAGAACAGCACCAGCATATAGTAAGTACTCAATAGATTCATGTGGGATGAATAAATGAACTTTGCTTGTTATTAGCCTGCAGCTTTCTGGCTCACATTCTTCAATTCTGTAGCCATTCTATTTGTTCTTTTATTCTCATCTCAGAAACACATATTTTAGACAATATTGCTACATTGCACACCTCAGCATTTTCACTTTCTCCATTTTGCCAATATCCCTTGTCTGTAAAAGAAATAAAAAATGGAAAGAATAAACACTAATAGATAACGTCAATTCAAAAATAAAATGTTTTGCATTTGTTACAGCTTTGAATGTTTATTTACATGTCATTTTGATATTGAAGAGGACCTGTACTAAGTTAAATGTACATTTGCACACACACACACACACACACACACACACACACACACATACATTAGTAGGCTCCACCTTCCCTAAAAATCTGATATAAGAGAAATCAGAAGTAGGGTTTGGCATCAAACAACTGCTGATAAATTACCCAAGGAACATGGTTGGAAACATGCCCATACTATTCATATTGAATGGATATAGTTACTTCCAATCACTACTATCCATTCTAAGTTTTATTTTCATAATTTTGGCTAACTGTTAATAATTGCTGATAAATATGGGAATAGAGAATTAGAAAGTCATTCATAGTAATGAAACTAACAAGCCTGTACACACTTTGTTGATTTTTCTCTATTTTTTAAAGTAATTCGGCATTTCACGTTGTAAGGGTCTATGTCATGAGATCCTCTTGAATCAATGCAAAATGTGCAGTGTCACTATCAGTGCTGAACTGTTGACACTGGAGTCAATATTTCTGACAGTATGTAGCCAGTTAGAGTTAGAGACATTGTACAGTGTTTTCTTGCACACTAGCTGATTTTGTGTTAGAATTTTTAAATCTTGTCATTAAGGCAAATGTAAATAGCAGATGAGTAAATGCTACAGCTCCACATGCCTCCAGTGAGAACATAGCATATCATGCTATGGATCTGAAGGATCAAGTCACATCATCATCCACACTTCTTCAAAACAGAAGCTCTGCAGTGCATGCTAGACACGCTGGAGCAGCTGATACCTTCATCATAGCTTCTGATAGTCACATTATGAAACAGTGTATTTCTACCAGTCCATAAGCAGGTTGTCCGTCAAGTGAGGCAATCACACAATGATTAAATTCTATCTAAGCCAAGAAAAAAAAAAAATCTTATGCTGTAGCCTCTGGATTCTGCTTTCTAAAGTTCCTAAGAATGAGTTCTATGGAATGGCAAATGGATTATCTTTGGAGCTAAAAATATCTTTAACTATAATTTAATTTAATTTAGTATGAAGTTTCTTGTCATTGTGATTTGATACAAAGATCTTCAGATAATAATTGCCTTCTTTTTCAATTTTAAGGAATACCAAAACTCATTTCATACTTGTTGCTTCTATGAAGCCATTATAATCTGTCACTCCATGTTTGTATCCTTGTCTTTTATTCCTTCATGTGGGGCTACGTTTAATGTATCTGCTGAACTCTGAGTTTTGAAATGGTGAGGAATGGGTGGGAAAGATTAAAGGTATCTCTTGAAAGGGCTTTAAGAATATATATATATATTTTTAATTATAAACCATTTCTGGTGTGTATATCAGATTCGTTTCTGAATTTAAGAAGTTTCATACGAACTTTGCTTAAGTCTAAATAAGCCGTCATCACACTTTTTAGAGTTTATATACCTGGTATTATTAACATTCATATTATAGAATAGATGCATGTTTTAAAAAGCAATATTAATGGAAATTCAAAATGTGCATTTAAAGGCTACATAGCCTTTGAAATAGCAATAGCATACATTGAATTTCTCTTTTAAGCATGCCGTTTAATAATTTTCTGAAGGACTTGTTAGACACTTTCAGAGCAATTATGATTCATGATAAAATTAAGAGAGAGAGCACTTTCTAACTCTTAAAAATTTTGCTCAACCCAGATGAATAATACTAAAGGATTTTTCTATTGTTATGCCCTATTTGTTTTCTTAAAAATCCTTCTCCTTTCAAAAGAAATACTTCCAAAAAATAAAAATATATTGTATGTCACATATCTGTATATCC
Organism: Trichechus manatus latirostris; assembly: GCF_000243295.1. Taxonomy (NCBI): domain Eukaryota; kingdom Metazoa; phylum Chordata; class Mammalia; order Sirenia; family Trichechidae; genus Trichechus; species Trichechus manatus. Next base: position 11,525,777 of record NW_004443941.1, read on the forward strand.
TAATCATTTGTTGTTTTAGAAAAAGTATACAACGTTCTTTTATCATTGTGTAATTAATGTTCTAATTTTTTGATAATTATTACATTAAGATCAAATTCTTAGCTTAACCCAAAAATGTCCAATGCAAAAACAAATGGATTTTTTACTAGCATGTATTCTAAAATAGCTAAACTGGATTTTACAAGTAGTAAAAAAAAAAAAAAAAAAAAACCTATATCGCATTAACTAACATAACAACTAGATTTTCCTCATTTATAGATTCAAAAATCGATGGCTATAAAGTAATGTTTTTTTGCAGAGTCATCAGTAGCTATCCTGGCATGCAACCCTTTATATATACATATGTGTATGAATATGTATGTTTCAAAGGGGACGGTGTCTCTTTCTATGCATCTTTTTTAAAAATCCCAACTGTGTTTTTGAATTTACAGATTCTATAAAAGGAGACATGCAAATGGTTGTCTTTTAGTTCGGATACGACTTAACACGGTTCAGGCTGTAAAATCAATATTCTAAATAATTTATTTACACCAGGAACTTGCCTCCTTCTCTTTTGATGCAGAGACCAAGAGCAGAATGATAATGGCAGTAAGGTGCTCTCTGGTGTCACTTCAGAGTGTGTAAAGCACTGAAGGAAAGGTGGCCTCTCTCAGCAGATTCATAGGTTGTGTCCTTTATACTCCACATCTCTCTTTGGCAAGATCGACAGACTTGTCTAGAAGTGTCCTCTACATTATCTCTTTCTTACAGTTCTTTTCTGAAATGGTTGCTACTTAGCATGGGAGTCCGGCCAAAAGACGACAGTTAACATTCCACCTAGTATCCTTTTATTCATTCATTTTATTGTTCAACAAAAAGTTACTGATGCGTACTACACCCAGCATTGGCCTTCGTGGGAGGAGAATGTGGGTGTGAATGGTTCCTGCCTACAGAAGCTTCATGGGGATAAAAGGCATTTATATGAGAATGTTGTGTGTATGGGAACCTGCATTACACACGTGCAGTTAACATCCTGCATTTTTTTGAGACACCAATAGTTACACAAATAGCTCATAATAGATGGTAGGATAGGACAAGGGTCACATGTGTGTCTTAGAAAATAAAAGCAATAGAAATTCAGAGGAGGAGAGCACCACAGGCAGGAGAGCAATGACAGCTTTGGGAGGAAGTGAATTTGAGCCTGACGTTGAAGAGCTATTAGGTATTAGCAGGAAAGTGTAATTTGGAGAGGTGCTGTGGCTCTTCTTTCATTGTATTTTCAGTGTATGGCAGAGGGCTTAAAAAAATGCTTGTTAAATTAGAGAATAGGATTGTAGATTTTCTGCATCCTTGCCTGAATACAAGAGAGGGAGGAGGGGCAGAAACAGATGGGTGTGTCAGATCATGCCAGGAAGGGAAGGACACAGGGCAAAGAGATGGTGGGAGGAAGGGGCTCATGTGGGGACTGTCCAAACAAAGTTGGATTGGAGAGACTTAGAAATCAAGCTGAGGGATTTGGACTCTATCCTGTAACTAATGGAGTTCCAATTAATATATTTGAACTGAAGAGTTACACGAGAAAGTCTGAGAAAAAGGCGTGTCCACTTATAGAGAGTTGCATAATCATACCTATCAGATAACATGCAATTAATAACACGTTTAATCATTTGCATATGTTGACAGAACACCCTGCACTCTCATACATGTATGTGATTATTGGAATGAAATTAAAATTTCATTGTCTGGGAAACTAAAATCCAGAAAAAATGAGTCCCCCAAATTCCCACATTGAGTGGGGGCAGAAGAGATATGAAAAAGTAGGTTTCCTTCCCCAAGTCTAGTGTCCTTTAAAGTCCTCAGCTCTAGTAAAGTTGTTAAGTGTTTCGGAGACTTAAAATGGTCCAGATGATGTGTTCCAGTGTAAGAAGAGGTTGTTTAGAAGTGTATATTGTTGTTGTTAGGTGCTGTCCAGTCAATTCCGACTCATAGCAAACCCATGCACAAAAGAACAAAACACTGCCCGGTCCTACGCCATCCTCACAATCGTTGCTATGTTGGAGCCCATTGTTGCAACCACCGTTTCAGTCTATCTCCTTGAGGGTCTTCCTCTTTTTTTGCTGACCCTCTACCAAGCATGATGTCCTTCTCCAGGGATATGATGTCCTTCTCCCTCCTGATAACATGTCCAAAGCATGTGAGACGAAATCTCACCATCTTTGCTTCTAATGAGCATTCTGGCTTCACTTCTTCCAAGACAGATTTGGTCGTTCTTTTGGCAGTACACTGTATATTCAGTATTCTTTGCCAACACTGTAATTCAAAGCATCAATTCTTCTTCAGTCTTCCTTATTCCTGGTCCAGCTTTCGGATGCATATGAGGCAATTGAAAATACCACGGCTACAGTCAGGCCCAACTTAGTCCTCATGGTGACATCTTTGTTTTCTAACACTTTGAAGACATCTTTTGCAGCAAATTTGTCCAATGCAATATGTCGTTTGATCTCTTGACTGCTGCTTCCATGGGTGTTGATTGTAGATCCAAGTAAAATGAAACCCTTGACAACTTAAATCCTTTCTCTATTTATCATAATGTTGCTTTTTGGTCCAGTTGTGAGGATTTTTGCTTTCTTTATGTTAAGGTGTCATCCATACTGAAGACCGTAGTCTTTGATCTTCTTCAGTAAGTACTTCAAGTCTTCTTTACTTTCAGCAAGCAAGGTTGTGTCATCTGCATATCACAGGTTGTTAATGAGTCTTCCTCCAATGCTGATGCCACATTAGTCTTCATATCGTCCAGCTTCGCGGATTATTTGATCAGCGATAGAGTATGATGAAAGGATACAACCATGACGCACACCTTTTCTGATGTTAAACTATGCAGTGTCCCCTTGTTCTGTTTGAACAACTGCCTCTTGGTTTATGTACAGGTTCCTCATGAGCACAGTTAAGTGTTCTGAAGTGCCCGTTCTTTGCAATGTTATCCATAATATGTTACAATCCACACAGTTGAATGCCTTTGCATAGTCAATAAAACACAGGTAAACATCTTTCTAATATTCTCTGCTTTAGCCAAGATCATCTGACATCAGCAATGATACCCTGGATCCACATTCTCTTCTGAATCCAGGTTGAATTTTGGGCAGTTCCCTGTCAAGATAATGCTACAACTTTTTTTTTTAATTATCTGCAGCATAATTTTACTTGCATTTGATACTAATGATATTGTTCAATAATTTCCTCATTCTGTTAGATCACCTTTCTTTGGAATGGGCACAAATATGGCTCTCTTCCAGTCTGTTGGCCAGGTAGCTGTCTTCCCAATTTCTTGGCATGGACAAGTGAGAGCTTGCAGGATTACATCCATTTGTTGAAACATCTCAATTGGTATTCTGTCAATTCCTGGAGCCTCGTTTTTCCCCAATGCCTTCAGTGCAGCTTGGACTTCTTCCTTCAGTACCATTGGTTCTTGATCGTATGCTACCTCCTGAAATGGTTGAATGTCGACCATTTCTTTTTGATACAGTGACTCTGTGTATTTCTTCTATCTTCTTTAGATGCTTCCTGTGTCATTCAGTATTTTGCCCATTGCGTCCTTCACTATTGCAACTCGAGGCTTGAATTTTTTCTTCATTTCTTTCAGCTTGAGAAAGGCAGAGTGTGTTCTTCCCTTCTGGTTTTCTATCTCCAGGTATTTGCACATTTCGTTATAATACTTTACTTTGTCTTCCCAAGCTGCCCTTTGAAATCTTCTGTTCAGCTCTTTTACGTAATCATTTCTTCCTTTCAATTTAGCTACTTGACGTTCAAGAGCAAGTTTCAGAGTCTCTTCTGACGTCCATTTTGGTCTTTTCTTTCTTTTTAATGGCCTTTTGCTTTCTTCATGTATGATGTCCTTGATATCATTCCACAACTTGTCTGGTCTTCGGTGATTCATGTTCCATGCATCAAACCTGTTCTTGAGATGGTCTCTAAATTCAAGTGGCACATACTCAAGGTCATACTTAAGCTCTCACAAACTTGTTTTAATTTTCTTCAGCTTCAACTTGAACTTGCAATTGATGGTTTGTTTCTCACTTGGCCCTGGCTTTGTTCTGACTGATGATATTGAACTTCTCTATCATCCCTTTCCACAAATGTAGTCGACTGGATTCCTGGGTAATCCTTCTGGCGAGATCCACATGTATAATTGCTGTTTTTGTTGTTGAAGAAAGATTTGCAATGAATAAGTCATTGGTCTTGCAAAAATCTTTCATGTAGTTTCTATCACCAAGGCCGTATTTTCCAACCATAATCCTTCTTTGTTTCTAACTTTCGCATTCCAATCCCCAGTAATTATCAATGCATCCTGATCGCATGTTCAATCAATTTCAAACTGCAGAAGTTGGTAAAAATCTTCAGTTTCTTCATCTTTGGCCTTAGTGGCTGGTGCATAAATTTGAATAGTCGTCACATTAAGTGGTCTTCCTTGCGGACATATGGATTTTATCTTATCACTAACAGCATTGTACTGCAGGATAGACCTTCAAATATTCTTTTTGACGATGAATGCAATGCCATTCTTCTTCAATTTATCTTTCCCGGCATAGTAGACCATGTGATTGTCCGATTCGTAATGGCCAATACCAGTCCATTTCAGCCCACTAATATCTAGGATATTGATCTTTATGCATTCCATTTCATTTTTGATGACTTCCAATTTTCCTGATTCATACTTCATACATCCCACATTCTGATTACTAATGGATATTTGCAGCTGTTTCTTCCCATTTTATGTCATGCTACATCAGCAAATGAATGCCACAAATGTTTTACTCCAGTCATGTCAAATTTTATTAATGGTTTCCAGGAGCATGTGGGAGGGAGGGGAAAAAGGAAACTCACTGCTTAGGAGATACTGAGATTCTGTTAAGGGTGATGGAAAACTTTAGCAATGGAGAGTGATGATGGTTGAAGAACATGATAAACGTAACTAATGTCACTGAATTGTACATATGAATAATGTTGAAATGGCAAATGATTTGTTACATAAACCTTTACCACAATTTTTAAAAAAGAAATAGAAGAAGAGAGGCCACTTAAGCATAATCCTTTGTTGTTGTTGTTATAATTGCAAGCGTAGTTATAACCAAGAGATACAAATGGCCACCACCTCCTCCCCTCTGACACTGCCTAAGAACACAGCAAGAGACACACTCTGTTTGCAGGAAAGGCTTGAGCTCCACACCAGCAGGAGCCAAACAGGGGAGCTTTGCGGTTACTGTTGGCCTAGGAAGTCAGATGAGTAAAGGAAGATGAGAAGGTTTGGTCAGAAAATCTAGGAGGTCTTGAAACTCAGAGGATGGAGAGAATGGTATTTGGTGACTTGTTTCTCTCCTGAGAGAATGTGTTTCATGAGGTAATAAGTCTTTTCCATCTGTGAGATGAAAAAACAGATTTTGCAGCATTTGGCAGGGAGGGTTACGCATTTGGAGACCACATGGAGGATATATAGAAGAAAAATCAAGGGGAAAGCTGCCTTTTTGGCTGTGGCATGCACCATCCATAAACAACCTCCTCCCACCAAAAAAAAATGAAGATAATCCAGAATTCCACTCAAAAAGCTGTTGCATGTCCTGAAATTCTCCTTCCTGCTCTCAATTTTTGTGTCAGAATTTTAAATTTAGTCTCCTCATTGCTATGCATGGTGTTCTGAAAAGGTGCACTCAAACTGAGATTATGAATATATGTATGGATATACGAAGGAGCCCTGGTGGCACAATGGTTAAGTGCTTGACTGCTAATCTAAAAGTTGACAATTTATACCCATCCAGTGCCTCAGCAGAAGAAAGACCTGGCAATTTGCTCCTGTAAAGACTACAGTCAAGAGAACCCAATGGGGCAGTTCAACTCTGTAACGTGGGGTTGCTGTGAGTCAGAATCAACTTGATGGCACCCAGCAGCAACATGTATATGCCTAGATATACACACACATATATATTAGGCATACATATTTTACAAACATATGCACACACATATGCACACACACATATCTTGAGCTGTGGTGATGTTAGGGGCATAAAGATTTTCTATACTTCAGCTCTAGCTATTGGGAAAGGAGAAGGGAAAAAGCAAGTGTGATGTGGACTATAAATTATTTCCAAGACGCATACACATGCTAGATCCACGATAGTGCAAGTTCTGGGGGACTTGGACTGTGGAGTCTACTGGACAGTACATTTTTAGTGTTAGTGCATGTTTTCTAATCTCATTTATTCACCAAATACTTAAAGAGCGTGAACTAAGAGGAAATAGTGCAGTGGTAAATGCCAGCCCAACGTCAGAGTGCTCCATGGAGCCCTGCTATGCAACCTTGGGAAAACACTTCTCTCTTCAGTCATAATTCCCTCATTGGTGAAATGAAGATAGAAATGTTGCCTAGAGTTGTGGTAAATAAAATAATGTATTTTGTGCACATGGTAAATGCTCAAGAATAGTCTTTATTCGTGTGATCTTGTGCCAGGCATAACCTCAGCTGGACTCTCATTACTGCTTGGAAATTCTTGTGTTAATATATGGTAGACTCTGATTTGTTTGTTCACTGTGGTTTTTGGAAATATTTCACCTTATCTGTAGCCTCATTCTGGACAGCCTTGATTACCATTCTAGATGGTACAGTCTGGGAGGGCTGGGGTTAGATCTTATTTATTCTTTCATTTTCCAAGTTGGCATACAGATAGTACACACTCGAACCATTTATTGAATGCATATGTGAATGACAACAAGTATTTATTGAGGGCACTGCCTTTATTTGGCACATAATTTAATTGGATAAGATGCAGATATAAAAAGAATAAGAAAATGATACAAATGAAATGTGATGAGGTGCAAGCTGTATACAGAGAAGAAAGGCTTTGGTATTTACAGATGGACGCTATCACAGAGGCTGAAGACAGGGAGTTAAGGCAGAATTTTATTTGTGTCTTGAAGAATGGGGAGTTTAGAGATGCAGAGAGGATAATGGTATCATTTCCTGTGAGAAGTCATTGTACGTTTCTGAACAGAAAGTGGCAGGTTAATGACAGAAATGTTCAAAGGAGACTAGTTTATAAAAGCTCAAAAAATTTCTTGGGAGCCAGGAAAGAAAATGTTACACGTGTTTTTAAAGGTAAATCTTTTAACTTTGTAGAGGTGGGGGAGATTGTAGAAACCATCTAAATCTTCCATCATTTGACAGGTTAGAACATTGATTAATAGTTAGAACATTAATTAATAATTTTTAAAAAGTTAGGACTCAGGACCTTAGAGGGTAGGGTGGGATGAATAGGTGCAGCCCAGGGCATTTTTTAGAACAGTGAAATGATTCTGCATGATACTATAATGGTGGATACATAACATTATATATTCGTCAAAACTATACAATTGTCCAGCACGAAGAGTGAGCCTTGATGTGAACTCTAAACTTTAATTAATAATAGTGTATCAACATTGATGCATCAGTTGCAACAAGGCTACCACACTCATGCACTAACCAGTTCGCCTGGAGTCGATTCTGCCTCTTGGCAACCCCATGTGTGTCAGAGTAGAACTGTGCTCCATAGGGTACTCAGTGGCTGAGTTTTGGGGAGTAGATTGGAGACCTGTCTTCCAAGACACCTCTGGGTAGACTTGAACCTCTAGTTATTTATTAGCAGTCGAGCATGTTAACCGTTTGCACCACCCAGATGTTAATAATAGGAAAACTATGTGTTGGAAGGAGAGGGAGTGGATGCAAACTCTGTACTTTCTGCTCAATATTTTTGTAAATCTAAAACAGACCTAAAAAATAGAGTCTATTAAAAAAAAAGACATATAGCTAAAAATGCTTATCATGGTGTCTGCAGAAAATGACCTCTGTTTTCATCTCTGTGGACCCTGGGAGAGGTAGAGACAAGCAACAGAGTCTGGTGTTTTGAGTTCTCAGGACTGTGAGTTGAGTTCTTCCTGTTTGCTAGGACGATCCTCAATAAACCAGTTGAACTTTACACATTTACTCTGCAAAAGGAGTACTACATGGATTCAAATTGCATGTGACGCTTATGCTCATAGCCTGGCTGGTGTACCAGCTGCTAAATGTAGACAACTTATTTTAGCTAACGGTTTTAGAGGTACATGGAACAGAGTTGTGATTGGATAGCAACCAGAGGAAAGATATTGTGCAATCTCTCTCTCTCTGTATTAAATGGGAATACTGATCCCAAAGTTATTAATCAGTGCGTGGACATTCTTAATACGTGGCATGTCATTGATTTACCTGAACTATGTTTCCTTTCCTGCCCTACATCTGGGTAGGCATAGTATTCCCTGAGTGATCCTCCTGACTATGGAATTGGGCAATGACATTTGTGGGAAGATAGAGATCACATTGAAAAGTAAAGGTCATTAAAGGTGTTGGATTGTAAATACTGTCATCATAATAACCTAGAGGTAAGGAACAGTGTTTTGGAAAGGACAATCAAATCATTTTTATTTAACATTTTCTTTGAGTTTTCATAAAAGATCCAGGCAGCTGTTAAAAGTGTGTTTTTCTCCAGGGGGTTAACTTTTTCTTTTTTGTTTCTTCCTTTATTTAGTAGATCAAATATAGCATTGGTGCTGGAGACGCACCATCGTCTGCAGTAGTGTTATGTTATCTACAGTGTCCCTGTTCCCTTCTTGAAAGAGTCTTTCCTTGCTGTCTTCATTGGGCACATGTGTTGAGCATACATCTCCATGGAATGTCAACAATGAAACGTTTCTCTGTCAGAGAATATCTATCAGTGTGCAAGTAGAAAGATCCTCCGAGAACTTACTTTAAATGGAAGCTAGGAGAGACTGCACGTCTCGTAATTCAGTCCAGATATGATGTCTAATTTGAAGATTTGTACAGAGTGCAGGGGTACACAATGTCACCTGTAATCTGACTTTAAAATAAACAAACAAAAAAACCTCCTGTCCTTGGCGTAGTATATGGGGAAATTGATGGTTATTCTTGACCAGAACACTTGTCAAGGGGATCTACAGACCAAGCTTTTGGCAAGAGAAAAAAACAAAAACAAAAGCCAAACCCATTCATAGCAATCCTATAGGACAGGGTAGAGAGAAGTGCGTCGGTATGAAGAGCCTCAGAGAGATGCTCCCTGTGCCTGTGCTGGGTTCTGTTCATTGAAGGAACAGGCTGGAACCCCTGGCACTCTCTCAAGTCAATCTCTTTTCCCCTTCTAAAAAGCACCGCACTAGTAGGGCAAAAAAATGAAAAACCAAACCCGTTGCCGTCCAGTGGATTCAGGGAGTCAAAGCTCCTACACCTGTAAAATTCTTTCCTCAGGCCTAATTCCTGATCCTAAACTTCAAATGTAAGTGACTCGGAGCACATTATTTGTTATTGTTTTCAATGGATAGTTCAGAAAAAAGAGGGAAAAAAAAGGAAATTCTGAAATCCACATTTGTAGGGAATTCTACTATCCTCCAGTAAGTCATCTCGTGAACATTGCCTGTGTAAAGCTTGTGTAGCTAGAGACTACATGTTAGGTACGAAAAACAGCTAAAGAAATCGGAGGGGCTCAGTGGACTCCGGAACTAACAACAATGACATATTTAAAGTGCTCTTTCTCATACGTAATCTCTCTGTCTCTCTCTGTCTCTTTCTGTAACAGTCCTCTGTAGCAAATGGGTCAGTCATTCTTATTATTTGCACTTTCTCGATGAGGAACTGAGGCTTAAAGTCGTTTGAGCGAGATCATACAGCTATATAAGGGAGACAGAACTAAGCCGAATTCTTCCCATGGGTTCTGGCTCCCCCGCTCCTCCTACTCCCAGTCAAAGTTATGTAAATAGAAATAGATGAAAACAATACGCACACATTGCTCTCACTGAAGTTACTCTTTTTGTTCAAAACGTGATGACTGTCTTTTTGTGACCTGACCAAAGACGCCAAAGTGCTTTCTGGGAAGAATCACTTCCATGATCTCCCAACAGGGGGCGCTACGGCATAGGAAATTCCGCTTTTGCTTGCTGTTTACGGACGCAATGATTTTCCCATTCTGTTCGCACTGTGGTGGGGTTATTTTTCCTCCCCCGTGTTTTCACTAGGTCCTTATTCACATTTAATTGACTGGTAGCTGATATTCATCACCGTAAACAGTTCACCGTGCTTTATCATTTAAGCATAGTTTTTGGTTTGTTTTCAAGGCTAACCTTTTTTAATGGTTTAAAAAAAAAAAAAAAAAAACTGTGGAGGCCATTATGGCTGATACAGCAAACAAGTCTCCTATAAAAAATGGTGCCTCTTCTGTCTATACTTCTTTTTAATTAACGGGTGCAGTAAATTAGATGGTAGAAATAAATAGACGTGAAGGTTCTGTGACTGATCAGTTGGTACCTACAGCAAATGCTTACTTTTCTTCTGCTGCGGATTGATTTTATTTTCCAGACAGAGGAATAGATAACAGACGAGCAATGCTGGTCTGAGGATTATGATTTCCCACACATCCAACCACCATAAAAGGCTGCTCTAGGCAGGTCCAAGTTTGGGCCGTTTCTTGGGTCAAACCTCCAGTCGGCTCTTCTGGGATCCTCCCCACTGACGCCAACAAGGGAAGAAAGGTCGCCCGCTAGCGGTAAATCATCAGAAGCCAGTCTCCAGGAGGTGAGGAAGCTGCAGCTGGTTTGCAGGGTTATCCCCAGGTTTGAATGTGGCTGCAAGATATTAAAATATCAGGAAGACACGACGGGGAACATCATCCTGGCCTGGCTGGCACAAACTATTAGCTGAAAGGTTGGCAGTTCAAACCCACCCAGAGGCGCCTTGTAAGACAGGCCTGGCAGTCTACTTCCAAAAGGCCACAGCCTTGAAAACCCTATGGAGCAGTTCTGCTCTGCACACGAGGTCACCATGAGTTGGAACCAATTCTATGGGAACAAACAACATGTTCTAAGGGTTTTTAAATGAGGTGTTTTGTTTTGTGTTGTTTAGAAAATAGCATGCCAGCCACGGGATCTCTTGAGAACCTGCCCATTCCATGATCTCAGTATCGAAGTTGTTCCACCCTTCCCTGTGCCTTTGCTTTTTGTCTGCCATTAAAAAACTAAACCAAACCTGTTACCGTGGAGTCAATTCTGTCGAGTTGATTCTGACTCATAGCAATCTTATAGGACAGAGTAGAACTACCCTCATAGGGTTTCCAAGGAGCAGCTGATGGATTCGAACTGCTGACCTTTTGGTTAGCAGCCTGATCTCTTAACCACTGGACCCCCAGGGTTCCATCAGCTATGCTTAAGTAAAGACTTGTCCTATAGGACCCCAGCTCCCTTCCTTCTAGTCCAGTGCTCCTTCTCCAGTTGGGGTACCACGAGTCACGCTATGAAAGGGCATGGAATCATCAAACTTTCTGAGCTAGAGAGAACCTTAGAGATTCTTGTCTTATAGACAACTCAAGCCCCCTCCCTCTCCCCTCTCCTCCTTCACAGCGGAGGAAGTGCAGTCCCCAGGGGCTGCATGACCTGCTAATGGCAAAAATGTAGGTCCAGGAAGAGACCAGAATCTCCTCTCCTCACTCTCCTGCAGTTCCTCTTACTTCTTAACAGTGATTTTTCAAACCACTTCGCCCTGGTGGCATAGTGGTTAAAAGCTTGGCTGCTAACCAAAAGGTCAGCAGTTCAAATCCACCAGCTGCTCCTTGGAAACTGTATGGGGCAGTTCTACTCTGTCCTTATAGGATCACTATGAGTCGGAATCGACTTGACGGCAACAGGTCTTCTTTTTTTTTTTTTTTGGTATCAGTGTATAGGTATTTGATTCAATCACATACATTATGAATCATTTTATTAGACATTTTTCCCGTCTAAAAAAATAGACTAAAGAATTATTTCCATTTTAGCAGCATAACATGTATTAATGTAAACATCTTCCCAAATTTAATGTACAAGTTGAACCCAAAAGGCTGAGCAAAGAGCTTGGCACGAAATGTGAAGGCAATGTGCTGACACCACCAAAGGTATTCGACAAAATCACGGGAGAAAACTTAACATCGGGGTTTAGGTTCATTGATTTACTTTTTCTGAGAGTTGGGAAAGGCCCGCCCTACTTCAGTCTTACAGATAGGACACAGAGCAGCTCACGAGGCTCATGCCCTCCCTAGAATCTTATAAAATATGCTTTTTACTTTGCAAAACACTCTTCTTTGTTTGCCCAAAGCTCACTTTTATCTAAGTTTCAACATTCAGAGTTCTGCATTCTGATATACTTTCTTGACGAGTTTAAAGATTTAGACCAAAGCCTTTATTTTTCCGTATTGACGGGGATCTTAATTTATTGCGGTGGAAAAGCTTCTCAACGCACCTTTACCTGGAAACTTTCTGGTCTAGGTGCCCTTGTGGTTTTGCTGATGAGAATCACATCTTTTTGTCCAGGTGTTGGTGCCCTCTGGCCTTAGTTATTCACTTCACCTTACCTCTGTAATGTTTCAATCGTGTCCATGAGAACAACAAATCAAAGTACTTTTAAAATATTTCCCCAGTTTATTATGCTTGTATATGTGATAGGGTTTCTGAACCCAACCCTCCCCCCCCAAAAATAGCACCCTTCTTCCCACTAGGGTTATAAACAACTTGAGAATTAAAAGAAGGGAGGGTGGATGAAGCATATAACGTTTGGTTTGGTCTGTTTTGCTGTGTCTCCTGTTTCTGTAACGTGGGGATGTTCATAAATGACTGGAATACAGGGACTATGTCTGGGTAAAGGAAAGTCACATCGCTTCCTTCATGCGTGCTCTTTCCCAACAAGTTAATATTTTGCACGGCACGTAACGGTAGTTGTACACAAAGCACACGACAAGGTGAAAGAAACACGCCGGAGAGGAGTCCAGTCTGGTTGTCCCTTCAGGCCTTGCTCTTTCCCGGTTGCTGTCAGGCCACAAGCGCTGACCTGCGTGTGCTGACTGTGCTCGTCTCCTCACGTTGATACACGTTGCCCGTGCCTCCAGAGCCCAGCATCCGCCATCCTGTCTCAGACTCCCTTCCACCCAGCAACATATTCACCTTTTTATTTTTAACTAAAGACCAACTTTTACTTTAATGTTTGTTTATTACAAAGTTAACAATTGCTAACTAAATCTTTCAGTGCTAGTGGTTTTATTAGGATTACTAGGATTTTTGCAAGTGCTCTGGTTACATAGTTGCATATATTTGGAGCAGTGTAAATTTTTGCAGAATACAAGAGCAGCTAAACAGACAAAGGCCAATTTGGATGACATAACTTAGGTTTGAGAGCCACACGAGCCTTCTAACTGATCGCTTGGGTGAGGCAAAGCCGCCTCCCAGGCACAGGAGCAGTGGACCCCGGGCAAGGTGCATCCCACAGGGCAGAGCCCTTGAAGTTGCAGAGAGACGTGTGCTCCTTGCTAGAAGCCCTCCCCAGAGGAGGAAGGATGAAGCTGAGTGGCACATGCCCAATTATTTTACTAATCAAAGAAGTAGAGAGAAGCCAAGAAGGAAAAAACAATTCCTTCCTCATGGAACACAGGATAGGGAAATTGTGTTCACCTCTAGCATCCCTTGGAAACATTATTAGAAAAATTTGAAAATATTGATAAAGGCTTAAAAAACAAAATAAAATGTAAATAACTTATTCTCCAGCCATAGTTAACCACTCTTAATTTGTAATATTTCCTTCCAGACTTTTCCTGTATCAACCTGGTTTTATGTAAGACTCAGAACTAGCCTTTCTGTCTCTCCTTGAATCCACAGGTACTAGTCATTATAAAAATTGACTAAGATCCCCACCCTTTAAAATATAGCTGGAAAAAAATGAAAAAGAGAGAAAGTAGAATAATCAAGCTTATTCTCTGTTTGAGTTGTGCTTTTTAAAATCCATTATGGCCTCAGATCAGTCCTGAAAAAAGTCATACACATATTTGTCCAGACAAGTTATAATTTATTCCAACTGAGTAGAAAAGAAAGTTTATTTCTTGTATGTGCTTGTACAGCTACCCTCCCACCTGCTACTTTCAATAGGAGAAATGACTGCCTGAAACTCAGGGTGTCTCTCAGCCCCATTAGGCTGATAATTGAACTGCATACCACTTGTACATTTCCAAGCCAAAGGTAGCGCAACTCTAGAGATGATAGAAAACAGAGGATGTTATGGACTGAATGGTGTCCCCCCAAAACCTGCACTGAAATCCTAACCCCTGTTCCTGTGACTGTGACCTTGTTTGGCAATCAGGGATTTTCTTTTGTTATGTTGATGAGGTTATACAGGAGTAGGGTGGGTCCTAAACCTTATCTCTTCTGAGTGATGTCTTATAAAAAGGGGAAATAGACATGAAGAGAGACACACACATATAGAGGGCAGAGCCCATGTGAGGAACCATCTATAAGCCAAGGAATGCAAGGAACTCTGGAGCTGCCAACAAGGAGGGACCCTCCCTTAGAACCAATGCCCTCATTTGGACTTCTAGCCTTTAAAACTGTGAGACAATACATTTCTGTTCTTTAAAGCCATCCATTTGTAGTATTTTTGTTACAGCAGCCCTAGGTAAATAAGCCACATGAGGAAGCCACCTATTTAATGCAGAATTACATTTCTGAACTGGCTGGGTTGTAAGTAAACCCTGTCCAATGGCGGTGCTCATCAATCCCAATGATCATGCTCCTGCAAATGGAAACATCTCCTGGATATAACTCTCTGCAAGGAGATGCTAATTATCAAGAACTCCTTTCCAGTTGCATTCACCATAAAAAAATTGTTCACATGTGACATACACACACATGTATGTATTCCACAACTTAACCTGTATTCTTTCTCATTGCTTAACATGATTTGTCCTTTGGCTGTTCTATTTCTTTTCTTTTTAAATATGATTCCAATGCTTGAATAACATTGCGTTCAAATAGTACGCACTCTTCAGTTACCTGGCTTTACCAGACGTGCTTTCTCAAGAAAAAAAGAGTCAGGATCCTAAGATAATGAATACAATCGCCAGTAAGTTTTAGCATAGGCAGAAATAGAAGATATATATATATATATATATATTCTGCTGTTTGCTTCAATGAAAAGGGTGACCTTAGATTTAAAACAACGCAAATCTGCTAAACAATTCTGTGTGTGCTGGAAGTTACTGGAGGAAATTTAGTCAGTAAATCAATCCCATTTAATAGAGTAATCTTATTATGCCCATAGAGTGTTAGGCAAAACAGCCTAAGACTATGTGGACATAAGAAACATCAGAACCTCTTAGTGCATCGTCACCAGATCACGTCTGTATGTAAAGCAGTGTTTGAAGATGATGATGATGATGATGATGATTTTTCCAGCGTTCTTCCCTTCCTATGTTAAACGATCTATAATGTCCTCACGTTATTTGTAGGATTGTGGTATCTTGTCTAGAGTATGTAAAGTAGTATTTTATAAATGTTGCAGCTTTTTAAAATTTTGCTTTGTTTTGCAATTTTACTATATTTTCCATCAATTAATGGGTTACAATTAGAATGGGTAACATTTTACAGCTTTTTCTACTCAAACATTTTTGTTGCTATACAGAAATATGGAATTGGGTCAATAACTAATATCAGTAAAGCTAGTAAAGAAGTTTTTGAACATAAAAAATAAGTCACCTCTCTCTCTCCACTCTAAACACAGCGGGTTTCTTTGAATCCACCCTTTTTACCTATAATAGCTAGAAAGCAACTGTGAATGAACGCTTCTCCATATAAATTCTTAGATCAAACAATGCTCAAAAGCTCATATCTAGACAAGAGAATACCACTAGGAGCTTGTGTCCCAGTCAAGCAAGGGCCAGCGAACCTCTCTCTAAGCTCCAGTTTCTTTTTTCGGTAACGCGAATGTAATAACAGTACTTATTGCTCAGGGTCACTTGTTAGCATTACTCGAACTACATGTGCAAACCACTTAGCAGAGTGACCCATAGTAGGTACCTAGCAAATGTTCCATTGTCCTTATTGTCATTCTTTGCTTATGTTTCCTCTCAGCAACCAGGGAGCCTGAGAAGTGTGGTCTTTCACTTTAATGAAGGCAAATAAATCAACTTTGCACGTTTCCATCCTAACACAGACAAGAGAGCTTGGACAGAGGAGCAGTTTTGTTGCTTGTCATTTTAATGGCCTATTTTCTCATGGTAATTGGGGTGTTAGCACAAAATATAGCAGTCACACCTTTCCATGTTTGCTATCCCAGAGCCAGAATGAGACAGAAAGCAGTCAGCCCCTCTCAACAGATGCTCACCAGATGTGAAGTAGGGCCCTGTACAAGTTCTCCTGAAGATCTGTGGCCATCTCCAGGAGAGGGGACCACACCGGAGTTTGCTGCTCCTCAGGAGATCAAGGTAGTAGATTCAGCTTCTTCCCTCCAGAACATTCCAAAAGGTTACAGGAAGCCATCAACCCTCAGCAACCTTAACCTTAAATTCAAATCTTAACCAAAAAACCCAAACCCACTGCGGTCAACTTGATTCCGACTCATAGCAACCCGAGAGGACAGAGTAGAACTGCCCCATAGGGTTAATTCAAAGCTTAAGGGGACTAAAATATACCTCTTCCTAGTAAAATTGCTCACAGTCCTGCCCTTGAAAATATGAAGAATAACTAAAGGTAGGTTCTCTGCTATTTCACTTGAGAGACTATCTTATAGTTTCTGAATTGTAATACTTAAAGCTCTGGAATGTTTGAGCACCTTGGTTAGTATTTAGACATTCCTTACCTGAGAGTTTATCTGTGACTCTTATTGCTAAAATTTAGTTTAGTCCCTCAGTCCACTCTGTTTTTTGATGTTTTGCCTCTCTTCCACACTAGGCCAGGAAGCTGTAGGGCACCGTAAGCATAGAACTGCTAAGGTCAAACAGAGGTTCTCAGACAGTTTTTTTGTTTTGTCTTGTTTTAACCACAGTTCAGAATGGCCCATTCCATTAAAAAACAAACAAAACAACTTTT
Organism: Trichechus manatus latirostris; assembly: GCF_000243295.1. Taxonomy (NCBI): domain Eukaryota; kingdom Metazoa; phylum Chordata; class Mammalia; order Sirenia; family Trichechidae; genus Trichechus; species Trichechus manatus. Next base: position 11,542,697 of record NW_004443941.1, read on the forward strand.
GATCACAATGCAATATCACTGTTTAAGAAAATTTGAGCCCGGTGGAGTGTATGTGTACATTTTCTTTGTTAACAGGAGTATAGATGATTCATATTTGTCTTCCATGCATGGAGGTCCTAAAATCTAGCTATAATACAATTGTTGTTGTTGTTAGGTGCCATCAAGTCGGTTCTGACTCATAGGGACCCAATGCACAATAGAACAAAACACTGCCGGGTCTGGCGCCATCTTCACAATTATTCCTATGGTTGACCCCATTGTTGCGGCCACGGTGTCAGTCTATCTCATTGAGGGTCTTCCTCTTTTTCCCTAACCCTTTACTTTACCAAGCATGATGTCCTTCTGCAGGGACTGGTCCCTCCGGATAACATGTCCAAAGTACGTGAGATGAAGTCTCGCCCTCCTCGCTTCCAAGGAGCATTTTGGCTGTGCTTCTTCCAAGACAGACTTGTTCATTCTTCTGGCAGTCCATAGAATATTCAGTATTCTTTGCCAACACCATAATTCAAAGGCGTCAATTCTTGTTTGATCTTCTAAGGCCACAAATAGTTCTGATTTAATACACATGGTACGGTTAGCCGAAGAACCTATCACAAATTAAACTGGCAACCGTGAAGCTTAAATAAACAGGAATTTATAATTTAAAAGCAAGAATAATAGTAATTGAAAACTATCTCCACTGATATCGGTGCCCAAGATGCTTTGATAACAGCATTTCCCTCCTCAGTGTTGGCGGTTCCAGTATTTGCATGCGCTTAGGCATGGGGTGATATCTGCATTACTCCTAGGCATTGGGCAGCAGCCAGCTTTCTCTTTAGGTTATTGAATTAGAATTCGCAGTAACTCTGTTAAGTACTAATTTTAGTTGATGAAAACTAAATTTTAGTAATTTAATAACTATTTAATAGATTACAGGTAAAGACACCCTGGATATAAATACATGGCCTTCTGCATTGTTAATCCCTAAGGAGTGAGCAGAGGATTTACATTTTGGATTAGTTGAGTCTTCAGGGTTATCACAGGTGTCCCTGAGGCCTGCTAGTGGCAGTGATCTCTATGTTGAAATTCACCAATATAGACTGGATATAGCCATCGCAAAGGCAAGGGTTCAAGTTCCAACTCCACTCTTTCACAGGTGTCTGATTTAGGACAACCCGTTAGCCAGTTGTTGTCCAGTGGATTCCAACTCATGGTGACTCCATGTGTGCAGAGTAGATCTGCTCCATAGGGTTTTCACGGCTGTGACCTTTTGGAAGCAGATCGCCAGGGCTTTCATCAGTGGAACCTCTGGATGAGCTTGAACCACCAACCTTTTGCCTAACTGTTTACACCATATGGGGACTCTTGATGTGGACAAAGCCAAACCAAACCAAACCCATTGGCATTGATTCGATTCTAGCTCATAGCAACCGCATAGGAGAGAACTGCCCCATGTGGTTTCCAAGGCTGTAATCTTTACAGAAGCCGACTGCCACATCTTTCTCCTTCAGAGCAGCTGGTGGGTTAGCAGCAGGGTGCTTTAACCACTGCACCACCAGTCTCCTTGATGTAGGACGAGTTACCCAATTATCTCAGTCTCAGTCTCCTCATCTCTAAGATTGGGATCCCTGTACCTTATGGGTTTATCCCAAGGAATTTAAATGATATAATGCTGTAAAGCTTTCAGCACATTACTTGGTATAAATTACATTGCTCTGTAAAGATTAGCTATTGTGATTCTGTGTTTTCTTTCAGCAGAATACCATTAAAATAGTAGTTAATTAATAGATGCTTATTTAATATTTAATAGAAGTGGATAACATCAGACTTCCACTGATCATTTTAAGAATAGCAAACGTATAAAGACCTTGCTTTGTTTTCTCTCAGAGCTGATATATATGGTAGGTGCCATTTTCATATCAGAGCAAATGTGGACGAGATAAAGAAATGATTTACAGACAAAAAAAAGAATCTCTTCTGCTTCTAGAAGAGTATGCTTGATAAAATATTTCGAAAAGTCTTTGCAGCTTTACTAGTTAAGCAGCATTTTTTTTTATCACTTCTTTATACAAGATAAAGAAGAATTAGGAAAAACTATTCATACTTGTCTGATATTTCATTCTACCGGTCATTCATTTATCCGTTCATTCAGCAAACATTTCTTGAATGCGAACTGTATGTCAGACTCTTTTGATGAGTGTAAACAAATTGAAAATCCCTGCCCTCATAGGGCTTGATTTCTTTTGGGGAGACCAACAATGAACAAAACAAGAAATTCATAATATAATATAATATAACATAACACAATGTAACGCAGCACAATGCAACACAACGCAATATGATACGGCAGATAATACCTATGAAGAAGAACATAGTTCGGGGTTTGGGATAGAGAGTGCTAGAAGATAAAGGGAGGCTATTTTAGATGAAAAATCATGAAAGTCTTCTCTGAGGAGGGAACATTTGGTCATAGACTAGAATGGTCATAGACTAGTAAGGAAGGTAGTCATGTTACTATCTTGGTAAGGAGAATTGCAAGGCATGGAAACAGCAAATACAAACGTTTGAAGGAGAATAAGAAGACCTGGAGGAGTGTCACAGGAGGGAGAATGGTAGGAGGTCAGGAAGAAGGTGGCCAGAGGCCTCATTATATCTTTCATGTCATTGGAAAGAACTTGAATTTTGTCCTAAGTGTGATAGGAAGCTACTGATGGCTTTTGAACATTGGAGTGGCATGATCTGGTTTATATATTCTAAGAAGATATCCCTGGCATCTGTGTAGCCAATAGGTTTTATAGAAGCAAGAGTATAAAAAAAGGAAACCCATTAGGGTGCTCTTGTTGGAGTCCACACAAGACATGGTCGTGGCTTGGGTTTAGGTGGTTATAGTGTTCAGGCCAAGAAGAGGTCAAATTTCAGATGTGTTTTGGAGATAGAGCAGACAGAACTTGCTGACAGATTAGATATACAGAGAGGACAGAGCAGGATTAAGTTTTTCTTCTTAATATTGTGCTAATATTGTTTAAAGTTTACATAGCAAATTAGGTTCCCATTTAACAATTTTTATACAGATTGTTCCGTGACATTACTTACAATTTTCACAATGTGTCAGCATTCTCATTATTTCCATTCTGTTTGTTCTGTTTCCATTGATCTAGCTTCCCTTCCCCTCCTTGTCTTTTTCATCTTTGCTTTTGGGTAAATGTTGATCGTTTGGTCTCATATAGTTGATTGTTTAAGGGAACCCGTTACACACGGGTGATATTGTTTATTTTATAAGCCAATCTATTATTTGGCTGAAAGGTGATCTCCAGGAGTAGCTTCAGTTTCAAGGTCAAAGAGTATCTTAAGGCAATAGTCTTGGGGGTTCCTCTCGTCTCTATTTGTCCAGTAAGTCTGGCCTTTTTTAGGGATTTGAATTTTGTTCTACATTTTTCTCCCATTCTATCTGTGACCATCTACTGTGTCCTTGGTCAGAACGGTCGGTAGTAGTAGCCAGGCACCATCTAGTTCTCTGGTCTCAGGCTAGACGAGGCCACGGTTTATGTGGACTATTAGTCCTGTGGACTAGTTTCTTCTTTGAGTCTTTGGTTTCCTTCATTCTGTTTTGCTCCAGACGAGTAGAGACCAGTAGTTGTATCTTAGGAGGCCACTTGCATGCTTTTAAGACCCCAGCTACTACTCACAAAAGTAGGAAGTAGAACATTATCTTTATGAACTATTTTATGCCCGTTGACTGAGTTATCCCACAAGGCTATGGTCCTAAGACTTTTAACCCAGTAAACCAATCTTGTGAGGTGTCTGGATATGTCTAGGAAGTCTCTGTAACTGTACCCCCTATATACTTTGTTATATATATGAATATATATATGTAACACACACAAACATGTATATACATATGGCTACAGATACACCTATATATGCATGTGCATATACTCACATATGCCTTCCTGTACACATATATGCATACATATCTACCTATGTAACCCACATATATTTTTTGTTATTACTGTTGTTGCAAAATTGTGTACGTTATAGCATTTACCAAAATTGTACCTTTTTCTTGCATACTTCTTGGTGTCTTCATTTACCTTGGTCAAGTTGCCCATACTTCACCCATGATTGGTATTGCCTTTCCCGTCACCAAGAATAACAAGTATCTACTATCTAGAAAGTGATTTCCCCTCCCTTCCCTTCCTATCCCTGGTAACCATCAAAAAACATTGACTTCTGTTCTTGACTTTTTATAATAATGAGACAATACACTATTTGTCCTTTTGTAATTGACTTATTTCACTCAGCATAATGTCCTCCAGATTCATCCACGTTATGTTTTGCAGACTCCTCATTATTCTTTACAGCTGCATAGTACTCTGTTGTATGTATGTACCACAGTTTGTTTATCTCTTTATCCACTGATGGGCATTTAGGTTGTTTCCATCCTTTTTGCTATTGTGAATAATGCTGCAGTGAACATAGGTGTGCATGTGTCTATTTGTGTCACTGCTCTTATAGCTCTTGAGTATATACCTAGGAGTAGGATCATTGGATCATAAGGTATTTCTATGTCTAGCTTTTTGAGGAAGTGCCATACTGTTTTCCAGAGTAGTTGTACAATTTTACAATCCCATCAGCAGTGTATGAGAGATCCAATCTTCCCACAACCTTGCCAGCATTTGTTGTTTTCTGTTTTTTTTTTGATCAGTGCCATTTCTGGAGGTGAGATGGTATCTCATTGTAGTCTTGATTTTCATCTCTCTAATGGCTAATGATCACGAGCATCTTTCCAAGAGTTTGTTGGTTGCCTGAATGTTGTCTTTGGAGAGTGTCTGTTCATGTCCTTTGCCCATTTTTTGATTGGATTGTTTGTCTTTTTGTTGTTGACTGTTGAAGTTTTGTACATATTTTAGAGATTACACCTTTGTCAGATATGTCATTGCCAAAGACTTTTTCCCAGTCTGTAGGTTCTCTTTTTACTCTTTTGGTAAAGTCTTTTGATGAGCATAAGTATTTAATTTTTAAGAAGTCCCAGTTATCTAATTTATCTTCTGTTGTTTGTGCATTTTTACTTGTGTTTGATAGACTATTTATGCTGAAAATTAAGTCCCCTGGTTTTGTCCCTTTGTTATCTTCCAGGAACTTTATAGTTTTAGCCTTAACATTTAGGTCTTTGATCCACTTTGAGTTAGGTTTTGTATATGGTGTGAGGTATGGATCCTGTTTCATTTTTCTGCAAATGGATATCCAGTTTTGCCAGCACAATTTGTTAAAGAGACTGTTTCTTTCCCATTGAATGAACTGCGACCCTTTGTTGAAGATCATCTGCCATAGATAGATGAATTTACTTCTGGGTTCTTGATTCTATTCCATTGGTCTATGTGTTTGTCATTGAACCAGTACCAGGCTGTTTTGATTACTGTGGCTGTATAGTAAGCTTTGAGATTGGGAAGTGTGAGGTCTCTTACTTTGTTCTTCAATGTTGCTTTAGCTATTTGAGGCCTCTTTCCTTTCCATATAAAGTTAGAGATTAGTTTTTCCATTTCCTTAAGGGATGCTTTTGGGATTTGGATTGGAATTGCATTATATCTATAGATTACCTTGGGTAATATTGACATTTACACAATTTTAAGTCTTCCAATCCATGGGCATAAAATGTTTTTCCAGTAATATAGGTCTCTTTTCATTTCTAGCAGTAGTGTTTTATAATTTTCATTGTATAAGTCTTTTACATCCCTGGTTAGGTTTATTCCAGGTATTTTATCTTTTAGGGGGCTATGATTTCCTTTTCGGAGTTCTCCTCGTTAGTGTACAGGAACTCAATTGGTTTCTGTGCGTTGATCTTGTACCCTGCTATTTTGTTGAATATTAGTTCCAGTAACTTTCTCGTGGAGACTCTGGGATTTTCTGTGTATAGGATTGTATCATCTGCAAATAGAGGTAGTTTTACTTCTTCCTTTCCAGTTTGGATACTCTTTATTTCCTTTTCTTACCTTATTGCTCTGGCTAGGACTTCCAGTACAATATTGAATAAGAGTGGTGATAATGGCCATCCTTGTCTCATTTCCATTCTTAAGGGGAATGCTCTCAATTTTCCTTTTTTGAGAATAATGTTGACTGTTGATTTTGCATATATGCCCTTAGTTATGTTGAATAATTTCCCTTCTATTCTTATTTTGCTGAGAGTTTTTATTCAGAAAAGGTGTTGGATTTTACCAAATGCCTTTTCTGCCTTGATTGAAATGATCACATGATTCTTTTCCTTTTTTATTTATGTGGTGAATTGTGTTGATTGATTTTCTAGTGTAGAATTGCCATTGCATCCCTGGTATGAATCCCACTTGATCATGATGTATTACTTTTTTGGTATGCTGTTGAATCCTGTTGGTTAGAATTTAGTTAAGAATTTTTGTGTCTATAATCATGAGGGATATTGCTCTGCAATTTTCTTTTTTTGTGATGTCTTTGCCTGGTTTTGGTATCAGGTTATATGAGCTTCATTGAATGAATTAGAGAATATTCCTTCCTTTTCTACATTCTGGCGCAGTTTGAGTAGAGTTGGTGTTATAAGTTTATTACTTAATTTTGACTTGAGGAACTGCAAGAATGTTGGTGACACTAGAGAAAGTCCAGGTTGAGGATGGAAAATCATGAGCTTTTTCTTTTTTGGAGAGATTGATGGTGGTGGTTAAGAGCTTGGCTGCTAACCAAAAGATCGACAATTCGAATCCACCAGCTGCTCCTTGGATACTCTGTGGAACCTATAGGGTCGCTATGAGTCAGAATCAACTGGATGGCAACGTGTTGGTGGTGATGGTGGTGGTATTTGTTTGTTTGTTTGTTTTAGACTTTGGTTTTGAGAGGTAAAATCAAAAGTTTGGTTTTAACCTGACTAGTAGACATCCAAATGGAGATATCAAGTAAACAAGTGGATAGATGAGTCAAGATTTTAAGGGACAGTTGTGGCTGGAGACACAAATATAAGCATCGTCACATATGTACATTGATAAAATCATAGAAAATTATCTAGTGAGGAGGTTTAGATGGAGAAAAGAGGAGGTATGAAGACTGAGCATCCTGATATTTAGAGGTCATCAAAGAACAGAATCCAGCAAAAGAGACTGAGAAGATATGGTCCACAAGGGAGGAGAGATAAAACTAATATGTGGCATCCTGGAAGCCAAGGAAATAAAGTGTTTCAAAGGAGAGGATAATCCACTATGTTAAATCCTTATTTATAGTAGTAGAGAAACAAATAAACAAAAAAATCCCGTTGCTGTTGAGTCGATTCTGACTCATATAGGGCAGAGTAGAACTGCCCCATAGAGTTTCCAAGGCTATAATCTTTATTATAATCTTTACAGAAGCAGACTGCTACATCGTTCTCCCTCAGAGTGACTGGTAGGTTTGAACTGCCTACCTTTCGATTAACAGCCAAGTGCTTTAACCACTACACCAACAGGGCAACAGCCTTCTCACATTACAAAACCTAGAAGATGGTAACACGCAGACCATAAAATGGCTTCTCTCTTGAGATGACACCTGTTGATTTGAAAATGCCTTGCGTTCGTTTGCTACCTGTGATTTGTCTAGCATACTTCTCCCCTTGTTTTCTTCTTTCCCTGGGAATTGTGTGTGTCAGCAGCAAATGAGCAGTAATTTTGTTAGATTCCCATGTGGAGAGTACGTCTTAAAGAAATAGTAGATTAAGCCTATTTTTCAAATCTGTCTATTCCTACTAAAGGAACACCTCCATGTAACAGACTGCAGAGAATAGACATACTAGGAAAAATGGCATTATTTGCTATGATAAAATTGGAAAACAATGTGTTTTTTATTTCAAATTTTCATGAAACCCCAAAGGAGAAAAGAGATCTGCATTGAAACAGCTTAATTTTATCCATCTTTCTTATTTTCCATAAATTCCCTCTTCCCATTATTCACAGCCAAAATATCTTTACTTCCTTAAATTGACAGGGAAATTCCTGTTTGCCTGTTTTGAAAACAGCATGCTGTCCTCTAATCCTCCTCCCTAGAATGGTTCCTTGAACTTCTCCTTAAAGTGTCATAAATCGCAAATTCCAACAAGCAAATAAATTAAGTGACTAAACCAGCTTGGTACCTCTGGAGAGTGAAACTTTGTCTAAAGAGGTTATGCAGTTCTGAGAATAAATGGCAGCAAGGTAGGAAAAAGAGAGTAATACGTGAAGTCTTGGAAGCCAAAGAAATAGTGTTTCAAAAGAGGGAATTATCCGCCATGCAAATACTTTATCTTGGTAGAGAAACAGCCTTCAAATTTCAAAACCTAGAAAATGGTCGCATGCAAGTAACAAAATGGCACCTGTCTTGAGATGACACGTATTGATTTGAAAATGTCTTGGGTTCATTTGTTGCTTGTGATTTGTCTAGCATACTTCTTCCCTTAATTGTTCTTTCCCAAGAATTAAGACCTAGTGTTGCTGTTTCTTCCAACTTGTAAAAAAAATGGAGATTTTAAGTAAATTTTGCTGATATTTGAATATTGGTCTTTTTTTTTAAGTACACTGCTTTGGTCAAACCATCAAGTTTGCAAGCCTGTTCAATCCTAGGTGTCACCAGTTTGAAACTTCTTCTCTACTACTTGTTATTGTTGCTGTTTTCACGTGCTCATTCATTTATGGAATATGTATATATCAAACACCAACTATGACCAACCTACAGAATATTACTCCTCCTATTAACTTTCTCTCTATCCTTGTTACTTTATCTCAATTCTTTTTCTTTCCCAATTGTTTTATAGGATTTAGTCTTAGCAAATTCATAGAGAGGTTCTCAGTTTTATCATGCCACAAACTTGTTTAGTTTATTGCAAGCTAGTCATGGCAGAGCTCATAAGTAAAAACTCAGAACGTTCATTTAGGACCTGGAAGTCAGAATTAACAATCACAATGTTTGTTCAATGGTTAGAGTACAAATATTTAGACTTAAGGTCTCAGGAGAAAGGCTTAACCACTACTCGAACTCTGAGGAGGTCTCTTGTAACTAGGATCCTAGGTTGGCGGTGGCCAGGGTTTCAGCAGCTTTTGGTCTTCAGAGAGAGTAAGAGACTAGAGAAAGTTCCCTTTGCCTCTGCCTTCTCTCAGTGAATGAGAAGACATTCAGGGTTTATATGTGAAATTCTCACCTTGGCCTCACACAGTAAGGGCCAATGTGATGTCAAAGACTAGTATGTAATGTTTTTTCTCCAAGGTTAGAGATTAGCCACGTATCACATTTTTTCTTCAAGGTTAGAGATTAGGGAAGTTGTTTAGACTTATGTCTCAAGGATACTTTATAAAATTTATCTATGTTATGTCTTCTTTATCATAGCATGTCAGGTCAAAGTCAACTTAAAGGTTGTTTGTGTTCTTTACATACTTCACTTGCTTCTATGTTTCTATGTCTAAGTTCAGCAATTTTCTCAATAACTTTCTGATGACTTACAGGTTTCTAATGACTTGGAGTTAATATTGGAGTGCCTCACAAAGGTAGACATATTTCTAAGTTCATATCATGAGTGCTTGTACATATGTATTTTGAAAGCATGGTAGTGTCTTCTATGTGGGATTTGAGATCATCATAGAAACATACAGAACATAAATGGTTACACTTTTTCTGATCTGAGGAGACATCTCAAAAATTAGTACAGATTTCTAATATTCAGTATTTAGATATCTTTTTAAAAAATCATCTCTTTTTTGCTTTATTCTATCCCAATCTAGCTGACTTTCTGGTGACTTTCTGGAGACTTAGATGGATTGACATTACCTTTCCTTTCCATGATCTCATGTTCTGGCAATTTTTTAGAGACAGGGCTGACAACCTATTAATATACTATTATTTTGAAAATCATCTAAACTCAGTCAACTTTCTCTTTAGTAGGGTGATGGCAAGAGGGGTGGCTGTGGGATTAGAAAGGAAACAAGACAATCATATCAGAAACTTGCTGGAGAAGGTACTTGCAGTTTAATTTCTCCTTTAGGATATTTTTTGCTAGTCTCTGATATTACTAAATAGCTTTGGTTTCATAATTTTTCATTAGTTATTGCATAAACCTTCTGATCATATCATTTTACAAGTGCATGATTGGATCTGTCAGTGATGAACAGATAATAATTCAAGAAAGAGACACCTCAACAATTATTGTAGATGGCAACTGTTTGATAAATTGATACGCAAGATTCATAATCTGCCTCATTAAGTAACAGCAAATATTAATTTGCAGAGATGTTTACGAGTAAAAAGAAGTCAATTGCTCATAATAGGTTTTTTAATTATAGGAAAAGATATTAATAAATGAGGTAGCCCCTCTATATTTTCCTCTGTGAATTGCAGGGAAACCACATGCAAACAGAGAAGAGAAAAGGCATAATGGAGGAAATCATTGTCAATTCTCATTCCTCCTAAGCCATTTGTTGCAGCCTGACCATTTTCATTTTCTTTCTTCTGTGTAAGTTACAAGCTTAGTAACCAGCAGAGTGAATCTCAGATCTGGGATTAAGACTCATTGATCCATTTGGTAAAAGCTACCCTGTCTCATTAGTACACGGAAACTTAAATAACCTAGAATAAGGGCGCTTGCCAGTAGATCCATTCTAACACAGACCCTGTGTTCCTAAATCTTTAATGCCATGTATTGGATTTTTGAAATAAATGATGGAATTGCTAGTAAGTATTTTTAAAGAGAGTTGCTGTTATTGTATTTTAAATAAAATATAAATCTGAAAAACAAGGGTTCTCTTCTCAAGTAAAATGGGTTGTTTTTAAAGCAATCTAATTAGATTTAGTTATAACCAAACTCACTAAATTTAAGATATTTCAATTCCAATAAGATTTTGTGCTAGAGGCTTTATTTTGTTTCAATTCCCCTTCCCACTTGATGTTAATGTTCAGTCAACCCAGCGATCTTCTGCATTCCAGTATTTTATCTCAGTTCTTCTCATTTACTTTTACCTTTCCATTAGCTCTTCCTGCTCTGTTCCTGCTACCAACTTGTGGACATCTCTAATACATCTGAGTCAATTTCTCAGGATTACCCAGCCCCCAAGACCTTTGAGCTGCCGCTCTAGCTGTCTGAGCTGGTCTAAAAAAACAAAAAACAAACCATCGTGGTCATGTCCAGTGTGACTCATGACGACCTTATGTGTGGAAATGCTGCATACCATAGGGTTTGCTGGGTTGGTTCAGACCACCAACCTTTTGGTTAATAGTTGACCACCAAATGTTTGCGCCACCCAGAGACTTACAAAAAAAAAAAAAAAATGCCTGTTGCTGTTGCCTCGATTCCGACTCATAGTGACCCTATATAGGGAGGCCAAAATTCACCAAAGTTGTTTTGAAAGTTAAAGGTGAGACATCTCCAAAGTCTGAAAAAAATCAGTCTAGAGTGTGTGAGAATAAATGGCATCAACTCTGTGCCTCATCAGCTCATTCTTAAAACTCCTGGCCCTCTGGGTTAGTAAATGTTAATGTGATTTATCAAGGACTCTTGTCGCCAGCCTGTTTAGTACTAATACTGTAAGAAGAGCATTGCACTTTTTATTCAATCCGTGTCTGAGCAGAATCGGCCTGGCTAAACCAGTAGTTCTCAGGAGTAAGAAAAGATGTTTCTAAATTCACAAAGAGGTCTTCTCTCAAATGTGTGAGCTATCGAGTAGTTTAAAAGAGTTAAAAAGAGGAATGTACGAAGGAACCTGCCTTTTTTCTTAATGAAATTAAACAGAGAACAGAAGAAGGAGATTCCATGGAGACTTCACCGTCTTCGGGAAGATTTCTCCCCTGTACTCCATTGTCCTCTAGTGAAATCCTTTTTTTTCTAAATAGCCATACCCATGACTTACTAATTTACAAGGGCTTTTTATAATAAATAGAGGGAACCCCGGGCTTCTGAGCTCTGTCTTAATTTGCCCGTTTTCGAGGGAAAAACGCATACTTATAACTTGATATTCCATACAGTCCAACACTACCACTTAAGAAGAAAACAAGAGTATAGAAGTCAACTAGTTGTAAGAGGTAGATATTTAATTGTCTAATCAAGTATGAATGATTCTGAAGATTAGTTTGGCATAACATTCTGAAATTTGTCAGTGTAACCTTTTCAAGAAAAGAAATCAGATACTATAGCATCACCAAGTGTAACAGCAACACCGTATTTAAAGTTCTATTTGAATATGAGGTTGTGTGCCCTGGGGTTTGGATTCTTTCAACAATTTTGTCAACAGGACACTTGGGACATTTACTGAGTGTCGGTTACCCTCTTCAGCACAGCAATATATTGGCAAAGAAAGCAGACAAGTCACTTTCCTAATGAAATAAAATGTAAAGGAGGGAGCTGGGCATGGACAACAAATTAGCAATATGCTACATTGAAATTGTGAGAAGTGTTTCAAAGGAAGTGAAATTATAGAGAACCTGACCTTGTTTAGAAAACCAAAGAAGAAATCTCCAAGAAGGTGCCATTGAATCTTAGATATGAACAATTAGTCAGAAAAAAGCCAGAAGAGGGAGAAGAAAACGGGAAATATTGTAAATTTGTATCTCTGAGTGCAGTTAAGAGATGTGCTTAATAGATGAGTGACGTGTTTATACATTATTGATACTGAATGTGTCTAAATGTATTTGTTATGTTGATAAATAGTTTGTATCCTGGTGGACCTTGTCTCAGAATTTATTTCCCATCATGCTCTCTAACTGTAACCAGGTAAGACTTCTCATTGGACTGAATGATGTTCATATAGTATCCCATATGTTAGGGATACAGTTAACCAAAAACACTACCACTAGTTACATGTCTGTTCATTTATATGCCTCAACATGTCTGTATATCGCCCAGATACCTGGGCAGTTCATTTGTAACTTCTCTATTCCTTATCTTTTGCCTCATGACACCAGATAACTCACTGGAAGCATGTCCTCATTAAGTTGGTCAGGCACTGTGCTGCTCATAGATACACTGTTAAAGGCATGAGGATGCATTTTCTTTTGTTTTAATGCGATGGGCACCTAAGTAATAAGACTATAAGCTTCTCAGGAGCAGAGAGCATTCCTTTTTGTCTATTGTAACTGTGAAATCTAGCAGAGAACCTTTATGAAGTGGGAGGTGTACAATAAAAGGGTGTCAAATAAATGGATGAATAAAAGAATGATTGAAAAGTACCACTGGAAAAAAAATGATAAGAGAAGAATGGGAAGAACGCTTTACCAGTCCCAGACTATTAGGATTGGTTTCAACCAATTCCCTGAATTTCAATATAATTGAATGGAGTGGAAGAAACATTAAAATTATAATTCCAAAGCAAGGGCACTCCTTAGAGAATGCCCTTCTGTCAGAAGCCAGATTTCGGAGTCACTGCCAGCTCCCTGACAGGGAGCGTTTCTGGAAGATGTTTTCACTGTCAGGATACAGTAAAGCTGAGCCCTGCTTTGTACATAGGGCCATAAAGATAAAGCACAGGATTTGAATGTGCTCTCAGTGGCTCTGAAAGAGCCAATCTACACGAATGCCAGGTTCTAAACATTGACAGAGATGGACCAGGCGCTCCACAGTATGATGGCCTCTATGAGGGCATCAAGGAGATTAAAAATAGGGTCACGGTCCACAGTCATTATAAGCAATGACAAGTACAAATGCATGATATTTAATTTATAAGTGGGGTAGGCTAATATCAGTTCTATGTAACTGACATGACAAGTCCAGTGCATTCTTTATTCATAATCTATATATTTTACTTCACTGTATAATGAATGGCCTAGTTTGAAAATTATGGGCAAAAAAAAAAAGAGTAGTCTTCTACCTGTCATGGTTGGTTCTTCTCCAAAATGGGTTCTTCAGCATGCACCCTTAATCTGTTGGAATGTAAGTGGGAAAAGGCTGCATGTAGGAGACACAGCTCTGCACTGCTCTTCTGCTTAGCTGCTTTAAGATCAATGGAAAAATTTAATTGTCGTTACTTATCTAATCACTTGTAGGCTTCACTTTTTCCAGACTTGTGTTGCATTACCCAGGCCCCTAGTGGATTTGATATGTATTGTCCACAGCCAGTGTTTTGTAAAATGTTATGAAATAAAGGTATTCATTTCTTAATTCAGAGCCTCCTGGGAGTTCCTAATGGTGTTGATTGTTTTCAAAGTAATCGAGTGTTTAAAAATATCTTGAAAATTAACAGGACCTGTTCTTATTGAAAATGCCATTAAGTGCAATCACAGATTCCCTGAAGAGAGATTTCTTAGGACCATGCACTTGAGCTGTCAATGATTTCTTCATGCTGTTCCTGTAATTTTTAGCCTTTAGCGCAACTAACTGAAATGAGCTGAACTTGGCATTCATTTCTCCTGTCTTAGCAGAAGTTCTGTATTTAGGTATGAGTAAATAGAAAGTGCGAAGGTTAAAAAAATTATGTATTTTTATAGGACAGTGTGTTCCTAGTTGTTAAGGAGATGTAATGAAACTGACTGCAGTTAGGTCTGTTCAGCCTCCTTCTAAATGGTTGCGGCCTGAGTCTGCTGGGAACTGTGCCCCAGTGAGAGAAAATATTCAACTGGTACTAATTCACTGGAAATGAATTTTCTTTTTCAGATAAAATCATTTTATTATCTCTTATAAAGTTACTCCCCCCCTCCCCGAAACCCATTCTAATTGTTACAAATGAGGTATATTTTAAAATCTGTGAGGAATGTCAAGCAGATTGCCTTATCTCCAAATGAAGGAATCTTTTTCCATTCCTGCACTTTCTCATTTTTATCCTGTAAGTAAAGTCTACTGTTTTTTTTAACAATACTGTGTAAGCTGTGTATGCACAGATAGGGAGTATTCCATGGAAAATATGAAAAGTCATTGGATAAATCAGACTTTGTCTCATTGGGTTGGCAATTTGAGGTAGCTTTGAGTCCACTCAGAGATGTTTGGGAAGAAGGACAGGGCAATGTACTTCCGAAAAATCAGCCATTGAAAACCCTATGGAGCACAGTTCTACTCTGACACACTTGGAGTCACCAGGGGTCAAAATTGACTCTATGGCAGCTGGTTGGTTTTAACTGCCCCATTTACAATGAATCAGGAATGTTAACCTTAGAAAGAACTTTAGGTATTATCACTGAGCCTCAGAATTGTGCAGGTAAAACATTCAGTCCTTTGCTAGCCCCTGGGAGGCATAACAGTAAATAGAAACACATGAAGGAACTGGAATTCAGCAGGCTAAGCACCTTGCCAAGGCCACCACTAGAATGCAGGATTTCTCCTGTCTAGCCCAGTGTTCTTCCCAGTGCACTGATCCTACCCCATCAGTGGGGAACATATGCCTGACTCAGCAGGAAACAGCAATTACTATTCCTGTTTGTTTTGGAATCATAACTACTTGTAAGAAAGCACAAGAACCACCTCTAGTAGCCCACCACGGTAAGGGTCTCTTCAGTAACTCCCCTGACAATTGGTCCCTACCTTCTACTTGAGTGCCTCATTTTGAGGGCATTTTAACTGTTGGGGAGCCCTGGTTGTGCAGTGGTGAAAAACTCAGGCTGCTAACCAAAAGGTCAGCAGTTCGAATCCACCAGCCACTTCTTGGAAACCCTATGGGGCAATTCTGCTCTGTCCTGTAGGGTCGCTATGAGTCAGACTTGACTTGATGCCAATGGGCAGGATTTCACTGTTGGACATACTTGTTTATATCAATCTATAATCTTACTATGACTTTTGCCCTTTCATCTGGAGTTTGAAGGAAAGAGAGAGAATAGCTCAACTCCCTCTTTACGGTTAATTAGTTGAAATACACATATCCTACTGTGAACCAGCTTCTTCGGCAGTCAGATGTCATGATTGGCCTATATTGTGATCACCATTAATTAAAGTCACCAAGGTGTTTTTCACTTGTTAGTCAAATCTCCAATAATCTGCATTTACGAATTTCACTTTTTAAATCTTACATGCAGAGATTTTAAAATTTACCTCTGTCAAATTATATTTTGCTCACAGTGATCAGTGCTAGATGGTCAGTATCTGTAAAATAATTTTAAAATGCATTTCAGTTATGAGGGTTATGAGGGATTTTTTCGATGATATTTTTGTTATCAAAGTAATACATCATGATTAAATAGAAATTGGAAAAAGTATTGAAAGATTTTATATAGATATTTACATAGATATCTATCTTTAGACATATGTATACGTATAGCTATATAAATATATATGGGTAAGTAGATATGTATATTTAGTTATTAATGTTAGTGATGAAATACAACCACTATTTGGTATTTTGCTATATTTTATACTGTCTTTTCTTCATGCATATGTGGGGACATTTTCATTTGTGCACAGAATTTTAATGGTAAATTGTTTTATCTCAGGAATTTTCTGAGATTTAATTCTCTTAAAGTTAATTTTCTGTTTTGGGTTCATTTTAGAAATGTAAAAGACATGCCTTCTGTTACATTTATCAAAGTCATTGATAAAACTATTGAAGAGTATGGGAAATATGATAATGTTGCTTGTTGGTATTCTAAGCAAGGCAGAGGGAAAAAAGGCAACTCTTATGCAGTGTAAGAAAGAGCTTGGAAAGTTTCCTAGAAAGGGAATAAGCTGTGGTAGAAATTAAAGTGGTGGTAATGTGGAGCTCCGAAAAAGAAATATGAAAATGGCATCTTGCCACTCCTGGTTTACCCACTGACAGTGCTGGTTTGAGGTGTAAGCCACATGCCATCAGCATTCCCAGGTAGCATGAATGCAGGAGCTTCATTAGCTTAATGCAGAAGTCACTAAGACTTCTGGGATTTGCTGCTTTCATATGCTTTCTGGCAGTACTGAATTAAGGAAGTTGTTTGAGTCCGTTAACTCAGCTGTGGTCTACAGAACATTTGATGTGTTGGGCTCTGACATGAGAAGATTTAGTACTGTCGAAGGGAGGTAAATTGTTACCGGTGTGCACAAGAACAGTGCGTAGACTCTAAACTGCCCAGAACAATGCAAACATTGCTTTACTCATGCAGGAATACACAGACTGCAATAGGGATTCATTTCTTGAGGTTTAGCATAAAAACAAACCCATTTTTTAAATGGGACAGTTGGGGGAGAATTGATGATTTTCACCCTGTGCATGTGTGAGAAAACCGTTGCTGTTGAGTCAATTCTGACTCATAGTCCTATAGTGACCCTACAGGACAGCCCCACAGAGTTTCCAAGGAACACCTGGTAGATTTGAACTGCTGACCTTTTGGTTAGCAGCCATAGCTCTTAACCGCTATGCCACCAGGGTTACCATGTCCATGAGGGTGTTTGAATTAAATTCTAAAGTGTTTGCTGATTTGTGTGTGAGGAAAACAGACAAATAAATAGCTCATTTGAAGGTGATACAACAATTCTTGCAATGGTGGGGAAACTGATCATGGAAGCTAGATGGTTTTTCTAAACCTACGGAGCTTGAGGAATTTGATTTCTCTCTGAAGTAAGGGAGGTGGCTCAAAACACATTGATGGGAAGACCGTTCCAAGATTAAGGGGCAGCTATGGAGAAGTTGCTAAGAGCTGAGTGGGTGAAGGATTCTGAGGAGCAGCTGGGATAGACCTGGGGGAATCAAAGGAAGCAGGCCAGTGTGTGTAGGTGGAGAAAAAGACAGAGATGCAAGACAGGAATGTGTGTGGCACTGAAAGTAATAATAATTTTAAACAAAATAATTTTGAACAAAAAAGGAAGGTAGTGTGAAGTTCATTGAATTAAAAGAAAATCAGTCAGCACAATGAGCAAGCATGAGTGAAGTTTCCTGGTCTAAGGTGGAGTTGGGAATTTCTCTCTGAAATATGGGCCACCTACAGACATGACACCAGAAATCCTGGTGGTGTAGTGGTTAAGAGCTATGGCTGCTAACTGAAAGGTCAGCAGTTCAAATCCACCAGGCTCTCCTTGGGAACTCTGTGGGGCAGTTCTACCCTGTCCTATAGGGTTGCTATGAGTCAGAATTGACTTGACAGCAACAGGTTTGTTTTTTGTTTTTGTTTTTTACAGGCGTGACAATTTCAGTAGACAAGAGACAATAATGAGCAACTTAAATTAGATCCTGAACAATGAGCTAATGTACTATGGAGAGGATGCTTTTTTTTTTTTTAAAGCCAAGGAAAATTTGAGTATGTGTCAATAGGAAGAAAAAAACATTTACTGGCTAATTTCTTTTTCAAGCTTTATCTCATTTAAGGAAATCGATACTGGAGACAAAAGGCAGAAGAAGCCAAGAGGTTATTTAATGTTGAGCTATCACTTTATCTGTAGTAAAAAGTTGGAAACACAGAGGTCTCTTCCCCCTCCCTTCCTTTCTTATCGTCAAAATCTGACAAAGGTCAGACGTCTAAGCAAGTACAACATGCAGAAGTGGGCTCAAGTTGAATGACTTTTACAACAAAGCTCTCAGAAGGATGGAAGATTAACTGCCATTTCCCAATCAGTCTCTGTGAGGTGCTTTTCCCAGTGGTGAAAAAAAAAAAAAAAACCGTGTCAGGAGTAGCTATGATCAACTAGAATGCTAGCAGCACGAACTACTAGAACTAAAAAAATCCATACAGGATCATTCTGCCAGTGTTTTTAATTTTACAGTGAAGGAAAGAAAGACTGAAAGTGGTTTCTCCGATGCCTAAAATAGATTATTTTCAGAATATATCAAAGCCCATTGTTCTCCCCACTCTTAACCCAGTTTTTCTTTTGTCTTTTGGTCGGATTTATACTCCAAGGCAACTGGTAGAGAGAAAAGGAAAGCTATTGTGGTGGGTGTGGTTAGTGCACAATTGAAAATGATGTTTACAGTCACATTTGTTTTGAGGCTAGGACACCTGGGAGTATTTGAATGATAATAGATCCTATTCCCCTCAATAGAAGTAGTAGTTCTCTTTTATCTTCCCTCCAGTATTATTCACCTCTTGCTAGCTGGTGAGGGTGGATCTGAATGGAAAACAAACTGGCAGGGTGACACATGGGTTCTAGGTACCTTGCTGAGTATCTCCTAGACTAACTCAACACTGAAAGATCAGAGCAGACCACATTGTGTCCTGGTTATTTCTTTCCTGCTGAAAACCCAGCAATAGTGTACTAGGGAGACTTAACTTGGACTTCAGTATTTTAGGCAAAACCAGATTAATACTCATTCGGTCTACAACTTGATTGGCCCTGAAGAAACCAGATAAAAAGAAAAATGAATAGCATCTACCTCATGTTACTTATGCCCAAGAATATATATGACACAAAATAGGAACAATTCTAAGGAAAGGCAAGGAAGTGCAAATGAGTAAGCCAAATACTGTGTGAATAAGTACTGGAAGGATCCATAGTAAGAGAAAAAGTATAGTGAGCCTGAGTAAACTCAAGAAGTCTTCCTAAGGTGATGGAAAAATTTGGACGCAACAATGATGATGGTTGCACAATATGATGAATACAATCAATGTCACTAAAGTGTACATGTGTAGAATGTTTGAATGGAAAATTGGCCTTCTGGGTATTGCCAATAAAACCATGACTTTCCAATGGAATAAAGATCCAGAGACAACTGAATTCCACAGTAAGTCTCTCCTCCCACTTCCTAGCCCCTTCCCATCTAGATTTCAGCCAGATCTGGTGTGCCCAAGGGGAGCTGCTGATGGATACTGTGCACTGCTGTGTTGGACTTTCATGAGGAATCACTACCTAGGGAGAAATGATGTCCGTCCAGGAGGAAAAGCTTCCTGGCCATAGGCTATTTCAGATCTGGCATGCTGCATGCACTTAATAAGAATCAAAGGAAAATAACTGATGATACCCTGGAGAAAGGTTTCCGTCTTGCATTCCTGTACTTTTGAAGACGGGAAGCCTAGTTTTGGCCTTCTCATTTCTCTAGTACCCACTGGAGTAAAATTGCCCTCTCATGCCCCATGAAAATTCACAGTTTTTAAATAGAGTTCATAAAATCCTTGATAGATTGTCAATACACAACTGCTATTTGCTATTTCCCAACTGCCACCTTTTGCAGACATGGTGGATCAACTTCCTGTGTTGTTCCCCAGACTCTAACCTGTACCATATTTCTGCTTCTCTGGCTGTGGCCCCTGCAGAATCTATTCTTCAGAATCTACCTTCAGATCCAATCGTGGCTGGCCAGATGCCTGACCTTTAACAGTCATCTCTGGCATTCATAGACTCCTGTGCTAGCCTAAAGACCCATTATAAGCCATTCCCTCTGGGGCACATCTATGGCTTCAGGCCTTAGAATCTATGCAGCTACTCCTGGTAAAATCCCTCTGATCAGTTGGTCTAGTTGATTGATAAGGCCAGGGAGGCTGGTTCTGCCGTTAGGTTAAGCTTGGCTGATTCACCTAGCACATAAAATGAAGGTCTGGATCTAATTTCTCATGATGGGCATCACTCTCGTGGATGCCATTCTATATTACCCTAGCTCCTTTCCACAGCTAGAAGCAGATTTTCTTCCTATTTAAAAGCTCGAGCCCCCTTTAGACCGCTCACTAAATTTCCATTTATACTTGTCAGTTTCTTCACAAAACTAACAAGACTGGCATGCCCTGAGCCCAGCGAATGATCACACTCTTCCCCCAGGTCATCTTTGGTAATTCATCTTTCAAGATTCCTCTCCTCCCTCTTCTGCTGTCACCCACTCTTTCATACACAACGTAGGATGTAACCATCGAGAATACAGTCTCAATGACAGAGAATACTGTTTCATTCATAAATTAATAATAGCAGTCCACCGGCATGAAAAGAAGAATTTCTTCCTCATAATTTTATGAAACCTTGTCTTATTCTGTAGATCTTTTAATTGTCTCTCCATTCATTCCATTTCATTTGTTCATTCAGCATTGGATGGGCATCTGTTATGTTCCAGACATTATGCTAGGTGCTAGGAATGTAGAGTAAAACCTATCCACTATAATAAGATACAAATAAATAATCACAACACAGAATATTACTGCCATGATAGAGGAAGTCCAAGATCCAGTAGTGGCCCACATGAGAGAATGATTGATTCTGGCTATATTCGTTAAAGGGCCTAATGTAATACCTTAGGCTTATAAGACTTACAAGAAACATTTATTGATGACGATAATATGGCGTAAGCAGAAATTCAGAGAAGAGAGGAGGTAGAAAATAGCCTTTCTTAGAATTGAGATAGACGTCAAGCTTTGTGATGGTAACAATACTGCTCTGTAATGGGTGGCTTTTATTATTAATACTAGCCATCACTTACTATGGTTATAAATTGCTACCATTTATTGAGTGCACATTAAGTATTGGGCACTATGCTATGTGCTTTGCATATAGCACATTGTTCAGTCCTCACACAGTCCTTAGTGAATTGGAATTGCCCCCACTTTATGGATGAGAAAATAGAGGCTGGGTCAGATAGTAAACAGCTGAGCCAGAATTATAATCCTCTCTGACTTGCAACTTTCTCCACTTAACCACTCTACTGCTATACCCACTCCTCATTTTCCGACATGGTTAGGTTCCAAAGACCAGGTCATTATGTGAAAATCAGCATTAATGAAAATGGAGGATGACCACATCAGATCACTAAAAATGGAGGATGACTACATCATTACATAACTGGGAAATTATATCATTATGTAACTACCAAACCACTGAGAATCATGGCCCAGCCAAGTTGACATATAACCTTACACATCACAGCCAGCATTACTCTCACCTTGTTACTGCTAGACATACGTTGTTAATGTGTAAAATAGTTAGTAGATTTTTTACTGTTGTTGTAAATGTGAAATATCAGATAACGAGATAGCTGATAAGTGAGGAGTAGGTGTATTATCAATTGAAATCTAAAGACAGGAACCGAATTTGTCAAAATATTTCCAAAACAACTCTTTGTTTGAAATGGTTGCGCCAAAACTTTAGGAGAATTTTGACAGACAGGAGTGTCATGATATGTTATTTAGTATTATCAGCAGAGTTAAGATGGAATTCCTTAGAGGGGGAAAAAGAATCCATCTATCTACCTACCTACCCAGCTACCTACCTTGCCTGCCTGCCTACCTACCTACCTATCCATCCATCCATCCATCCTCCATCTATCTATCTAAACAATCTATCTATTGTTTTAGAATCATTTTTTAGGCATTTGGAGAGCTGCACACTGGAGTAAATTTGCATGCAACAGCCAAACTTCTCTAGACATTCCAGTTTTCACAATGGCAAAGTTACAAAGCATAAAACCAGTGTTTAGGATTAAAAACTGTAGTCAAGTTTTAATGAAAAAACTTGGAAGTATTTAAGTATGTTCAGAGGCGTTTTGTCAGTCAAGCTTTACTCTTAATTTTAAATAAAGAGCTTCTTCAGATTGGATATTATCCCCTCATTTACATTTTCATTTTTTCACTTAACGTTTTTATAAATCTATGATCAGGATTGTTACAATAAAACTTGTCACTACTTACAGCATTTCACTGGGAACATAATCTTATTCTCACAGGGTTAGGCTATAAACAAGGATTAGTGTCACTAAACACAATATGGTAGAATTGGGTCCTTAAAATGAGTTACAGATGTTTTAGGGACTTCCAATAAAGCATGTATTTAATAAAGAATCAAGTAAGCCCTGTATGCTGTTATTGTTTAGTTACACTGTTTGTGAAGATTTCCTCCTTTTCTACCCCCCTCATTTATTTTTTTTTCCAAATTGCACATTAATATTAGATTGCTTTGGTATGTATTGCCTTAATCAGAAAAGCATATGAACTAAAGCCAGCTGTGGGACTGCAGAGTATCTCGAAGATGCTGTAAAGGGGACATAGACAAAACACTGGACCTCTTATTCTCTCTCTCTTTTATCGCCTAGCTCAGTGGTCTGTTCTGTAGTCATGGTGCTCTGCCTAGCAGTCAGTACTCTACCTACAAGCTAGACTGATTCTCAGGGAGGTAGACAATCTTTGGCTGTGGAGTCGAACACAGTGGTTTGTCTGTTTCACTGTTTTTATTCTCTGTTTCTCTCAAGTTCATTTTTCCATCCTCTTTTTTTTTTCCCATCCCTTCTCTGCAAGTATTCCCAGGAAAGGATATGTGTGTCAGGGATAGAAAGTATGTTAGCTCCTCAGGGATTTAACCTGGGTCATCAGTGTGTGAGAGACAGGGACTGTTTCGAAAGTCATCCTGACAATCTCCTCTGTCCATCTTTCTTCTCCTTTTCCTCTGAGCTGCACCTGTCTGTCTCTTTCTTTTCTATAGTCTTTTCCTTTGTTTTAATTTCTCTCGTCTTCTCTCTTCATATACACTGCCATATGGGCATTTACTCATTTAACAAATATATATTGAATGGTTGCTATGTGACAGATACTCTGCTGTCTTGGGACTATAGCAGTGAACCAGGAAGGTCAGTTATCACTCTGGGAAATCTGGGAATATATGCAGTAAACACATGATCCCAGAAATTATTTTAATTTCTATGTTTACTAGGTAAACATCTATGCCTGTGAAAATCACCCCAAAAGAAGAAAGGCCAGTTATTAAGCCAGTCTTCCATTCTTTTAGGTACCAGCTTATTGACAAGTGTGTATATAAATGAGAGAAAAGTACTGGAAGCAGTGTGTGAAGTAAGGGGGCTTATCTAAATATAGCTTAATCTGGTTATGGGGCAGGAGAGATTTCTCTCCTAAAGTTACTTAGTCTGATACTGAGTTCTTTTCACAGATTTCAAATTCACAATTACTTTTTCAGAAAAAAAACTGCTTTAGTTTGCCTACGAAATTCGGAATGGGCTATCCACACTTATTGCTAATTTGTTCTCCCTTTAATTGACTATATATTATTACCAACCCTAAATCATTATATTCAAAGAATATCAGCATCTTCTTGCAGCAAATTCTGTGTAAACATCTCTGCCTGTGAAAATCACCCCAAAAGAAGAAGCGCAATTTATTAAGCCAGTCTTTCATTCTTTTAGGTGCCAGCTTATTGACAAGTACAAATTTACACAGCCAATCTAGCTTATTATATATTGAATAATCTATACTGTGTAATTTTCTCCCCCTGTATGACTGCTATGTCTAGCCTGGTTTTAATTGACTCTTGAGACCAAGGTTCCATGGCTCTAGGCAGATTTCTTAAGCCATAAAGCTGAATGAGATTGTCATTGAACTTGAACAATTAAAAAAAAAATCCTCAGTTACTCTGACTTTTCCCTTTCTCCTATGGAACAACTACACCTTAACCAAACCAAACCAAACCCATTGCTGTCGAGTTGATTCTGACTCATAGCGACCCTATAGGACAGAGTAGAACTGCCCCATAGGATTTCTAAGGAGCAGCTGGTGGATTAGAACTGCCAACCTTTTGGTTAGCAGCCTGAGCTCTTAACCACTGTGCCACCAAGACTCCCAGCTATACCTTACAGAGATGCAGTCCCCCTCTTTCTCACTTTCCATTGCCTTGTTCAGAATTAATGCAAGTGTTCAGATTCAGTGAGTTTACTCTTTCTTTATAAACTGGTCCTTCTTAAATGTGTGGGACTTTTTTTCTTCTCAGCATTTATTCACTTATGCATATTATAAGAATACAGTATCAGTCCAACATGTGCAAAAATGGCAGAACTCAAACTGGGATGCTGAGAACAGAGGTATAGAAATGAGGAAGCTGAGATACCCATTCCATGTCTGCCATTAACTGGTTCTATCTTCAGTCGCCATGAGCGGAAATTGACTCGAGGACACCTAATGAAAGGAACAACAACATCTTTCAAAAAATTATAAAACTATCTAGTATTTAGCACTATGAGACTTTGAGGTTAACTGGGCTCATCCTTTCATTTTAAGGATGTGGGAACAGAAACCCAGAGAGGTTGGTGACTTGTTGTGAGCCACATAGAGAATCAGATCATCTTTCTTGGTCTTACCCACCTTGTCTCTAAGTTGAGGAGGTTGGAATTGTTATTAGGTCATCATTAGGAACTCCTTCAGCTCTAAAAAATCTATGATTGTCATCTCTACCCCAGGTTCTCCAGAAGCTAAGAGAACAAAACACTGCCTAATGACATGACCGGTCATTAGTCTCAGAGAAAATTATCTCTACATCTACTCTTCATCTTTTTAAAAATATTTTCCTCACAGTGTCTGCATTATTGTTATTACTGTTGTGGATTAGTTGAATTTTTGTCAACAGAATCTCTCTGCTCATACCTTCTTAAGCAACCAAAGGGTAGAAAAATGTCCCTTGTGTCTGGTATCAAGTCATTCTGAAAACCACAGTCTCAAAATCCAATAAACCCACGCTTCACTAACGTCTGAGTAAACCCACTCGCAGGACCTGGCTGGCTCAAATATGTTGGAGGGCTGAAGGGACATACTCTTGGAGATTTGCTTTCACTTCCCTCACGTTTTATTTTTCCAGTCCTGTTTCAAATTGGAAATGTTGGTGGGGTAACCAGACTTAGTACTGCGGCCAGTTGAACACAAATGGAGGCAGATAATTTTGCTCACAACCTAAACCACTAAAGTTTTAAGTTTTCATCAAAATCAATTCCCTCTCTTTCAAATTTATATGGTAGGAAATATTCTTCTACTCTTCACATAGAAGGAGTCCTGGGGTGATGCAAATAGTTAAGATTGGAAGTTTGAGTCCACCCACAGGTGCCTCAGAAGAAAGTCCTGTTGATCTACTTCCAAAACTTCAGCCATTGAAAACCCTATGGAGCACAGTTACACTCTGACATACGTGGGGTCACCATGAGTTGGAATCGACTCAGTAGCAATTGGTTTGGTTTTGGTATTCCTACAGAAGTTTCACATGCAATTTGCTTATGTATTTTTTCTGCAGGTATTAATGAAATAATAAAATGATTTTTTTCACCATTTCTTTTTACATTCCACCCCCTCAGCAATATGAAGTTAATTAATATGTAATTAATATTGAATTGCAGAGTGTATTTTTTTCAATAGATCACCAGTCTACAAAATTAAATTCTTATTTCTGCTTTTTACTTTTTATTTCATTAACCATAAATGATGTCCAGAATTATTTTATTTAGATTCTCCTTGGAAATCAACGTCTTTCTTCACACTGTTTGTTACCTCCTCGAGGACTTAGGAAGTAAGACCTGCTGTATCCAGCATCCTTTGCGCTGTACACAGCAGGCACTCAGAATTAGTTGGAGGACACGAGGGTATTTTGACCTCTAGAACTAAATCTATATAATTCTATGTCAAGGGCTTGTTTCTTTGTTTTGTCTATGATCGCCTGTGAAGCAACTGCGTTCAATTTTTACCTGAGGGTCTGAAATGTTTTCCTTTATTTTTTAATTTTTCACTTGCCTTGTCAAATTAACCATCCGTCTTGTATCCTGCTCTTCCTTTCTTCTTCTTTTTTTTGGGGAATTAAACAGACTAGAGTTCAAATTCCAACTCAGAGACGTACGAGCTGTGTAACCTTTGCCAAATTACACTTACTTAAAACTTTCTCTAAGAATCAACATATTCATCTATAAAATGATGGTAATAATAGCTAATTATTAAAATCTAGTTAAATCCTAAAATAAAATTACACAATGTAGGAAAGTATTCGGGTGATGTTTGGCACAGAGTAACAGCTTGATAAATGATTATGGTTGTTTGTATTATTAACTCAATAAGCTAAGCCTGGTAGGAATAATTGTCTTTAGCTCCGTCAATTATTCAAGAGATAGCATGCTATTTTGCTCTTAATAGCAGTAATGTTAAGCTGAGGTAGATTAAAATATGTTCAGAGCGGTACCCACTATATCTTGAGTGCAGTGTGTATGTGGAAAATATATCTATAGTTACTTCCACTGAGATATAAACAAGTTTCTGTACCCACAAAATTGCACTTATTTTTAGGGCACTGGTGTCAACAGCCACCCCTTCAAAGAAATTATTTCTTTTGATCCATTTAGTAACTTGATCCCAGCTGCATAAAAATAGACTTGCAGCATTTCATTTTTCCACAGACTGCTGATGGCTGCATTCCATGACTTAAGAAATCTGTCAAAAGGAAGCCTCTGAAACTCAAAATCTTTTACAGAAACTTGTTGCATTTGTTAGCATTCAAACTGGAGTTATTTGCAATTCATACGACAGAGATTAAAAAAGTATAACTTCAAAATATTGATTATGATTCTGAGGTAGATGTTTACCATTCAAAATAGTGGAACATAAAGTTTGCCACGCAATCGGTAATTAGATAGTGTGACAGTGATTTAAATATTTTCTCTGGTCACATGAGGTCAATTGTTCAAATAACTAGAGAATGTGCCCATGAATATTATGTGTTTATGGGTGGGATAGTTGATGATAATAGCTTCTGCAAAAACTGTTGGTTATACTAGTGAACATCTTGACCACTGAACCAAAAATTTCTAACTCTTTCTGCTTTTACCTATGAGTTTATTTATGGGGGTTAGTGGTTGTATGTGGGATATTGGATTTTGGAGCCCTGGTAGCACAGTGATTAAGAGCTCAGGCTGCTAACCAAAAGGTTGGTAGTTCAAATCCACCAGCCGCTCCTTGGAAACCCTACGGGGCAGTTCTACCCTGCCCTATAGGGTCACTATGAATCGGAATCGACTCAACAGCAATGGATTTTTTAAAATTATTATTATTTAACTTTAATCACTGAACATATCAATCATAATCAAAAGTTAAGGAGAACAGGTAAGTAAAGAGAACCCAGATGAATCTTTCATTACTTCATTAATTCTAACAATTTTCTAACAGGCCAGTCCTGCTTTATTTATAACCCCAACCACTTCTGTCTCTACCCTCCAACTGGATTATTTTGAAGTAAATAATTGCTTTGTTCATCTGCAAATATTTCAGTGTGAATTTTTAAAACATAGGGATTCAAAACACAAAACAAAACCAACAAGAAAATATGGCCACATTAATTTTGGTATATTTTGATGATAGCTAAAGACCTAGAAATATCTTGACTACTATGATGCCAGTTCCCCCTACTTCCCCAGGATTCTCAGAGAACAATACAGAATTCATGCCCAGTTCTTCCAGTACAGGGATCTCTAGAAAATGGAATTAAAATAATCAACATAGCCTTGATGCCTAATTGAGATCTCCTTCCCCATCTGAATCTTACCACTACCCTTCTCAGATGAATTTCCTGCAGGGTGGGTGTGAGAGCTGGAAGTGGATGAGTCCACCTAGCCGTCTAGCTGCCGGAAGTGAATGAGTCCACCTAGTCATCTAGCTGCCGGAAGTGGATGAAGAGGACTATCAGCAACAATTTCCAGCCTGATTTCAGGGCCTTCGTCTGTCTAGATCTGAAGCAAAAAGAGACTTTTGATATAGACATTCTACTCTTTAGGAAAACAGTCTAAGAAATGTTATAATGTAATTCATCACATTAGCAGCTCCTCATTTGGGTGTAGCGTGGTACATAAGGAACCAGGCAGAGAAGGATCTATAATAAGGAGTTGTTGTTGTTAGGTGCCGTTGAGTCGGTTCCGACTCATAGCAACCTTATAGGACAGAGTAAAACTACCCCATAAAGTTTCCAAGGAGCGGCTAGGTGGATTTTAACTGCTGACCTTTTGGTTAGTAGCCGAGCTCTTAACCACTATGCCACCAAGGCTCCATAATAAGCAGAGTGGGCTCTTACCACCCTCGTACTTGTTAAGGTACTAAAACACACAGCAATGTGGATATTTGAGGGAAATTTGATGAATTGAATAAACGTGGGACACCAGTATCCAAAGTGCAGTCTGAGGAACACCAGTGTTGTGGGATGCTAATGGTTGTCAGGGGCAGATTATCTAACAAGCAAGGGAACCACAGTGCTTACCTTACTTACCAGATCATCTGTAGTGAAAAATTTTGCATTTTTTTACCTCGTCAAAGATTCTGCTTCCAGGTATGGGTGCCATCTGTCTCTCTCCCAACCGCACAGCACCTTCCTACAGACTCAAAGCCTATTTTCAAATTTACAATCCCTGACAGGCGCAGATGACCCAGTAAGCAAGGTAAACATGGGCTTACTTATGCTTGAAGTGAAACCCATGTGAAATTGTTCAGTACAGATTAGTAAGTAAGCACAAGTAAGCACCTGCTACCTTGCTTATTGGCTAATCCGCCCCTGGGTGTCTTAAAAAAGGGAGGTTCTTAGAGCCAGAAATATGTAACAATCAGTGGGACTCAAGAAGAAGGGGATAGCTTATGGAATGTTTCTGAAAAGTATTTAGCGGTAGGTCTTTTGGGCCCTGGTTTCCCAGTGGTTAAGGCACTCAGCTGCTAACCAAAAGGTCAGTGGTTCAAACCCACCAGCTGCTCCAAGGGAGAAAGATGTGGCAGTCTGCTTTCATAAAGATTTACAGCCTTGGAAACCCTATGGGGCAGTTCTACTCTGTCCTATAGGGTTGCCATGAACTAGAATGAACTCGATAGTAGTGGGGTTTTTTTTTGGTTGGTCTTTTATGCCCACCAAGCATTTGGTAGGATTGTTGTTGTTGTGTGCCCTGGAGTTGATTCTGATTCCTAGCAGCTGTATAAGACAGTAGAACTGCCCCACAGGGTTTCCTAGGCTATAATCTTTACCGGAGCAGACTGCCATGTCTTTTTCCACAGAGCCTCTGGGTGGATTCCACCCCTGACCTTTCAGTTAGTAGCTGAGTACTTAACCATTCTGCAACAAGGGCCCCTTTTGGTCGGATTGTTGTTGCTGTTGTGTGCCATCGAGTGTATTCCAACTCAGAACTACCCCGTAGGACAGAGGAGAGCTGTCCGCAGTGCCCCCATAGTGCTTCCTACGCTATAATCTTTACGGGAGCAGATTGCCAGGTCTTTTCTCCTGCAGAACCACTGGTGGATTGGAACCACCAACATTTTGGTTTGCAGCCAAGTACATTGCACCACCAGCGCTCATTTTGATAGGATTAGTGTCTCTCATAGCACTCTTTGGGAAATGCTGGTGTAGACAATCAAAGAGGAAAAGGGACTGAATTTTTCATTTTGTCCACTCACTGGGTTTAAATTATTTGCACGACTGTCATTACATTACTTAATTTTAGGCTGTGAGTATGCATTGCAAAAAAGTGTTTTTGCGAACTTTTAAATCAAGTAAACATGAAGAACATTTTTCTGACATTTGGAATGGAAAACCTTTATACTCTAAGTCATCCTGGCTCTACTCATTTTATACATCTCAGTTGTTCCGAGCTTTCTTTCTGACTCAGTCTGTGGAAAAAGTGCTAGATTTTTTATATAGAATAAGAGTATTTAATGTTTCCCTTTTGGATTTTAAATGTTTTCTGCAAATGAACAGCATTACTATCAAAGTTGGAAACATAATTACCAAGAGTTGGGTCCAAATGGCCAAGTGCTCGTCTTCTGCTCTGTTGCATTTCAGGTGGAAAAACTCTAGAAAAGTCATAAACTACTGATGTTACCACCTAAACAGAGCAAAATATCTCACTCCTCCCAACAAAAAAGGTAAAATGCCCTTCAGACAGAGATAATTGTGTTATTACGTTCTGGACTGGTCCAAACACAAGTAGAGATTTGCTTTCAGTTTGGGGCTATACGCTTTCAGAAAATACTGACAAACTGAAATGTGTCCCTTCCAGATTTAAGTGGCTGTGGGTCTAGAAAGGTGACCAGAATACTGAGACAGTTTGGTTCTTCCAACCAGAGAAGCTTAGATTCAAGAAAATATAACAGCTCTATTTAAACACTTGAAAGATGTTCCGAGTAAGAGAAAATGGCATTGGTTTCTGAGTCTCCCAAACTTGGACTAGTATGAGAAAGCAGAGGAAGGAAAGTATATGGAGACAGGAATATCATTCTAACGAGGAGAGCTTTTAGCGGTGCTTCCATCAAAGGTGGTGAGTTACCAGTTTTCTGAAGGTCTCCTATAGAGATTGCCTGCTATCCCTCAGTAATATTATCTAAGGAGTCCCTTCTTTGGCTGGAAGTTTGCATTATACAACCTTTAATTCTAATATTCTTGAATTCTAAAAAATATTTTACAAATTGCAGTTGTAACAGAAACTATGGGATAGACATACTTGAGTTCTGTCCCAACTATGTTGAGGAGCGTTTTGAGATTCTGACAAAATGATGCATCCATTCTCCACAAAAATACACAGATGTGCATGTAAAATTGTGTAAAATATGAGGGTTCATAGTCCCCTTGAAGTCTATTTATAGACCGCAGGCTAAGGATATGGTCTATACTTTAACTTTGGAACTCTGAGTAAATCACTAAACTAGGCCACAGAATCTTCATAATTAAGGTAGAGAGATTAAATTAGGTGATCTTTAAGGTGGATAGATAATTTCCATTCCTAAAAAAATACAATCTTTAATTCCGTTGTTAGAAAACAATGCTTGAGGACACTGACACACTCAGTTGACCAAATTAAAAAGGAGAGCAAGCTTCAAAAATTGAATCCTAAGAATAGAGGCAAAAAGTCCTCATTTCCCTGTTGTTTTGGATATAACATGTTCTCAAGTCTCAATATCCAACTTTGACTTTTGGCTATTTGTAATAATAAAATGAGAGCACAGAAGGTTTGTGTGGGAGTTAGACATGAGTGAAAGATGAGGAATGGTTTTTGTAATAATAGACAGTTGAAAGACATGGGTGCTTGGGTGAGTCCAATTTATAGCTCATTAACACCGCCCTTAATTGACAGAGATCATTACATATTCATGTGAAGCAGTTGTGCATTCATACACATACATGCACATACACACACACGTGTATCCCGAAATGGAAATTATTTTCTTAAATTCAATGTGAGGAGGAGAAATAGAGGCCAATATTTCCCTAATATCACAGGGCAGGTTTGTTTATGTTAGGCATTTGTTGTCTTCAATTCACACAAGACTGCCTTTAGTGATATCAAAAGTATTAGTGGGGAGAAGTAATAATGTTAGCAAGAGCAGAGCGAAGACAAAGACAAACGATTATCATAAGCAATTGTTTATGGCACATTGTTGGGTACCATAGAATCAATTTTGATTCATGACGACCCCATATGTATGACATAGTAGAACCGCTACATAGGGTTTTCTTGGCTGCAATCTTTATGGAAGCGGGTCGACTGGTCTTTCTCCCGCAGAGCTGCTGGGTAGGTTCGAATTGCCAACCTTTCAGTTAGCAGCTGAGCACTTAACTGTTTGCACCACTAGGGCTCCTTAGGAAGTACCTGGAGCTATAGAAAAAATATTTAAAAGGAGGTACAGAGAACTGTCTGGGCAGGACGTCACCACTCAAGGCATTTGTTATCAAGTGGCAGAGAGAGGACACCCTGAGCAAATCTCCGTTTGTTTGTAATAAACACATCTGGACACGCCAGAAAGCATCATCTGAACACAACAACAGCCTTTGAGGGACACCTGCTCTACACGAGGCCTTAGGCTGGCCAATGTCTGTGAGCACCATGTCACTCAGTCTGTGGTAAAGAATGCGATTCCTGAGCACACCCCAGAAATTCAGTGAGTCTGGGGCACAGTACAGTTGTAAATCGTTGCTTTATGGGACAGTGCTATGATTTCTTCCCCATGCATTTCTTTTTCTGGTCACTATGGGATTACCCTTCTATAGCGTATAATCTTCTAGAGTCTCCAGTGAAGGTGAGGGCTTCTCTTTTCCCCTGTTTCAGACTATATAGTTTTAGACTTCCAAACTGGTGGCGCTGCATTCTCAGTTTGGTAATGTAAGAATCATTGTATTTTTCTTGTCTTATGGCATCCCCTTCCCCCATCCTGAGGAATATGGAATACATTTCCCTGGAGCTAAAGACATCTGAATGAAGATATATAAGATTACATCCATAAGTCTACTTTCCTACATACAGTTACCTACTTCCCCAAGAAAGTAACTGAGGATGAGTTCCTTGCTCAGTCAGGGGACACCCAAACGCATCAGAGGGCAGCCTTTGCGCTTCTTCCCCTACACTCTTTCATGTGAGTCTACTTCCAGTGTCCTTGGTTGACTCTTAGACCCAAGACTTTCTTTGTTATTTCTCACAAGCTCCATCATTTCTTTATTCTGGGAAGTATCTGTAGGAAAGATTCCAGTACAGGGGAATAAATCAGAATTTCCCTTGTGGGGATGCGGCTTAGTTTCAAATCTCTACTCCTTCCCTTTCTGGAGCCTTCTCTTCATTCGTATTGAGCATCAGTATCTGCTTCCCTATAAACTTGTTTCAACCTATTGGCCCTTACTCTAGTTCTAAGACCAATACAGTAAGCCTACCTTTCTTTTACATGAAAACCCTTCAAATATTTGAGGGTGTCTGTGTATCTCTCTTGGAGCCCTGGTGGTGCAGTGGTTAAAAGCTCAGCTGCTGACCAAAAGTTCGACAGTTCGAATCCACCAGCCGGTCCTTGGAAACCACTGGGGACAGTTCTACTCTGTCCTGTAGGGCCACTATGAGTCAGAATCACCTCAAAGGCAACGAGTTTGTTTTGGTTTTAGTTTATGGTATCTCTCTTAGTCTCTGCACCTCTAGACTGAATATGGCTTTTATGACCATGTGGTCACTCTCCTGTTTGACAATGTATCTTTTAAAATGGGACACCTACCATGACAAACCCCATATGTGTCTTATGTAAAGTTCTAAAAAAAGATTATTAATTCCATGAGCTAGTTGTTGTTGTTTTTTTATAAACAGCTGCATCAAACTGTTGCCTATTATTACATTTTTATTCAAAGAAATCCTCCTGGTTCTTTTTTACACTAACAACTACAGAATCCAGTCTCCCTCTTCCCATATTTATGCTATTGATTTTCTCAAACCTACATGCAGGATTTTACATTTATGCTTGTTAATTTTTCCTGCTCTGAAGCACGAGAGTCCAATGACGAAGATGCCCTGCCAGTTGAAAATGTGTTTTATGAGCTCTACGATAATTTAAACAATCTTCACTCCTAAATGTGTCCTTTGGAATCTTCTTGGGTAATTTCTATTTTCATTTGTCTGAACTACATGTGCACAGAAGAAAGAGCAAAGTCCAGCTTTTAAGTACTTACCTGGACCTTTGATGACTGTAGGAAGCAATGACAAAGACATTCTTTGGTGAGCGGTGTAACTATTGATCTTATCCCACGGTGGTTTTCTGGCTGCCCAAGTCAACAACTTGTTGCTTATGTGCATTCAATCATGGTGTGGTGCCCAAGAGTTAGGGCAATTGAAACTCTTTAGACAGACAGATAATTGCATGTGTACATCAAAGTTAATAGTGGCCTTGCAGAATGACAGAATATCAAATGCAAGGGAATTGTTTGGATCAATACTTGTTTCTTAAAAACTTCATAAACAGCATTTGCCAAATGGTAACACCTGGTCAATAAGCATGTCTGAGTCGTGCATACTGCCCCTCTGAGACTCTGAGGATGGAACTGTATTAGCTGAGAGAAGAGCACTTGCTCAGCTCCAACTAGACTTCATCTGTAGGCAGTTTCTATAAGTCACAAAGAACGTATCCTCTTTTCACGGACTTTGAGAGAGGATTGGGAATGGTCCAGCTCAGGACAAGGAGACAATGAGTCCAAAGATTTGTTTCCTCAACTACAACCCAAACATCCAGGGTTTCTTTCTTTCTGGAAGAGCCTGGGGCCTGGTAGAGATTCTGCCGTAGAGTAAGTGCTTGATAAATATTTGTTGGGGAGATAAATGACTTGATATATTGATGAATAAATGGTTGAATGAATCTATAGCAGCTTGAACCTTCTCACACTTGGGTGAATTATCTGGGAATAATATTATTACTAATATGTTCAGCCTACTTCAGAGAACTCCGTGCCTGAGAGTATGCCTTCTACAGGGTCCGATTCCCTATCTCTGGGAAATGGAACATTCCCTTCCATTTTCCTGGCAATGCTCAGGGAGAAACCACTTTTCACTGCCATAAGATAATGTTTTTTTAAAATGGAAAACTTCCCTTTGCAAAAAAAAAAAGACACTTCCTTTCAAGTCCACATTCTTTACTCCAAAATATTTTCTTCTTGTTCAAGGAATTTGGATAGCTTTACTTTCCAATTATCAGGCATCTGTATCAAAGTGACTAATTTTCTTAAAATGCATGTGGGTACAGAGTCTTTCTTTTAAGTTGTGCTCAATTAAGTTAATGAGGTCATACCAGAGTAAACCCATTATTGCTATCAAGTCAACTCCAACTCATGGTGACCCCGTGTGTTTCAGGGTAGACTTGTGTTCCATAAGGTTTTCAATGGTGTTTCAGGCTGGGTTCTCTAGAGAAGCAAAACCAGTAAAGGTATAAATATATACAGGGAGAGATTCATGAAAGGCTCTTTAAGATCACCGTGCCAGTTCAGCATGTCACCTACTTTCCTTAGGGATGAATGTCTTCCCCAGTTGCCTGGAAGCCCAGGTGGATGACTCACCCATCTAAATGATCATACTTCCAAGAAATTGGGTATATCCTTTAGGTATGTATTTAGCTTCCAAAAACGGATAACCTGACTTATATTGGATTAAACAGATAAGAGTTTATTTAAAAATTTAATAAGAAGTCCGGAGGTAGAGGATACATGTAGGCGATAATCCAGTATGACTTCATTTTAACAAAGGCTGGTGTAACTGCTCCAGAAAAATATCAAGAACTGAGGCTCCCTCTGTCTTCCTGCTTGTTCATACTTAGTGTGTGATTTTGACCAATGGATGTTGCCTATGGCCATTGACTTTGCATTTTGGGCAGGAGAGAGTAATATGGTTGTGGGGCAAAAGGGCTAATGGGACATGCCAGTCAAGTATTTTTAAAATGCTTTCCCAATAACTTCCATGTACATTTCCTTGAGCTTAACTGGGTCACAGGGGGCCCTGTGGAGTTTGGGAACACAAAAGTATTTTTCGTGGCATAAATTGCCATGCTGGGCATCCTCACCCAGACTGGTTCTGTTTGGCAGGGAGAATGCAGAGTAGATATGGAATACAAAACTAGAAGTCTACAGCAACAACTTTCCAGACTGAATATTTGATCTAGTAAGCCAAGGACTGGGATGCCCCAAAACTCTACAACTGAGCAGTCACTGATTTTTAAAATAGATCTTGGTGTTTCTGTATAGATACTTCCAAGTAAGTCATGGGAAACTCTTGGATTCTTTAGTGCAGGATCTGAGTCTCATTACAAATCGTATTATTCTTTATACTTTTTTAGTCTGGAAAATCTCAACATATTTTCCATTCCCTGATCTGTCAGCAATCTAACTCTTGAGTATTTTTTTTTGTGGTGGTTGTTGTTTATTCCCAGATCTGGAAATCCAGTGGATTCACACTTCATTCACCCAACTAACCTGTTATTTTATTATTGCGCTGAGGGATTAGGCTCATTGAAAGTAACATTGTTCATCTCTCCAAATCCTACTTTTTACAGCCATACCAAATGACTGTAGCCCTCTTTGCAGATCATATGCTTGGAACAGTCAGATATTATTCTACTGGGTTATAGACACATGCTCTTATGATTTGGTTTCTGTACACAGCTCCTTATTCCCTGTATAACTTTCACAGGGCTTCTGTAACAAAGTACTGCAAACTGGGTAGCTTAGAACAACAGATAATTTATTTCACAATTCTGGAGGATAGAAATCCAAAACCATGTTGTTAGCAGGGCCATGTTCCCTCTAAAACTGGGTAGGATCCTTCCTTCCCTCTTCCTAGCTTCTGGTGGTGGCTGGCATTCCTTGGCTTGTAGGCGCATCCCTCCAATCTTTGCCTCCACCTTCACATAGCTGTCTTCCCTCTGTAATGGTCTCTGTGCCTTCATTTGGCATTCTCCTCTCTGGGTGTCTGTGTCCAAATTTCTCTCTTCTTATAAGGACGTCATTCATTGGATTGGGTCTCACCCTAATCTAATAGGATCTCATTTAACAAAGCTCCTATTTCCAAATAAGGTCAAATTCTGAAGTTCCAGGTGGACAAGAACTTATGAGGGACGCTATTCAACCCAGTACACTCCCTTTAATATTCACAGATCATTTCCTAGCTTATACAATCGATCATTGCACAGATTTAGAAAATATTACTGCAGTTTTATGTGAAACAGGAAATATCTGCTGTGTTAATATACTTGTCTTCTTGCTCCTAATGTCTCCTTTTATAAATATTAAGCTAAATCATACCTTAATAGTATCAGTATTTTGACTAACACCAACAACAAAAGGCGGTTAAAATTTAAAATAAAAGCTAGAGCTTGTCCACCAATCACCCACTGTGCCTCACGTATCTGATAAAAATGGGGAGGGTAGAATTCTAGACAGATGAAACTGGACAATGGAAGAGTGACATGAAATAAAAGGTTTGTCACAACCCTATTATTTAGCTATGGGGTCTTTTGTTCTTAATTATATGGCATGACAGTTTTCAGCACAGAGAATGTGCAACTTTCTTAAATATATAGTAAACTCAATAAACTTAAAAAAAATGGTCTGCGTAAATAGGCTCATCATTTTCCCTTCTCACACTGTATACATGTAACTATTATTTGCCTTTATTATTTAAGAGTGTGTTTTACTCCTCATTGAATGTAAATGCATTTTAAGTTGATTAAGATTTTCATGTGATATTCCAGAACACAGCTTTCCACTGTAGCTTTTCACGCCCCTGAATTTATCGCAGACTGATAGCAGTGGTTAAGGTTGTCGTGAACCTAAAAGGTAAAGCGAACTTTTGCTGAAATTTACAACGTTCCAATTTTCTAATGCTAGCAAATGTGTGCAGCTTCAAAATAAAAATCACCTATACTTTTTCCTAAAGGAAGAAAAAGAAAAAAGGCTCATGTGTCAGCTCAAATGCTTCCTTGTTAAGCTAATTAGCTTGTGTAGCAGTTTAAATTTTTTTTTTTTTTGTGCTGTGTAAAGGCTTGCTCAAAAGGAATAAAACATAAAGGAGCTTTTTTTTTTTAAAATCTCTTCTATTGATTGGCTAAGAGGGTATGTGTTTGGGGGGTCTAATGCAATTTCTTTAGAGACTATGTAAATTGAAAAAATCAGTATTACTTGAAAAAAACAACTAAAACTTTGATTTAACAGTACAAAAGAGGGTACTGTCTAATCCCTCAAGTAGGAAATTGCTTTTCTTCAAGACCCATTGCTTTCATGCTGTTTCCGGCTGCTACCGCTGAGGGAGAAAGGACCCACCTTTACTCTCCTTTTACCACATCTGTTTTCTTGCCTCTGTGAAGCTCCGAGGTAGATAATAGTTGAAATGAGTGAATTTGAATAATAATAGTAAAATGCAAGACTGATAAGATCTTCACGTCTCAATTAGATGACTGTGATTGTCCCAAAGCAGGAGAGAATTTACATGGGAATCTGAAATGAGAAATTAAAAATTTGACATAGTGGAGCAATGAGGATACAACTCACTTGTAGCTTTTTTTTTTTTTTTTTTTTTTTTTTACTGTTAGAAGAGATGGGAACACGCATGCTAAAAATCCTGATAATTTTCTGAAGGAGGCAGGCTTGCTTGTGAGAGGCTTTGAATTTTTTCTTAGAAAAGTGGTAAATGAAACTATTGCCAGTATGAAGGAATACTGATTTTCCTTGTTTGAAGTTGATCTTCCATTGTCCATTAAAGTATACAGTTTTAACCACATTTTGAGCTGGTGTTTACTATGCAAAGAAGTAGCATGTCTTTAAAATAAACTGTCAATTAGAGCTCACTGAAACAGTTCTATTCTCAATATTTGCCTCCTAAACTTTATTAATGAATGAAATTTTACAGTGTACAGAAAATGAAAAGCTTCCCCCTCCCTTAAAAATGAGAACAGCAAATCCAGTTTAAATCAATGTATTTAGGGACAATGGTAGATGAGACATTTATTTCTTCTCTCCATTTGGACAAAAATTTTCCATTAGGTCTAGAAACAGTTCTTATATCTCTTTGATTAGGTGCCTAAAGCAATCTGAGGGTAAACTAGTTCGTTGGAAAATCATATAGGAGGCAATCATCAGGTATGCATTTAAAAAATCATCAGAAATGCTTTGTTGTAATACCTATGATGTGTTAAATATTGAAGACCATGCCATATGCCTAATGAAAGCTTCATTAGGAGGACATTAGTGGATTAATTCCACTCGCTGTGTGGTTTATTTTATTTAGAATGCAGTAAGGTAAATTCATTAGTTTGCAGGCATAATGCTTTCTACTGTACCTAGACGCAACCAGGAACAATTCCACAGAGGTCTGCAGGTCTACTAACACCTGTCAAGATAAACACGCAGTTCTCTGGGGGAATCATCGCAGCAATAGAACAGAAAAAATCTGAGGGAAAGTCATTTTTTCACAAAAGGAGAAGACAGTTAAAAAAAAAAAACTGATTAATAATTTTTCTAAAAGCCTCAGAGGTCATATATTTCTCATATAAGTTTCAAAAATATAATCTTTCTTTTAAGAGTAGGTGTCTTGGAGCATATGCTATGGATTTTGAAATAAATATTTTAAGAGACTTGCCCTCTGTGAAATAATTATGCAGTTTGAAATGAGCCCCCGAAAGATTCTCTGACATCTATAGCTTAATCCTCCCTCATCCATCCCAGAACAAATAGATTACTTTATAAGTTTTGTAATAGTGATGTTATTTGGAGGGTTATAGTTAAGAGGTGTCAGTATTTCCGTTATAAAAAACCCTATTTTCAAGGATTTATAAGTTGGCAACAAACATTCGCTCTGCAATTCAACTTGGCAGCAAACAGCTTTATTTATTTATTTTTTTTTTCCTTTTACAAAGATTGGGAAAGAAAGAAATCTGTTAATAACATGAGTAGGAGAATATAACAATGAATTCCATTATTCTTCATCACCAGTTTATTTAGCATTCAAATTAAAATCCAGCCTAAATTTTTTTTCTATTCTAAGGCAATAAGAAGAGCTCTCCAAAAATCGACAAAGACAAATGGAAGAGGATGTATTGCCTTTGTTGGTTTGGTTATTTTAAACTCCTGAGCATGGAGATGGATCTAACCAGTAGCTTTGATACTTCATTCATTCAGCACAATAACAACGAACCCACTATTAAGTATCCCGGGTATTGTTCTAGGTATTTATGGCAGTCTAAACTTGAGAAGATGGCAAACCACTGACAGGGTTCAGAAGAGTTTCCAACAGAGAAAGAGGTGTTTGAACTTTGTAGAAGAGTGAACGGGATATTAACAAAGGAGGAAGGAGAAAAAGCGGTTGTTACAGAGAGAATTGCATGGGCAGTGATGAAAAGGGGGAAAGAGCGCAGTGTGTTTAGGAAAAAGTGAGACGTTCCTGTGGCTGGAGCCAGAGGTGTTTTGTGGGGAAAGTGGCAGCAATTGAGATGAAGATAAGACAAAAAAGGCAAATTTTGAAGGGTTTAGTGAGTATACCATGCCAAAAAACTTCACCTGGAAAAAGGACCTTTACAAGTGGAATAATATTCACAGTTCCTTAACTATAGTTCTAACATCAAAATATCACTCTGACAATGTGTAATCTATTTGTTCTGAATTGAATGGAGATTAGATTATAGATCTTAAATAAACCTGTTCAGAGATTCAGTTAAAATTACATGACTAAATTCCTTTCAATGTGTTCAAATGGTAGTATATGCTCCAAAAGATATATTCATAAAGACAGATCGAATTCCATTTATGCTGTAAGTGTTTAGGTGCTCAGGAAATTAAACTCATGGTATTTGCATGATTTCTGGCTCCTGATCTGAATATATGTATGTACTAGGGGATTTTCATATTATCTCTTAGTTGTAACATTGCCCCTGACTTGCCTTACAGTTGTTCGTTCACCTCTAGTTCTAGTTCGATTCTCCACAGTCCTATATTCCTTTCTTCTGCACTGTCCTTGTATGGATATGTACGATAGACTGTGCCCAGGAGAAATGCAGACGGACAGATCCCAGTTTGTCAGTTTCTGGCATCCATCTTGGTGTAGCTGATGCTGGTCAGACTGGAGGCTGCTAGGCCAGGGCCTGGAAAAGACATCCTATTTATTTTATGGTGACTGGTCGTTCGGACGGCCAGTGTTAGGTTTTGTTTGGAAATACGCACTATCTGTTCTGATTTACTTCCTCCCTGTCAGAAAGAGAAAAAAAGAATAATCCAAACTTAAAAAAAAAGTGTGTGGGGGGGGCGGAATACATATACCCTATGTACAAGGAACTATTCTAAGTGCTACACATATGTCAGCTCATTTAATCCTCACCACACCCCTGAGGGGCAGATACAATTATTAACCCCTCTTACAGATGGGAAAACTGAGTTTAAATAACCTGCCCAAGGCTCGGAAGTTAGTGGAGACAGAACTGAACCCTAGTGTGGTGT
This sequence comes from Trichechus manatus latirostris, assembly GCF_000243295.1. Taxonomy (NCBI): domain Eukaryota; kingdom Metazoa; phylum Chordata; class Mammalia; order Sirenia; family Trichechidae; genus Trichechus; species Trichechus manatus. Next base: position 11,583,948 of record NW_004443941.1, read on the forward strand.
CCGAGTTCCCGCCACTAGCCCCTAGCCGCGCTAACTTAAGAGGAGCTCAGCTAAAAACGAGAAGGAAAATAAGGGTTTTTCTTTTTTTAAACTAGAGTAAGGGGGATGTATAGTTACATGATGTGAGATGAGGCCAGGTAGGTTTATACGGTAGACATCCTGAAGTTTTTAATTAAAGAAGGGGTCTGGGAGCAGAACTATTGTCTGTGCTTAGGGTAAACAGACGCTGCTGTTTTATAGGATCGGCTGAAAGGAGGTGAGATCACTGGGAAGGAGCTTCATGAGAAAGCTCTCCATGTGTTGGTTAATAAAACCTGTGTCAAGGGTTTGGATATTCAGATAGAGCAGTGGTTCTCAAAATGTAGTTCCCCTGGATCATCCAAATGATCACGTCCCCCCCGCCCCCGCCCTGGTGAGGGGAATCAGAAGCACATCAGCCTGTCATTTCAGAAGCTAGTCTAGTGATTCTGATGCACACCGAAGTTTGAGAACCACAGAGAGAAACAAGGACTGAACTGAAACGGTATTAAGGAGGTGGCAAGACTTGAGTATAGACTGAGTAAGGAGAGTTTGGAATTTGGTTCACTGAAAAACCACATCACAGCTGGTTATCTATATTTAGCACCTAGCTATTGCATGTGAAGAAATGGTAATAATATATGTATTGAATGCTTACAATGTTCTAGAAACTGTCCCAATTCCATTACATACAATGTTATAGTCATTTTACAGATGAGAAGACTGGGGTACGGGGCAGTTCCATCCATGATTAACAATGATGGAGCTCAACAGCACAAGTTAGTTGAAACAGCAGTGATTGAAAGATGGCACACGATTGGTTGGTGCCTGAGCAATGCTCACCATACTTAAAAGATGCAGTTATAGAGAAGTCTGTATCACTCTGCTCTGGTGCTTGGACACCCAGTTTTATGTAGAGTGTCGAAAATGAAATTTGTACTAAGTAGGACAAGAGGCAAGAGAGATCATAAAATACATCAGTCCTGAACACAACTAACCTTGATTGAATACATCTGTTTGTGTTTCACAGGTCAACCTGAACGACCAGGCTTTAATTTAATTTGGGTGAATTGGATACTCTTTATAGTTTATGTTGAGCCCCCACTACCAGCACCCTGTTGCTCTCGAGTTGCCTCCCACTCATGGCAACCCCGTGTGTGTCAGAGTAGAACTGTGCCCCGTAGGGCTTTCAATGGCTGATTTTTCCAAAGTAGATTGCTAGGACTTTCTTCCGAGGCATCTCTGGGTAGACGCGAACCTCCACCCTTCCAGTTAGCAACAGAGTGTCTTAACTGTTTGCACCATGTGGGGGACTCCTGAGACCTTACTGCTCCCCGTCATTGTATCACTGTGGAGGCTCTAGGTGATAGCTAAATTGACTGAATTCACCCATCTAAATCCTTGACTGGATTCTAGATGGAGAGACATGAAAATAGCACACTTCCAGATAAGTGAACACTTCGTAAATGCACCGTACTTTTTTGTGACATTATTACTTCTATGGGCCTCAAGTTTATCTTCTGAATAATGAAGGGATTGCACTACAAAATCTTCAGGAATGCTTTTAACCAGCGTGACTTTTTGTTTTTTCTCAATGCTCTTACTCTCCTATTCTGACTTTTCTCCCCCCAGAATACCCTTGTTATTGTTGTGTGCTGTTGAGTCGATTCTGACTCATAGCAACCCTATAGGACAGAGTAGAACTGCCTTATAAAGTTTCCAATGCTGTAATCTTACCGTAGCAGACTGCCACATCTTTCTACTGCGGAGCGGCTGGTGGGTTCAAAGCACCTACTTTTCAGTTAGCAGCTCAGCACTTAACGACTGCACCACCAGGCCTTCTTAGTATACCCTTAAAAAAAAAACCAAACCTGTTGCCTTCGAGTCGATTCCGACTCATGGCAACCCTATAGGACAGAGTAGAACTGCCCCATAGGGTTTCCAAGGAGTGCCTGGTGGATTTGAACTGCTGCCCTTTTGGTTAGCAGCTGTAGCTCTTAACCACAACACCACCAGGGTTTCCAGAATAATACCGTTAGGGAACTTCAATCATCCAGAAAAGTAACAGGGTCAGGGTTTACCCTGGCAACTCTCAGGGACGGACAACACCCTCTATTGAGTCTCTTCCTCTTGCGCCCTCTCTCGGTCACAGCGTGGAAATGCAGGTAGCCGGGTATGCTTTTTCTTTATGCTGACATCAGGGGAAACGCAAAATGCAAGACTGACACGCTCCTCGTTTTTAATTTTTAAAACATTGGTGCTGCTGCTGCTTTTAGTATTTCTTAGATACTTTTTTACTTATAAAGCTTAATACTGAGCAGTAAGTATTTGCAATTAAGCTTAAGAAAAACAAGAAAAGGTTGCTAGTGTCTGCCTGACAGCCGTTCTGTTTTCCTGAGACAGAGGGTTGATTTTGGAGTGTGAAGAAAATAATCTAAAATGGCCCGCCCTTTTCCATTTCTCCACACACTCCCTCTTCCTTTCACTCTCCTTCCATTTTCTTTGTTCTCTCCCCTCAGCTTTCAATCCACCTCACATTTCTTAACACTGTTGTCCCACTCCGGCTACCTGCCTTCCTGTTCATTTAAAGCGACTGACTGCGAACTGACCGAGGACAATCTTGCATGCACAACTATTAGGTTCTTTTTGGTAAATCTCAGTACCACTGTTGTTACAGAGGCCGGTGAACATTAACCACTTTTCCAAGAGCTCACACAAGTACAGGTCGTAGTGGGTGGAGGACTCAGATAACATCTGCCACCAAAACAGACATTTATTACTAAATAGGCACAACAAATCTTATAGACTGTTCTGGAAGCTTGATGAAATTCCTTCCAGCTCTTGGTTCTTTTTGTTGCCCAAAAAACGTCTTGCAAGACAGATTTTTCTGAAGCAAATATGATACCATTTCAGGGGCAGCATCCAGCTCACCGTCTCTTAGAGTTAGGCGAACTAAGATCATTTAAAAAAACAAACAAACAAAAAAAACAAAAAACAAAGCTGCTGCCGTTGAGTCGACCCTATAGGACAGAGTAGAACTGCTCTATAGGGTTTCCAAGAAGCCAAGAAGCAGCTGGTGGATTTGAACTGCCGACCTTTTGGTTAGCAGCTGAGCTTGTAACCACTACGCCACACATATGATATGGTTTTGTGATGAGTTAATACAGTGAAACTTGTGAGAGCAGGAACTCAGACAGCACTGCCTTGTTTTTCCAGGTCTCACAGGTTTTGAGCCTTTGACAGGGTGCGGTATTATCACTTTTCTATCACTCGTTTTAATGGAAAACATTTGAGTTTTCCTTCTCTGACGTATTTCCACCTTAACACGGGTTACGGCTTTCGAAGGTTTTCCTGTATGTTTAAAGCTCTCAGAATAGTGCAAGCTACAAATAAGTGTTAGCTCTCGTTATTACTCTTATGAAAACCAGTTGCCATTAAGTCAGTTCTGACTCATGACGACCCTATATGCCCCATAGGGTTTTCAATGGATGATTTTTCAGGAGTAGATTGCCAGACCTTTCTTCTGAGGGCCTCTGGGTGGACTCGAACATCAAACCTTTTGGTTACCAGCTGAGCACGTTAACTGCACCACCCAGGGACCCCATTTACTAAGGCAGCATTACTCAGGGTGAAGGGTAGACAGCCTCTTAGATTCACATGTTGTGTGCTGTGGAGTCGATTCCAACTCACAGCGACCCTTTAGGACAGAACAGAACTGTCCCTTCGTCTAGGCTGTAATCTTGTCCAGTAGGTGATCGCCGGGTCTTTTCTCCCAAGGAGCCTCTCTGGGCTTCAAACCACCCACCTTTCAGTTAGCAGCCCAGCGCTTAACCATTGCACCACCAGGACTCCTTAGGCTCACATACCCTGTTGAGATAAAATATAAGATATTTTATATAAAAAAAGACCAATTCTCTTATCTTGAATACTGATGATTTCATCAAAGAGAACACCTTCCTAATCTTCACTGACACCAATTAACAAGCCACTGATTTTACCAACGATAACCAGTTTTGACACACATCAAAACTAATGAGCAAAATCACATGGTGACTGGAGATCTTGACAGCTGAAGGCTTATAGAAGCCACCTCTAGCTTCTAACCAAATTCTGGCTGAGACCCTGGAGCATAAATTTCTGAGGAGAGGAGCTGACCATCCTGAGGTACAGACCAACACAAACACGCAATGATATCACATTGTCTATGCTGAAATGGTGCCCTGGTGGCTCAGTGGTTCAAAGTTTGGCTGCTAACAAAGAGGTCGGTAGTTTGAATCCATCAGCCGCTCCTTGGAAACCCTATGGGGCAGTTCTACTCTGTCCTATTAGGCTGCTATGAGTCAGAATCGACTCAATGGCAATGGGTTTGGTTTGGTTTATGCTGAAATATTTAAGAATCAATTACAGGCGCTGAACACCAGGTTCCTCCAACCAATTCTTCATTCATCTAAGCACAGTTTGTCAGATTCTGCCTCAGTTTCCCTTAGATAATACAATTATAAGCACCCAAGGATTGACCAGTCTGAAGTGACAGAAATTAAAGAGTAAGCACAGTTTTATTTGCTTCATCAAGAATACGCATGCATTTGTTAACAAGGCTTCTCTCCACCCTCTGGATAGAGAATTGCTCCTTGTTGCACCAAATTACAACTATTCATAACAAATATTGCAGCGTCAGTACTTCAGCATCCACTCCAGGAACCTCCAAAGTACTGCAAAGCTGCCCTAGACATCTTCTTGAAGGACTACAATTACAATTCCTCTTTTGTTGCAGCCATAAGTATTTTCTTCTTTAGCTTTTGAGACCCCAGTGAAACTAAGGTTTCGGATCCATCCTTTCCCTAGCCCTCTACCTTTTTCTCCCAAGGTCCCAGACAATCTAAAATAGAAGGGAGAAGGGCCTCTTCTTTCTTGAATGCTCTTGGGAAGGCCCATCAGAATCGTCTACGTTTACTGTATTCCTGTGGCTTCAGTTTATACAAATCACCCTTCAAAGTTCCAACCCCACCGTTTCCCAGCAATCGAGAGAATAATAAACATGCACTGAGATACCAGTTTATGCTTCACATAGATTGGGCACTAGGGGGAGTACAAATGAGGTCTTGTCTCTTGTCCTGTTCAGTAATCTACCGTCTAGTTGGGGAGGGAAGAATAGATTAACATCATATATGAAGTTATTGGAGAACCGTGTCATTTTGTACATTTCCTATAGGTGGAAAGGAACTGAAGAGTGCAGGCACATCAGCTTGAATATGTCAGAACTCTAAGAGAGGAGAGACATAATGCCTTAATTGTGGGGATCGCTTGATATATGTTAAAGCACTCTCACATTAAATATCGCATTGTATCCCTTCTGCCCTATGGGATTGTTAGAAAAGATAAGAACATGAGTATTTTATAAAGGAAGCCACAGAGCCTCAGGGAGAGGCCAAGTAACTAATGTGACATAACCAGTAAATGGCAGAGTCCAGAATGCACACAGGTTTCCTGACTCCTAATCCAGTGCACTTTCTCTGCTAACACCTGTGTAAAATGTCAGATTCAAATATGACCCGATAGTTCTAAAAGCGTACTTTGAGGATAGTTTTCCTCTTCTTTTTATTTTGAAGCTCTACTTGATATTATTTTTTAAGGAATACTAGTGACTCTTTACTAGTGAATTAAAATAGCATTTAAAAAATAAGACAATGAAGAGAAAATGGCCTGGGGACAGGGGCAGGACCAGTCCACAGTGCGAGATGTTGGTTTTGTGTTCTGTTGGTCTTTGAGCAGCTGTGGGAAGTTGGGAGATGCGGCATGTTTAAGTAGAGAAAAGCACTTTCTCTAGCATGCCTAGATCTTTTCAATTAATGAGCTACTGAAGAATCGTGGGTGTTTTTAGTGCAATCGAATAGACTTGGAACAGGAATGTGAGATGTTGGCTTGCTGGAGATTGGGCGCAACTGTGCGCATCAGAGTCCTCTGGTTGACCTCTTCAATGGACAAGAAAGCAATATACAGGTCTAAGTGGCCACTTGGGTGGGTAGTTGGTTTAAATAAAATCTTCTCAGAACTACCTTTTTTTCATTACATGAATTTATATTTGTTGAAATAAGGAATTACATAGACTGCGAGAAGCCTGGGAGAACAAGAAGTAGTGCCTATTCAGAGTTGTGGTCTTTTGCCTTTAAGTGGAAAGAAAGAGAGAGAGAGAAAGAAAGAAAAAGAGAAGGAAGGAAGAGGAAGGAAGGAGGGAAGGAAGGAGAGAAAGAAGGAAGGAAAGAGAAAGAAAAGGCGAAACAAAGGAAGGAAGAAAGTCCAGCCAGTAGACATGGCATAGCTTTTCCATCTTTTGGAAGTCTGGCCAGTGTTCCAATCACAGTCCCAAATGCTAACTGCCAGCCTCCAGAGAAGTGACTGTGGCCCTCCTTGCCAAGTCCACTGGCAGCTAGAGTTCTACCCTTGGGTGGATGTTGGCTTTGCTAGTGTGTCACCCAGGGCACAAAGCTTCCAGTCAAAGACGCTGCGTGTCACTAACAGAATATAAAATGTTCTCTCTTTATGGGGGGGGGGGCAGAAGACTTAGGGATTTTTGTTCCCTGATGCTATTTTACCTATGAGCTAAGAGGAGAAAAAAGGCAGAACTTCCCCCTTACAAAAGGTCATCACAGCTCTGCTTCTATGGAGATCTTTGGGATTCTTAAATATCCCTGAAATGTTTGACTGCAGTGCCGGACATCTGATTCATGCCGTTTGTCTGTCCTGTGCCTTTCTGCTCTTTTCCGCGTCTTCTTCCTCTTTACTCCTTCAGTTCTCCCTCTTTCTGCCTCTCCCTCAGCTGCCAGATTCACTCATTCCTTTTCCTACTTGTGTGTTTGGTCTCCTGCACTTTCACTGCCTTATATGAGATATGATACTGTAGTGGGAACGAGGGCTCTTTGTTAGGAGTAATATGTGAAATTAACAGATCATCAAAACTGATGCTTGAGTAGATGGTATCAAGACATATTCAGCAGATGGGGTATGAACACCTGGTAGAACAAGTTTGGTCCAATAAAAAGAGCCAAATGCGTTCCCTTTTAAGATGGAAGTGAGCTCTCCAGATACAGGTTACATCTAAACCATAGGGGTAGGGGAAGGGTGCCGTTTGCCGTTGTAATTCAGGCGGAGGGATCACCTGGTACAGGAGGGAGAGTTGCTTTTTGGGTGTCCCCTGCTTCGCCGTCCACGTGTCCCTTTGATGTGTGTGGGGAATGCGAGGGAGAGGCAAGGCAGGGCGATTTTTGTGCGAAGCTGGACCAGCCTCCCTCGTTACATAGGCTCGTCCTCTGCATTGCATCCGAGCTTCGGTGATTTGCTGTTTGGAGACTGCAGATTTGCATAGAGCCCCTCGCTTCGCCAGCGTGTGTGGTTTTTCTTTTCTTTTTCTTTTTTTTAAACCCCCCTCTTCTCCACTTCTTCATCTGCTTGTTCTTTTTCTCGGCTCTCTTTCCCCGCCTGGGTCCCCGCTCCCTTCCTAAGGATGTTCTCTTCTCTCTGAACCCCTGGCCGGGCGGGAGTGTCAGGAGGCGGCGGCCGCGGAGATTGCCTGGGGAGCAGGCGATGCGCGCCGCTGCTCCGCGCGCTGCCCGGGGGAGGCTGGCGCGAGGCGGCGAGCCGGCCGGGGCTGAATGGAGGGAAGGGGCGCCGCGATTCCATGGGGTCTGCTTCTCCCCTGAAAGGAGGTCGGGCCAGCGAAGTGGCCTCCCCAGTCCCCACTCACAATGCTAAACGGATTTACCTAGTGGATTCGCGGTGGATGGCTGTCATGTAGAAGTGAGGACCCTCCGGGAGGAGCTTTAAACAATTTCCCCGCTCCCCACCCCCCGGCACGCGCTCTCGCCCGAAACTCTTTGGAGTATCTCTCGAGAACCTGGAGCCCTGGAAATCTGGGAGCAGCCGCCGGCTCTGCGCTTGCTCTTTCCGGGGACTGCCTTGCCGGACAAGCCCCCCGCCAGCTGCATTCACCTCGGCTATGTTTCGGATTGTTTGGGGTGCAAGGCACGGCGGACTCCAGGACCCCAAGAAGACTGTCCGAAGGAGGGAGAGGATGGGTGCCCTGGCGCGGTGAGGCGGCCGGCCCCGCAGTCCAGCCCGCGCCGTCCGCTCCCCCGCGCCCTCTCCCTTCCCCGCGCCCCAAACTTTGCCTCCCGCGGCGGCGACCCCTCGGCGGGCGCCCCGCCATGTACCAGAGGATGCTCCGGTGCGGCGCCGAGCTGGGCTCGCCCGGGGCGGGCGGCGGCGGCGGCGGCGCAGGGGAGCGCCTGGCCCTGCTCTGGATAGTCCCGCTCACCCTCAGCGGCCTCCTAGGAGTGGCGTGGGGGGCGTCCAGTTTGGGAGCGCACCACATCCACCATTTCCACGGCAGCAGCAAGCATCATTCAGTGCCTATTGCAATCTACAGGTCACCGGCATCCTTGCGAGGCGGACACGGTGGGTCTGCGATGCCAAGTTCTCGCGGGGTACCGCCTCGCGCCTCCCTTGCAACCCTGCGCCCGCTTCTCGGCCCCTAAGGCTTGGAGAAAGCGTGGCTCGCGAAAAGGGAGGTGCATTTGGGTGTGTTTGGTGGTAGCCACTTATCTCTTCGAAGACAATGGAAAGGGGATGGGGGAAAGGCGTCGCGAGTGTTTGTGGTGAGGGGTGGAGGGGCGTTCCTTGTCGAGGTGCCGGGAGAAAGACTTGGCCACTTACTAAAGGACCTGCCTGGGCCAGGTGGCTGGGCCCCGCAGGAAGGGCCCCGCAGGAAGGGGGCGTTACTCGCCAGAAGGTCACTTGGTGGCCGGATGGGGCGCCGCGCTTAGTGGAGGGACCCCAGCGCCAGAGAGAGGAGGGCTCTGCAGAACCTTTTGTCTGTGCTGTGTGCGCTGCCCCACCTCCTGCCCATCTTCCTCGGCCTGGGGGAGGGAGAGATTCCAGAAGGCACATTCCTCCAACGTGCACCCAGACCGCAGTGGCAGCGAAGCAGTCCCGGGACTCACTCAACAGGAGGCTAATCCCTTTTGCCTCCACCTCTTTCCTTAGTTGGAAAAGATAGGCGGGTAGCCTGGGCACGCTCTCCAATGCAGACCAGCCCCTACCAGGCAGGAGGGGACCTCAGGACACCATTGCCCCTCCATCCCTTCCTCCTCCCACCCACCCACATATAACATTTCTTTTTCTTGGTGATTGAGCTGATTTATTTTCTAAATGGAGCAGAGAGAGGCTTGACTACCCAAGACCCCATCCTGGGGATCCTGTCCAAATGTTGCTGGAATAGGAGAGGTCTGTCTTCTTCTCCCTCAGAGTTTAGTCAGATGGGTCAATGCTGGTTCCTCAAAGCCAGGAAGTCTGCCTGGAGGAAGAGGAATTAAAGCAAAGGGAAGCTATTTCCTCACACTGGCTTCCTTTGTAAAGAACAAGAGACAGAAAAAAGCCTGCAGGTTTTTGGACTGGCAGGTTTCTTCTGAAGAGTGGCCAGCAATGTGAGGCCAGGTTCCTCTCATCTTTCTTCAGGAAAAAAAAAAAAAAAGCCTGTTTCAGATCCCCTGAATAGCCAACAAATAAAACATCCATCTGTCTTTCTTTTTCCCTAGTGTACGTTCGTTCCTTTAGAAAGCAGAGTGAAAGTTGTGGACACTGTTTCTAACGCCTCTTTTGTCCCCTTTCCTTTGGTGGGCGGGGGGGGGGTCTTCCTCGTTCAGGCTCCATTCAGAGCTGAATCCTTTGCCCCTCTCCCAGTGTAATTACCCTCCCCTGAGCAGCTGTTGGTGCTACCTCCACAGCTCCCCCAGGGACAGGCTCCTTACCTGGGAACAATTCTGGTTAGACATGAGAAGCTACCTGGAGAGAGACCAGGCCCCCAGGAGTGGAATAAACACTTTACTGTGGGTCCTAGGTCCCCTTCTTCCTTCCCCCGGTACTCTCTCAGTGGTTCTCTCCAATTAAGAGTGACTGCGATGGAGACAGGAGTGATGCCTCAGGTCGGGGCATTTTAGCTACAAACAAAAGCAGAGAAGATTTCTCTGAAACTGTAGGAGTTTCTGTTGCTCTCATCACTCGCTCCTTTATAGGAGCTTAGTGCCCCTTCAACTGGGAGCAGTTCTCACCCACTGCCGTGCCTTTGTGCAGAATTGTGTACAGTCCGTGGGAGGGAGGGGAGCCAGGGCGCGGGAGGGGCAGTCAGAGCGTGGGTGGTGCAGTGAGCCAGATGGGGGCATGTGAGGAGGTGGGTACACTTAATTTTACCAGTGACAAGCACTTGGCTAATAATCTCATATACATATTAACTTCTCCTTTTCAAAGCCTCTGCCTCTCGCCAGAAGGTTAGGCAGCTGAATGGGGAGAGCGCCTGGGGATATGGGGAGAGAACACCAAGGGGTCCCTGCTGCAGAGACAGCACTCCTTTGCCCTTACCACTGCAGCTTCTGCCCCAGCCAGACGCCGTCTGCTGGTCTTCACAAACATTTATTTCCCTCCAGAATACCATGATTTTCTCTGTATGTGAATGAAAAATCAGGAACATCTATCACTGAAAAAGAGAAACAATAGTATAGCGGAGAAATTTGTGTGTGAACAGCGGTTTGGGTCAGAGAACTTTTTCTTTATTTCTAAGGTTCTAATTGTATGGTCATATTTTATATGGTCATATTGGTTTCTTTTCGAACCCCCCTCACCCTCCTCACCTCATACATACACAGACACCCTTTTGGCTGTTGCTCTTTCTAATTCTTTTGTTGTTGCTGTTTTTAATCAGAGAAACAACTTATCCTATCAGTAGCCAACTCCCCTCCAAAAAGAAGCTGGGTGTGTGTGAGATTTTCCATTCTTCATCCCTTGCCTTCCTTGAAAAGAAGAGGAAATTAACTCTGGACAGAGAGCAATCAAGGGACTTTAAGGATGAAATAAGCCTCTGCGGGTGGGGGGATGGAGAGATGGGAGTGAGGTGGGGATGCAGAGGGGCTGAGACCTGGGAGAGGCAGGGTGATCGCCTCAGAGGAACCTGTTAAGGAAGAGGTGATGTTGAACTTGGTGGGTCAGTAAACTCCCTGAACATTCAGCTAATCAGACAAAGGACCCACAAGGAAATAATCTCTGAGCCTTATAGACGAGGGTTAAGGGATGCACAAAGGTGGATGCCAATATAATGAATTCCTGAACAATATGAAATGTTCCTAGTGGAACATTCATGCTGGTGAAAATGAGATTTAGTTCAAAATTTGAGTCTATTGCAAATATGCATGGGTAGATGAACAAATGAAGGAGCATGTTTGGTTATATTAGAATTTCTGGGAATCATAAGGCATTCTTCGCCTAATAGGGAATGCTTGTACATGCTTGAATGTGTCGAAGAAAAAATCGTGTGTGGTATATTTTAGGGAATAAAGTAGAATCTCCCGTGTTTTGAAAAGTGCTGGGTTGACTATCCAGGTTCATTCTTCTTCATTCCCTCATCATGCCATGCTTCATTTGCACTATTATGAGGTGTCACTTACAAGGTCTGCAGGGTGCAGAAAGCGCCTGTGGCTATGCTGAGCATCTTTGTGCAAGCTGACCCAGTTGCCGAGCTTGTGAGGAGGATTTTATTTTATGCATATGAGAGGCATACTTAAGAACACGGCAGGGCCCTGTTTTACTTTGCATGCCCTTAAAAATATAAATGATGGCAATACCTCCACAGAAAAAATTATTTTTTTCGAGTTAAATAAACTGATGACTGTGTGACTGTAAGTGATCAAAGGCAAGCCCATTTGTAATTAAGCAAGCTACTTAAAGTCAGCAAGAAGTCCAGAATAGACCAGTGTGCTCAGCCAATGCTGCTCTGGCAAGGTGCACATGTGGCGGGTATAGGATGATGTCAGTGCAATGCTCAGCTTCCCATCTCCGCTCCCAGCTTTCCTTAGTACCTCTGCATACTTTAGAAAATTAGCTTAGAGCCTCTCAATAATTTCGGGAGATAAAGGAAGGAGAAAACCATCAGAGAACTGAGCTCACCAGTGCCAGCTGTTCTCCTCCCACAAATATGAGCTCCGGAAATGATACTGCATGATTAGCTTATACTATTAAAGGGCAAAAGGGCTTTCCCAGAAGGGAATGTGAACAGATTTTAAAAGTGTGGTTTGTAATTGAAGTAGCCCGATACTGTTGTATAGGATAATAATTGTATATTGAATTGATAGCGTTTCTCTTTCCGAGGCGCAGAGTGCTTTCGGTACACTTACTAAACTTCTAAGAAGACTGGTGAGTTTTGGACAGCTTTAGAATCTCATTTTCCAGGTAGGGATACCGAGGCCTAGATGGGCCAAAAAACAGCGCCAAATCTTTGATCAGAGTCAAAGAGGAATTGTGTAGAATGGAGGCTTTGTGGCCCCTAGGCTACAGAAGTTCCATTAGCCCAGAGGTTTTTAAAATAAACTGAGACAGTCCTCCGCGTGGTTTAATGGTTGATCTCTTGGAATAGAAATCATTACAAGGAGCCTGGCTTAATGCTTTGCTTCCAGCATGTATTAATGATAATAAATACCGTAACAAAGGTTGATGGCACCTCACTGATGTCCCCCAGAACACTTCATTGATTCTGCTGAGGAGGATTTTGTTATTCTGTTGTTTTTCTAGGAAGCAGGAGGTTGCTCTTTTGTTTAGCAACCAAGAGAGTTAGCAAAATCTTTCACGATGATACTTCATTGTGTTGAACAAAAATTGAGCTTTTCTGGTAATTAATTCACATGTGTGACCAAGAACGTTTTCAGCTATGACTGTTCTGGAGATCAACAGACCTGCTGCACACCTCTCTCTTACTTTGGCTTCTCGAACAAATATTTGCACCACTTAAATGCTGTTTTGCATCAGATACCCAGCTAATATTTCTGGGAGAATTTTTAAATGAATTAAGGCCTAAGTAAGCGTAGCACTCTAGGTGATTTCTGTTGCCCTAATCTTTAGATCATCCTGAGGTGTCCATTCATTCCTTCAGTGAATACATATTAAATGCCTACTGCATGCATATTTTTATAGTTTATGCACCAGATACTGTGGCAGGCCAGAGGAGAGTGGGAGTAGAGATGAAGGAGAAGTCAAGATATCCAAGGCACAACCCATCAAGAAGTTTACGAGTTAGTTCTAAAAATTCAAACTATCATTAGAAAGAGTTAATCTTTAAACAAACAAGCAGAACTTGCTCTTTAGAAACAGGTAGGCTCTGAGCATGAATGCATAAAACAAAGTTTGTGTATACGTAGCGATCATTTGGGACTCTGCATAACATGATCTGATAAAAACCTCTGAACAGTGAGCTTTATCTATATTCACTTTATATTGTCCTTTAGGAGCCCTGGTGGCCCACTGGTCAAGAGTTGGGCTACAAACCCAAAGGTTGGCAGTTCGAATCCACCAGCCGCTTCTTGGAAACCCTATGGGGCAGTTCTACGCTGTCCTATAGTGTTGCTATGAGTCAGAATTGACTCGATGACAATGAATTTGGTTTGATTTTATTGTCCTTTAATATGTGTTCTAGAAAGAGCCCTTGTTTTCCACCAAGTTGCTGCATATATTTCGTCTAACAAAATATAAAGACTTGTACTTCTCAAATAGAGACACAGCTTGTTTTGCAAATGTATTTAAGCTAGGGGATGTGTTGATTTAAATTCACGCTAATGTATAAATAACTGAGGCAGTTTGGTTTGGTGAAGATCGTTCTCTAGAAACATATCTTTGCGGAAATTTAGCCGCTGCCACTTACTAATGTGTAAACTTACTAAGCTACTTATCCTCAGTAAGAATGTAGTTTCAATATATTAAATGAAACTAAAACGAGTTACATCTCAGCGAAGAATATCTGAGACAATGATTTGAAATGCGCCTAGACTAATAGGCCCCCAATAAATGTTTGTATAAAAAATATGTATAGTAGAGGGGATTTTAGAGAGAAGCAGGTGAAGTGAAAATAACATAGACCTTGAAATTAGGAGACCTGAGGTCTAGTCTGGATACAGCCAGTTATTCACTGTGACGTTCTGGAATTCAGAGACTGCTTGAAACATCATTTCTCTTCTAGCTTTGAAGTTTGAGGAGTAGTTTCCTCTCGTTTAATAGATGTGAAAATAGAGACCTAAATAATTTACATGAACTGGACTTAGGAGGTCATAGCAAATTAATAGCAGAGCTGGAAGTAGAACCTACATTTTCTAACTCTTCCTCCTCCTCAGTTAGAATATTCTTCAGTGAAGCTAATGTTTCAGTAGTGGGGAAGGAAGGGCTGCACACTAATTCATCCACCTTTACCTGGATACTGTATAATCAAAGGCAGTTCTTTGGAGGTGATTAACTGGGATTAAAGGATTGGTCTTTGTGGAGAGAATAGAAAAACCAAACTTGTTCATGTAGGGAAAACCATCCTTACTATGCTCTTTGAATTCCCTGGGTGGTGCAAACAGTTCAGTAACCCAGAGGTGCCTCAAAAGAAAGACCTGGCAATCTCATTCGAAAAAATCAGCCACTGAAAACCCAATGGAGCAGTTCTGCTCTGAAACACATGGGGTTGCCATGAGTCAGAATAGATTGGATGGCACCTGGTTTTTACTCTGCTGTTGCCCATTGCCGTAGTCAACCACCAGTGACTCATCCACACTAGCGTGTGTGCTTCTTTTTAAAGAAAGGCACACGTAGCTTTTTGAAATGTTAGCAATCCCAGTCATAACATTGAACATAGCTTTGTATATAGTTTTGTCGTTCCTACTCTTGGTGTTCGTGTTTCGTTTTTATTTATTTATTTTTAACTGAGCTAGAAAACTTCTAAAGTCATTTCCAACTTTGAGTTCTAACGTTCCTTTGGTAATAACCAAAATAAATAAATAAATACACCAAACCCATTGCTGTGGAGTTGATTCCGACTCATAGCGCCCCTACAGGACAGAGTAGAACTGCCCCACAGGGTTTCCTAGCAGTGGCTGGTGGATTCGAACTGCTGACCTTTTGGTTAGCAGCCGAGCTCTTAACCACTGTGCCACCAGGAGCATGAAGATATTAAGAAATCCTTATTTGATAATAAGAATCTCTTAAGATCCTCATGTTCCTGCTGTCTTTTCTCAGTCTTACTGATCCTAAGCATACTGTAACTGAAGATAATTTTGCAAGATTGCTTTTAGGTCCCTTAGACATCCGGGTATCCTCAGTATTATTTTTGTTTGAAGTGGCTTAGTTAGGTGCACAGGAGCCCTGGTAACGCAGTGGTTAAGCTCTCGGCTGCTAACCGAAAGGCTGGCGATTGGAGTCCACCAGCTGCTCGGTGTAAAAAAGACATGGCAGTCTGCTTGCTTAAAGATTTACAGCCGTGGAAGCCCTGTGGGGCAGCTCTACTCTGTCCCGTACGGTCGCTATGAATCAGGTTGGACTCAATGGCAACGGAAGTTAGGTGCTCAGGAACCATGGTGTGTGGGCTCGGGCTCATGGTCCGTCTTGCCTAGTGCTTATTCCTCAACTGAAGTCCAAAGGAATGTGTCTTAGAAAGACACCGTGGTGCTTCCTGCTACTTTACTCAGTCTTTTTGCCCAGCCCTTTCTGGTCTACATATGGTGTCGAATGGCCCTCCACACAGACCTTGGTAACAGCCTTTTGGAATATTCTAGTCTCTCACCAAATGCAAGATTTTTTGGTGTCGATCACTTAACAATGCATGTCTTCAAGCTTTTGACAGAACTTAGTAAAAACAGCTATATTTTAAGTATATATTTCCACAGCGCCTTGATGTAACATGGCCCATTTAATCACCGTAACAACCCTGGCAAGGCTTATGATCACCATTTTGCTGACAAGAGAACAGATTTAGAGAGGTGATGATTCTGCCGGGGTCACATAATTAATAAGTAGCTGCAGTGCTTCTGTTTTTCCCATTATGATATGATCAGAGGCAGGGTTTTGGAAAGAACATTGCATTTGAATTAAGAAGACCTCGTTTCTTGTCCGAGTATTGTCACTTTTTCGATTCACTTCTCAAAAAACTGTTTCTTCAAGAAGAATATAATGAGCCAAAGAAAGATTAGCTAACTCATACAGTTATTAAGAATTTCAAGGGAATATGGATGTGAAACTTATTTCTCCATTCCAGTGGAAGGAATTCTAGCTCATATAAGTGATATTGTGGAGCTGAATTAGTAAAGGGACTTTTTTTTTTTTCCCCTAATTCCACTGGAAGCACTATACTCAGACAATGATAGAGAATGTTATTAATTAGATAATTACAATAATAATAAAATACTTTATGACTAATAGATGTTGATTCCTGGACAAACTTCCCTTTAATCATCAAGTATACAGACAGATAAGGAGAACCTACTCGCTTGACTGTGTGGGATTTGCGAATTGGAACTGAGAACAGTGTAGAAAGGGGTCTCTCTCAAGTATACTTTTAAGGTTCTTGGGTATGTACATAGAAAGTTTTACGTAGAGCTGCTACGAGTCGAATAGCAACTTTTATTTTATTGTGAAATTCAAAATATGGGATCCTTTTTGTCTATGGGATCCCCAGTTCAAATGGATTACCTAATGTGACCTACATTTTTTTTTAGCGAGATTATAGACTTTACTATGTGTTCTTGTATACATTTGGTGATTTTTTTTCTTTCAAATAACTAAAATTGGTGAGAGAAATTATTAGGATGTATCTGTGAAGATGAGCAACCAGAGAAAAATTTTGGAAACATATACTGGTGATGGTGATGGTTGCACAACATGTGAGTATAATTGATGTCACTCAGGTGCACAAGGAGCCCTGGTGGTGCAGTGGTTAAGAGCTCAGCTGCTAACCAAAAAGGTCGGCAGTTCAAATCCACCCGGTGCTCCTTGGAAACGCTATAGGGCAGTTCTACTCTATAGGGTCGCTATGAGTTGGAACCAACTCGACGGCAACAGGTTTTGGTTTTTAAGATATGCCTGTGAAAATTGTTAAAATGGCAAATGTTTTCTTAAATACGTATATACACATATATTTATAATATATGTAATATATATACACATACATAAAACCTAAAGAAAAGAAAAGAAAAGAAAAGAAAACTAGCAACTAGAAAGAAACATATAACTTTTCAGTAAACAGTAAGGGAGTAATTTTTAATGTGTGGTAAAATACAAGCAGTGATATTTTTTGGACACACTTGTGCCTGCTTGCTTTGATTATCTGGGTTGCTGTTGGACTAATGTTAACTACATGTCGTTGTTTACGTGGTTGAGCCTGTCTTGGCTATTAGTTACCATCTGGTCATCGTGACATATTTTCCCGATGACTTACAGGATTGAGAGCTACTAAGGAAATGTATTTTTGATGTTTCTTAAAACTGAGATGACTTGGACTCGTAACTCTCTAATTCTGCATGAAGATTGGATTACCTGAAGTGTGGATAGTTGCACAGTACGAAGTGCACCGGTATGAGAGATCCTGATGCTGATCTAAAAAATAAAGTCAGGACAAATGTGGCAGCCCAGTGTCATAATACACTCATACTATCCAATTAGCACTTTTATTT
Organism: Trichechus manatus latirostris; assembly: GCF_000243295.1. NCBI lineage: Eukaryota > Metazoa > Chordata > Mammalia > Sirenia > Trichechidae > Trichechus > Trichechus manatus. Next base: position 11,601,476 of record NW_004443941.1, read on the forward strand.
GGACACGCAACAGCACATTTTAAAGAAGTGTATAGTTTTTCTGATGTCACATGCCTTTCTAATCCTTAAAAATATATAGATTTTTTTTTCCTGGTTAATCTGATAACTGTTTTCATTTTTATCTATGTCATTTTATGTGTACCTATCCTTTTCAATACCAAGCATGTTACAACTGGGTGTAGAGAAATAATATTGGAACACGACTCATTTAAATACTTTTTTGGAATTTTTGCCTAGAAGTTGCATGTAGAAATTCTGTTTATTTGGAGGAAACTATTAAGTAGTTTACTTCTTTATATTTCATATTGATTTCTGAAGAGTTTATTGTATTGGACCATTTATGCCTTCATAACCAGTTGACTTCCAGCAGATTCCGACTCATGGAGACTCCATCTGTGTCAGACTAGAAGTGTGCTCCATAGGGTTTTCAATGGCTGTGGTCTTTTGGCAGTAGATCACCAAGCCTTTCTTCTGAGGTGCCTCTTGGTGGTTTGGAACTGACCACCTTTCAGTTGATAGCTGAGCACCTAACTCCTTGAGTCACTCAGAGTCTCCCTATGCCTCGACAGTCATTCCAAATTGATCAGTTTCTAGATTACATTTTGAAGTTTATGAAATTTTCCTCAACACCCTAAGCTGCGTTTCCTTGAAGTCCACACTTAACATTTTCAAAATTGCAATGTGCTGTATCAGTCATTTTTCATGTCTACTGTCAAAACGTTAACATATGCTGGAATAAGAGGAATAACAAATTAATCTCTGTCGGCAAAGTAGTTAATTGGACAGGCTGTTAAATATGCAAATAATGTATTTGGTTTCCCCAGTCATTCTTTACTTTGGAACTTGTCCTATGTAAGACATATAATCTTTGATCCTGCTTTACTATGACTGCTAACCAAAAGGTTGACAGTTCAAATCCACCAGCTGCTCCTTGGAAACTCTGTGGGACAGCTCTCCTCTATCCTGTATGGTTGCTATGAGTTGAAATCGACTCAAAGGTAATGGGTGTAGGTTTTGGTTTTTTGGTTTATGGACAACTTACCATACTGTAATCAAAAGTGGAATTCTGCTAGTGGGTTTCTGATAAGCATTTTTTTGTACAAAAAGCCCTGTATTTTAGTATGTACACAAGGGGTTGATTGGTGCGGTGCTTTTGTAATGTCTGAAATATATAACAACAGCCTAGTTTTACTTGCCAGTAATAGAACTTTTGCTTCAGTAATCTTGTTTTTAAATGTAAAGCTTTGCTTTTGCTTTTTAATAAAATAAATTAAAATTTTAAATATTGTTACAGAAGAAATTAATTCAATTCTTGGCTTATAGTAAGGAAGTAAGTTAGATAGTACAGTGGTATTTCACTCTCTGAAATCTCTCCAGTAAAAAGGTCATACAGAGAAAGAACTAGGGCTGTGTGAAGTGGCAGTAAATGATCAATTCCATCATTTCCTCACTGAACAATCATTTAGTGCTTATTATATGTCAGGTGGAAACCCAGGTGGCCTAGTGGTTAAGAGCTAAAGTTGCTAACCAAAAGGTTCAGAGTTCAAATCCACCAGGCACTCCTTGGAACTCTATGGGGCAGTTCTCTGTCTCATAGGGTCGCTATGAGTGGAATTGACTCGATGGCAACAGGTTATGTGTCAGGTACTATTAAAGCTCTTGGAGCTATGGTGGCGCAGTGGTTAAGAGCTCGGCTGCTAACCAGAAGGTTGGCAGTTCCAATCCACCAACTTGGGAACCCCATGGGGCAGTTCTACTCTGTCATATGGGATCACTACGAGCCAGAATCGACTCGATGGCAACGGTTTTGGTTTTTGGTTTGTATTAAAGCACTTAATACCAACTAATTTAATCGTCACAACGCTATGAAATAGGTATTACTGATCTCTCATTCTGCATATAAGGATATAGAGCCACAGCAGGGTTAAGGAATTTACAAGGTTTTGGAACTAAAGTTGTGGGGCCCTGCTTTAAACCCAAGAAGGCTTACTCCAAAGTCCATACTCTTAGCCCTGTATGCCGCTGACAAACATGGTTTATCCTGACTGTGGGTTTTGTTTCCCCTTCAGTTTCTATCACCAGCAGTCCATAAGGGACCAGCTGAGGATGCATGTCTGCATTTCTATTGTTTACTTTTCAACCAGTCGTTTTGCTGCAGGTTTAATACCTCATCCTCATCTTCCAATTCGTTTTTAGGTTTTAGGCATTGTGCTTCCTAACTACACAGGGTGTTAAGAGGCCTCCCTCTTCCTGCTTCATCTTCCTCATCTTATTTGTTTTGACTGATTTATTAATCTTGGTATCCACCTCCACATCATGAGAAAAAGAGTGATTAAGATGTTTATTAACTCTTTTCATTCTGGTTGGCAAATACATTCCCCACCAAATTGATAGATCTGCTGTGATAATAGACTAATTTGCAAGTGCAGCCATAATTTACAATTAAAAGGGAACAGTTGCATTGAGTCTGGTTATGTGATTATATTCTTATGAGGTGGAAGAGATCCTTCTGTAAATGGTTAAGTACATTTAGAGAGCTCTGAAGGCTGGGTATCAAGAAACAATTGAAAATTTAATAAACTACTTTGAGTATGTATCCTAATTTGAATTATGGTTTCTTAATTATGAAGCCTTGAAGATTTTTTTTTTAAATCAAATTATGTTGATTGTGTATATGCATGCTGTCGTGTGACTACATAAAGAATTTAAGCATTTCTACCATTCATTTCTAAGGAGCCCTGGTGGGGCAACAGTTAAGCGCTGAGCTGCTGACCAAAAGGTTGGAAGTTCAAACCCACCCAGTGGTTCTGGAAGACAGTTAGCCTAGAAAACCCTATGGGGAAGTTCTACTGTGTCACATGGGGCTGCTTTGAGTCGGAATTGACTTGACAGAACACAACAATGACTGCTCATTCCTAATGGGTTTTAAAATTCGACTGTAAATTGGGCATCCTTCAGAAAGGGATTGTAAATGTTTTGAAGTTTGAGTGTCTTAACTCCATTTTGTCTTGAAGATTCTTTTATTTCTCCAGTTCACCACCACAGCTTTCATTACAATTTCTTTACTGATTTACTTGCATTCCATGTATTCCTCTTATAGTAATACCCCAGGAATGCCGAGAATTCCCTACAGAAGTAGAAGATCACTCTTAGTGATCCTGTGGTATCCACTTCTAACTGACCGTGGGCAAGTTCCTAAGCCTCTCTGAGCCTCCCGTTCCTCAGGAGTAAAACGGGGCCTGCAGTATGTACTTTGCAAGGTTGTTGTGAAGGTTAGAGACTTCATGTGAGCTTTGGCTCAGGACCTGATGTATTGCAGCTGCTCGTCCGGTGATAGACGAACGCTCTCCAAGAGTGGATCATCTCTGCTGTGGACACCATTAAGGACCCAAGCCAGGAAGGGCTGAGGGTCCTTATAAGGAAGCCCGTCCTCAGGGTCTCTTCCAACAGACTATATTCTTACCATTCTGAATCGATTTGGTAGATTCCTTAAGTAAAGACTGGATTTGAAATCGAGGTCACTTCCGGGAGTCTGATTCTTCCCACACAGGATGACACAGATATTAACAAGGGGAGAGTATGTATAAAGCCAGCAATTTTTAGATTCTCTGTCCATGTGGGAGTTAAACCGGGAACCCCACAGCAGGGCTGATCTGGCAAGGCTGTTGCTTCCTATTGGACTTTTTCTTTTGGAATTTAGCATAGACCCCTTTAAAAAAGGATGGTGGAGGACAGGGCAGAGATGAGGAGAGATTTAGGAAAATGATGCTACGTTTTTTGTCCAATCAGCCTCCAACAATGTCAGCAGACATAAAGCCATCTTTACCTGGCAGTGTTACAGCTGAAAGAGATTCCAGTAAGGAAAACAGTTTTTCTAGGCCCTGAACTGCTAATGTCACTTCTTTCACTATGGCCACTTTGCTGCTTGTGCCATCGCCAAATGCTAAGAGCCTACCGTTTAAATAGAAAATAAGCATTTTAGATACTAAATCAAATGAAAAAGTCCAGCAACTCTCATTTAATAGCCATTTAAAAATTAGCTAGCCAATTGCTTAAAAAAAAAAAAAGAGAACATTTTAACAGGAACTTCATATCCATTGCTTGATTTTTCTTTTCTTCTTCTTTCCAAAAAGAAGCTCTTTTTGGGACTGTGTAGTTAGTAAAATTTCCTGCAAGTTTGAAATACATTTATTTCAGCACCGTTGTTACCTGGGATGATAAATACTTTGAGTCACTCCACAAAGTGACCCATCCCTTCCACGCCCAAATGTGTGAAGAAACACTTAGGAGTTGTTAAGGTCAGAGTAAGTTAATCAACGCAAGATATGCGTAAGACAAGCAGCAGATATGATTAAAGTTATTGTCTCATTGTCCCTCCCTCCCCACCCCGGGCTTACTTATAGTACGAGGTGCCAGCAACCCGTTTAGTCTGTGAAACCGTGTCGCTTTATGTTTCCCCTACATATCTTAAAATGAAAGGGATTTTCTAGATAACAGAAAGTGGTGAAGAGGGTTCCAGGAGGAAGCATTGCCTGCCTCCCGCTGGGGCCGGAGAGGAGAATAGGTCCCATCTCAAGCATGATTACGTTCCATCGTAGTCATGTGACTTTGCCTTAGTGTTGTAGAGAATCTGGAGACTCTTGAGGTGGAGGGCCTGCCATTCAGGAACGGGGGCCCCCACATAACCCCCCTTGGCACCACTGCACTGTAGGTGTTAGAACCCAGAGGAGAAATATGCAGCAAGGGAATCAACAGAAGCTTCAGGAAGGAGGTGGGGTTTCGGTGAACCTTGGAAAACTGGGGAGTGGTGAGTGGAGAGGAGGGCATTCTTCCAGGAGCAAATGGAGTGAGCGGGAAAACACTTGACCGCCTTCCTTACACTTGTTCCCTTATGCATTTTATTGTTTTAAACAATGATTGCAAATTCAGTTTTTCTTAGGAATCCCAGACAGTTGGGTTTGTGTGTGTATATGTGTGTAGCTTAGACATGACACCAATCAAATAAAGTAATATGCTTTCTGCTTTGGGGAAAGATAGGGTAGAGGAGGCCTGGTTACTAGTTCTGCTGGAAAACACACTGCTGTGCTCTCCCGGGGCTGGCTGGGAGCTACTGGAGAGGAGCACATTCTTGAGTGATAGGCAGGTACACACACAGAGACACACACACACACACACCCACGAGAAGGGCAGAGCTCCATTCTTCCCTTGAGGATGCCCTGGTGCCCTCACTATTAAAAGTCCTACATCTGCAAGGAGAGAATGAGTCGTAAAGGCAGGTCTGCGGGGAGCTGGCTTCCTATTTTTGCATAATTTCATTCATTCAGCCCCCTCATTCACAACATGCAGATATTTAGGTTATTACCAAAATGTGGGTGTTTGCACACCCTCTGCTGGCAAATCACTGTTCTAGTGAGCACCAAGACTGCAGAGACCAGTCGGTGAACAGTTGCTTATCAAGTGCATGCTGCTTGGGCTTGGACATCGGTCATCTTGTTCTCTGCCAAAGGACCAAGGAGCCTGAAAGGTGCTCAGATCCATTCTGCTGCCTCTGGCTTTCAAAAGTAACCTCCTGTCTCGTGTCCTCTCAGACAGCTCAGGGAAGACTTCCCAGTGGCCTCGAGCTAATAGTAGGAGGAAAAAGTGGTTGAAACCCATTGCCGTTGAGTTGCTTCTGACTCATAGCGACCCTGTAGGACAGAGAAGAACTGCCCCATAGGGTTTTCAAGACTGTAAATCTTTACGGCAGCAGACTGCCCCATCCGTTTCCTGCAGGAGGGAGGAGAGCCATCTCTTTCCCATCCTGCCATTGCTTTACAGACACACTAGAGCCCCCGTCTCGACCTAGATGGCACAGATGCTCCTTCTTCATTGCGGGTTTCTATGGAAAATGGATGGATTTCTTGTCGGTCGTTGGGGAGACGTTTGATTACATTTCCATTTTCACATTTGTAGAGCTCTTAAGGTTTACGGAATGGTTCCTCATAGTTTATCTTACAGTCTGTAAATTAGACATGGCAGGTTCTTGCCCCACTCTGTGGATGAGGGAACAATGCAGCTCGGCCACACGAAGTGGGACTTTAACCCAGCATGCTGCTTCCCAGAGTCCAGCGCTACTTCTGCCACCCACATAGGTGAACACAGGCTATTTGTGTATTGTCCGTAAAAGACTGAGTGGTTGAGTGGGCTTAATGATTCTGTAGGGACTCTTGGAAGGAAACACTGGAAGGGCCCAGTCTTCATGGACCTGCTAGGCTAGTAGAAAAGAGATCAAAGGGATTGATGGCTTTTTAAGACAGAGAGGAATAAAGGAGAGAAGAAGAGAGAGGAGGGGAGGGAAAAGCAGGGGACATTTGGCAAAATAAAGGATTAGAGATGGGCTTTTAATACGGTTCAACAGTGTTGCAGTTTAATTTTCTTGTTGCTTATTAGAGTTTGTCTTTTGGAAAAGAAATGAGAATTTCACCTGGAAGGGTGAACTCACTAGTGTTTGGTCATTGTTGAAATAACTCAAAAAAAGTGTGCCTATAACCCAGGAAAACAATCAGGCAATATAGGTCTTTATGTAATGAATGTTGTAATGGTTATTGAGTGAACAGTGACAAGAAGCTGTATGTAGTTAAAACAGCCAATTACTTGTAAGGAATTATTAAAAGTGCTTTTGGAAAATGGAGATAATCAGCCAAAAACTTAATAATTAAAGCATCTGATTCTTCGCAAGGATGGCAAAAATGTACACAGAGAGGCTCACTTTGGGAATGTATTTTACTTATAATAGTGTGGAAGATGCTACCTAGCTTGCAAATGGGCAATATTCCACCTGAAGCAGAGAAATCTCCAACTAGACGCGGGTAAATGCTTCCAGGGGTCATCAATGAGTTTAGGGATTAGCCGAGGCACATCCAAAGTATGTGCTTATACAAACACTCCCAACATTTCCAAAACAGCACCCTTAACTTCCCTGGATTCAGTTACTTGAGGACAGTGAGTGTGCTTTTTGTTTTTATATCTATAGCACCTAATAAAGTACCCAATTATAAATATTCATAGATACATCAATGTTTATAGGATAAGGTCCCAGGAGACTTCCTCTTCTTAGGTAGAAGCAATGATATGTTCATTCTGCTAATCAGAACTTACTTTAAAGCTAGCTGTAGCAAGCACGGTTTGATTTTTGACTTATGTAAATAGCTTGCGACACCTAAATGTTTCTCACGTTGCCTGTGATTCCACCATTAAAGATTCATCGCTTAGTGTCTTGATAGTTTTATTAAAGTTTGTTTTATGTTGGAAAGTGCATGAAATTTGGAGTCATGCTCCACTGGTTGCTGGCTGGCAGTCTCTCTAAAATGAGTCTAAAAATGACAATCCCTACCCTCACTGGACCATATTAGGATGCCTAAGTTTTATTTAAAAAGAATAAAAACATTGTGATAATAAATGTAACTCAGTTGCACCAGCTTCAAGCTGATGTGAGCTGATGATTCTTAAACTTGAGCCTGTATCAGAACACGGAGGGCTTTTACTGAAACTAAAGATACCTGAGTTGCACCTCCAGAGACTCTGATTCAGTCAGTTTGGGGTGTTGTTGTTGTTGTGTGCCATCGAGTCAATTCTGACTCATAGTGACCCTATATGACAGACTAGAACTGCCCCACAGGGCTTTCCAGGCTGTAATCTTTATGAGAGCAGCTTACCAGGTCTTTTCTACCTTGGGTTTGCGGGTGGGTTTGAACCTCCTGCCATTCAGTTAGCAGGGAGCACTTAACCGTTGTGCCACCAGGGCTCCTATATTTGGGATGGGGCCCAAGAATATACATTTATAAATACTCACTTTAAGAGATTCTGATGCAAAGGATCCTTGGACAACTCTTTAAGGAACAAGACCTTATGCCATAATTAGGTAATATCTTCAACCGCTGGCTCTTACCTAGCTCTTTGTAAACCTCCAACACACATTATCTAATAAACAATTTTTTTAGCAGTGATTGCTTTATATCCAGAGGAGGCAGGAAAATCACTTGGATGCAGGGAGAATGAGGTGGGAAGGTATCTCAAACCTTCACATTAGTGATCAGTTGCTCTTGATGGAATAATAGCAATGATTCTAACAAGTTGTTAAGTGAATTGCACTTCTTTTAGGAAGGACTGTTATACATAGGTGGGAGAAAGATGGGCAGTCTGCTTCCGTAAAGATTTACAGCCTTGGAAACTCTAGGGGGCAGTTCTACCCTGTCCTATAGGGTTGCTATGAGTCAGGATCGACTCAACAGCAGTGTTTGATTTTTTCGGTTATACATAAGAAATATTCATATAGTAAGTAGACTGCCAGAAGATTACTTTAAATGCTCATAGTCATTGTTTTGATGGAATAGGGTGTCCCTAGGTGCAGCCATCTCTTTGTTTTTGTTTTAGAGTTAAACTCTTGTATACACTGTGTGTGTATGTAAGTAGATGGATACATGGCTCCTGTACATACGTGGGTGCATGCACCTACACAATGTAAAGATCTGTCTGCCATCTCCTTTTGTCCTTTCATTTACACGTTCTTTGGCCCTCCATTCCAATATCCTTAGAAAGGATTATTCTAATCTTTAATGACATTATGCTTGTTAAAGTAGAGGGTCAGCAAAAAAGGGGAAGACCCTCAACGAGATGGATTGACACAGTGGCTGCAACAATGGCCTTAAACATACCAACGATGGTGAGGATGGCACGGGACCTGGCAGTGTTTAATTCTGTCGTGCATAGGGTCGCTATGAGTCAGAACCTACTCGACGACACCTGACAACAATAACAACAACCACATAATGAAAACTAAGGTGTTGTTTCTTTTTTTTAAGCAAAAAAAAGTCTTTTAATGGTTAACATGTTTTCCCTTTGGCCAAGAAAGCTTTGATGCAGGTGTTAAGTTCACCATGCATTTCATCATAGCCTATTTATAATGATCTAGATTTTGTAATGCCTTTTCTAAGTTTATCTCCTTTAATATCTGTGATTTTTCAATGCTAGATCTTTTGTGAACTTCCTTGGTCTTGGTCTTCTTCCTAAATCATCTATACCTTTCTAAAAATGATATTCTTGTTGCGGTCTAACTCTGCATTCTCTTTGGCTTTACGTGAATAACCAATACATCTGTAGAGTCATAGAAATCTGGGATAGGCAGAGGGATTTTACAGATTCACCAGTTCCCACCTGAGACCTAGGGAAGTTAAATGCCCTGCTCTAGGTTCCTTCCTCCACGCTGTACTGCTTTGCTCTCAGCATTTTTTCATGAGCTACCCAAACTCAGAATAAGGTAGCCATATCTCAGCCATTCTTTGTGAAGAATTTCAAATCAAGTAACTCCCATGACAGTAAACAAGCTCTAAGAAATGGAACAAGTTTTCCATTTATAGTTTTAGAATATCTCTTTTATTTTTTTGAGCTACTTTATTCATTAAAATTTACTTGAACCAAGAACAACCGTAACTCCTGTGTACACCGTTAAGCTGACAGTTTAAAACGTTTTCTTGCTTAATTTATATTTCTATGGAGATTTTTCAAATGGAGAGAAAATAACCTCGAGGTTGGAGGAGGTAGGGAAAAGGTACTGGGAGGAAAGATTTTCTAATGTGAAAATCAGGGATGCAAGATTGAAGCCAAAAGATACGGCTTTTTTAAAAAATATCCCATCATTGTTAATGAAAGAAGGAAAAAGGGAGCCTTCCTCTGTCTTTAAATTCTTTCTTTCAGATGCTTAACTTCTAGAACATTTAGAGATATTTGACATTTTGAATAATAATATTTGATATTACTGATTATCATTATTACTACAGAACATTTGGAAATAGAGTTTGAAGAAAAAAATAGAATATCCATAATTATAATATCTAGAGACAACAGAATTAACTACTGTTAACTTCTAATAGTTTGTGTTATATATTTAAACTTTAAAAAATAAGATCCCACTGTACTTATCCCTTTGCAACCCTTTTTAGAAATCAATTTAAATTAAAAATATACGGTGAACATCTTTCCCTAAAATTAATTTCCTTCTAAACTATGACCTTTACAGATGGCATGACATTCCATCTGGACCATACTTATTTCACCAATACTTTTGTTGTTAGACATTTAAATAATTCATATTTTAAAATTTATCAAACACTGCTGTTATAAATGATACTTGAATATAAATATATATGTTGTGCAAAAACAGTGGAAATTCTAAGTTAGAAAAAAAACTAAAAAAACCAAACCATTTGCCATCAAGTTGATTCCAACTCATGGCGATCTCACGCGTGTCAGAGTAGAACTTCATTGCACAGAGTCTTCAATGACTGTGATATTTCAGAAGCAGATTGCCAGGTCTTTTTTCCAATGCACCTCTGGGTGGTTTCAGACCACCAACTTTTTCATCAGCCTTTTGGTTACTAGCAGAGCGCTTAACCATTTGCCCAGGGACTCCTCTAAGTTAGACAGTGTAGTTATTTTTAGGGCTTCTGGTATTCATTGTCAAACTTCATCTTCTCCCCTCCCCAAAGGGGTGTTTCTGTACATTACCTCCCGTACTTTCCAATTTCTGACACTCTGGTCGCCTCAGTTATAATTTTCAGTTTTTGTCATTTTATAGGCAAGATATGGCATTTCATTGTTTTAACTGTTTTATACTCTTTTTGCTTCTACTTTGTTTCAACATCTCCACATGTGGATTTGCCAAGTGTACTTCACCAAATTGCTTACTTACTGCATTTTCCAGGCAGTGTAGTGGGATTTGTAAGAATACCTTATAAATGTTGTTAGCCCTTTATTGTATATGAGGCTTTTTTTCTTCTTCTTCAGTTTATGGTTGCCTTTTAATTGTGTTTATGCTGGTGTTAGTGTATAGGAATTTACTCTTTTGGGATTTAAATCTATTGGCATTTTTCTCTATCATGATTCGTTTTATAACCTTGTCTCACTCCCCGCCCTTTGGAGATGATTCTCCGTGCTGGGGCAGTTTATGTATTTCCACATTTGGACAGTATTGAGCCAGTCACTACTCAGATGGTGGTGATAGAAATGCCAAGAGAGGATGTGTGTTAGAGAGTTGGCCAAGCAAACAATTCCAGGTTGGGAGTGAAGTGCAGGAAGCTATTGCCAGTCTGGTGAGGTCTTGGAGTGAAATGGGTAGTGAATTTTAGTAGAAAATGATTAGAGGATTTCCAGTTCTTAAGACTGTTGCAGCCTAGGAAGGGGAGAGTGAGGGAAAGGAATGTTATTAAGTCCCTCCTCTGTCGCTAGCCATGGTGCTGAACAGTTTACCCACGTTAGGCAGTGACCTCCCCTTCAAAATGCTCTCTGTTGTGTGAATCGAATGTTGAATGCTTCCTTTCAACAATCAAGGTCTCTAAGAGGAAAATCAGAACACCCATATAAGTAACCCTTCCCTATATGATTAAGAAGTGTACCAACGAACTTTTTATTCCTTTTTTGTAATTGATTTCTCCTTTTAAAAATGTTGAGGTATAATTTAAATACAACAAAATGTACAAATGTTAAGTGTACAACTCAATGAAGGAATTTCTACCTATTTATGTCCCCATGTAATCACCATGCAGATCAAGACACTGATCGTGTCTGTCATTCTAGGGTGTGGCTTTCAGGCTCCGTCCCGGTATTCCCCACCCAACTGCAATCGCTGTTCTGATTTCTGTCTTCGAAGATGATTTTTCGTTTCCTGAACTTCATATAAATGGAATCATAGAGAATGCATTCATTTGTTGCTGGTTTCTTTGCTCAGCAATTTTTTAAAAAAATACCCATGCTTTTGTATGTACTATTACTTGGTTCATTTTATTGCTGAGTAGTATTCCATTGTATGGATGTACCACAGTTTGTTTGTTTATTCTTGTGTGGTTGGACGTTTGGTTTGCTTCCAGTTTGGGGCTATTGTGAATAAAGCTGCTGTGGGCATTCTTGAATGAACTGTGGACATAGTCATTACTTTCTGTTGGGTGGATTTGCTGAGACATAGATTAGGATTTGTTTAACTTTATTGGGCATTGCTATATAGTTTTTCAAGGTGATTGCATGGTTTTTTATACCCTCACCAAGAATGTATGGGTATCCCAATTGTTCCCATCCTTGCTTATACTTAGTATTGTTCATCTTTTAGATTTTAGCCATTCTGGTAGGTGTGTTCAAAATTTTATTGTGGACAATCTGGCTGGTCCCAACAGAATGGAAAACAGTATAAATGTTTACTAGCTGAAGTTGTCTAAGCAAAGAGAAGCCTAAGAATTATAGATTATATGCTTTAAAGTTTTGTTTAAGATTGATTCGATTTTATATAATTAAAGAAGGCAACAAGCTAAAGTGTTAGTGGACACAGAAACAATGATAAGGAAATAATACTAAATGGTATATGGAAGATAAAGACTCAAATGAAAACTTGAAGTATAGGAAAGTCTCAGGTCCCCCCTCATAACCACCTGGCCCTCTTTGATATTGTCTTCTTTCTCTTCCATTATATGCCTGAGCCTGCAGCTGCAGGCCTGCAATTTTATTTAATAGCGAAGTGTTATTTTAAGAAGTAAAAATACTTATGAAAAAGTGCTTTCTAATTTTATACGTGCTGAGCCCCTCTTGCTGTTTTCAGATCCAGCAAGTGCAATATAATAATTTCAATAAACATTGAAAATTATTTTTAAAATTGAAGAAAAATTTATCATTTAAGGTAATTGCTGCAGAAATTGTTTTATAGTTTTCGTTGAAATTGCTTGTTAATAATTGCTGGCATTTATTCAATTCGTCACTTAGTGCAATGCAAACAACGTAGTAATTCATGTGTTAAATATTAATATTGGACTATGAACATAAATAAAATGTTTTAAAAATTTGAAAAAACAGTCCAGCAAGTGAAAAACAAAAAAGTCAAACAATGTGGCTTCCTTTCTTTGTTTCGATGAAAACTGATAAATACTGTATGAATGCAAAGAGAAGAGAAAAATGCTTGCTTGGCAATTCTTTTTTGAAAATATATTCAAAGAACAGATAATACTTAGGAACTTTCTCTGCTAAATGTATTTGCTCCGGGTTTTTGTTTGTTTTCTTTTGAAATGGTAATCACTTGTATTTAATTATTAGATTTTGCAGATTAGAAAACCGTGAAGAAGGAAAAGCAACGTGTAGACGCCTTAGCTTTTTAACATCTCCACAAATTTTTGTATCAGTTTAATTTTAAAATAAAGAATGAAAAGCACATGTTAAATTTAGTGAACCAGTAATGTACATTTTCTAATGTTAATATGTGTGTAGCATTTATCTCCGAATTGAGGTAGAACCTCAAAAGTATTTCTAAAATTAGAACCAAGTCTTTTTCCGATGTATTCTAAACTGCAGATAAGTATTTGAATAACCACTGCTATTATCAGTGGGGACAGATATATTAAAATGTGCTGTTTGCTCTGAGAATAAGACAATGGACTTGGAGCTAGGCAAACCAGGAATTTGAATTCGAGCTCTGCCTGGATGTCTGGCTTTACACATATTTCCCTATCTGTAAAATGGGAATCATAGTACCTCATTTGCTTTTGATATTTGAATGGATCTGTGCCTGTCACTAGACCAGTAGCACATTTTCATCTGACTCCCCTTTGCTAGGGTTAGGGAAACTACTCTTGTTCTTTAGCTCCCCCATGGGACCTGGTGGAGGGTATCAAAAACGTCTTCCCTGTCCTTTTGCATCTTCTCTCCTGGTAATCACCAATCTATGGACTCCGTGTTCTGAAAGCTACAGATGCATGGCTTTCTGTTAGCACCCATGCTTTCTGATCTTTTCAGTACAGAGTAGAGTCTACATTCTTATGATTCTTCCTTTGCTTGGCTTCCATTACACTGAACTTCACTGTCGTCTTTCCAATATGGTCTTTCCATCCTCTCCTCTCTCAGTCTCTTCTGGCTCTTCCTGCCACTAGAGTGTGGAAACTTTATTTTAGGTCCTCTCCCCTCTGTCTGCCTTCTCTTTTTTTGTGACTTCATCAACCATTCCCATTTATTTCTCCAGTCCCAGCTCTCCTGCTGGATTTTTAAACCCATGGTGGACTTTTCCTACCTAAATTTCTGGGCAACACATCAAAGTCCAAGAATAAAAGTGAGCAGCACATCTTCCCCAGAACCAGACACTTCCTGTAGCATCACAGCCAGGGTTTGCAGGGCCTAAAACTGTAGGGTTGCTATGAGTTGGAATTGACTTTACAGCAATAGATGAAAGCTAATTCAATTCTAGGGGAGCCAGATAAGGAAAAACAATTCCAAACTTCATACAAAAATGTCCATATCTTTTCACTGCCACTTGGTATGAAGGCAAGTATAACAGAAAAAGTTGGAATGGAAAAAGATAGAAGCTGAAGCAATTGAGATAGAAATATCTACTTTTTTACAGATTTTAGAAAAATATGTAGCTATGTGAACACATTGCAAGGGTGCCTCCCAGGGCCCTGAAAGGAGTCCCTGCTACGGAGTGCTTCTGAAGCTTAAGATTCATAGCTGCAAGGTAATTTGACCCTGTCTTCTTGGCTTTTTAGCTCTTAATTAGAACTCCCATATTTTGTATCGTTATCGTGGATTGAACTGTGTCCCCCAAAATGTGTATCAACTTGGATAGGCCATGATTCCCAGTATTGTGTGATTGTCCACCATTTTGTCACCCTATGTGATTTTCCTATGTGTTGTAAATCCTGCCTCTATGATGTTAATGACGTGGGATTAGCAGTAGTTATGTTAATGAGGCAGAACTCAATCTACAAGATTAGGTTGTATCTTAAGTCAATCTTTTTTGAGATATAAACGAGAGAAGCCAGCAGAGAGATGGGGTGAGGTGGGAGCCTCATACCACCAAGAGACAAGAGCCAGGAGAATAGCGCATCCTTTGGACCCAGGGTTCCTGCCCTGAGAAGCTCCTAGTCCAGGGGAAGATTGATGACAAGGACCTTCCCCTAGAGCCAACAGACAGAGAAAGCCTTCCACTGGAGCTGGCACTGAATTTGGATTTTTAGCCCCCTAGACTGTGAGAGAATAAGTTTCTGTTTGTTAAAGCCATCCACTTGTGGTATTTCTGTTATAGCAGCACTGGATAACTAAGACAGTTACTAAGGCTCACAACCTTTAAATTAGACTAACATCTGCTCTTTGTCCCTGCATCCAGTCAGTCTCCTAACTTGACTTTCCCTTCTTAGTATTCCACTTCTACCAAACCACCTAGTTTAGCCCCTGTTATCTTTTCTGGAGACCATTTTAAGTCTCCCTACTTCTAGGTTTCTTCTACTCAAGCCAGACGTTGCTTGATGTTTAGTTTTGCCAAAGTATTACCTTCTTCCCACTGCCACCAAACTAAGTTCAAATAATTCAAAATCAGATGTCTTATAGTCAAAAGCCCTCCCTTTCCTAGTCCCAGATTTATATATTCCTTTAACTTTTCAGCTTTTCCCATAGATCTCTATCTCCTTTCCACCTCATTATCTATATTGCAGTACTTTGAATTCCTACTACATATCTTTTGTTTCTGGCAGCTGGTACTCACAGTACCCTGGCTTGTATGATAACTACTTTTTGGATCCCCTTTTATTAAAACCTCAGTTTGGTATTTCCCATGTTTTTTAGCTTCCTGACTTGCTTGTAGTATATGCTTAGTAAATGTTTTGCTTAGTGAACAAATACACATTGATGTGCTTTAGAGAAGGGCTTAGAGGGAGCTAGATCAAGTGTTGATGAACACGTTTCATTTTTCTTTAAACCACGATGATTTCATTTATAAGATCAGAATATTGCCTTCTCAGTGGTGTAAATAAATGTTGAGGCAATGGAGAAACTTTTTCCATACATAGTACGTCCATTCATTTCTGGAAACCCACACTGTCAGTCTCCTTAGCATCCTTTCGGTTCTTTCACGAACACTGCAGGGGCCTCTTCACATTCTTTTATTCACGGTCATGTCTTGAGTGCCTAGTATGTGCTAGACATCATGTCTGTTCTTTAGTCGCTCAAGTCTCATAATGGGAGGCCAAGTTTGAAAATGAAATACACAAAACAGTGGTTCTCAAAGTGCTGACCCCAGACCAGCAGCATCAGCATCACCATCACCTGGGGATTTGCTAGAAATGCCAATTTTGTACTCCACCCAGACATAATAAATCAGGAACTCTCAGAGCGGGGACCAGCAATCTGTAGTTTACGAAACCCTGCAGGAGATTGTGTTGCATGCTCAAGTTTGAGAACTCCTGCAACACCAGAAACTAGACAACTGTCTCAAGTACAGTGCAGACCCCTTAGGGATTCCTTAATTGCATGGAGAAAGGCTTCTTATAAAAAGTTTCATGGAAGCTGTGACCTATAAGTTGAATCTTGGAAGAATGTTGTTTAATTTTTTTGCCCGCAGACTACTAAATTCTAACATATCCTGTCATGCAAGTAAATCATCTCAACATTTCAAAATCAGAGTTAATAATAAAAAATAATACTAAAATGGTTTTATAGTAGGGAGAGAAATCATCATATTAGACTATGCTTTAAAATATCAGTGGGCTGATTAACACAGAATGACTTATGGATGAAATACTGGTACCAAGGAATGGCTTATCTTCAGGGTTAATAAACCCACCAAAAAAACAAACAAACAAACCCGTTGCCATCAAGTCGATTCCGACTCATAGCAACTCTATAGGACAGAGTAGAACTGCCCCATAGGGTTTCCAAGGAGCGGCTGGTGGATTTGAACTGCTGACCTTTTGGTTAGCAGCCGAACTCTTACTGATAATGGTATCCTTTAAAATTTAATTTTATGAGCTTAATTTTAAATTGTAGCTTTGAGATGTAAGCATTCAAGAATTACTTTTTTTCTATATTTTGAGATGAATGACTTGAAATATAACTAACGGGAAAAATATAATAACATTGACTTATAAGAAGATCTATGGTGAAGGCAAGGACTGCATGTATATTTAAATTCGCAGTCTGCCTCTGCTCATCCTTATGAGTTGTCATATCTAGTGATAGATCAGAGAGAATTTCATTAGTTATAGGTAGCATAATTCCAAAAGAATTATCATCTGAGAAATTTTTGACTAACAAATCACCGTTATCAATTCCTTACTTAAAATGTGTATGTATAATGAAGAAGGTCGTCTCGTAGTGATCAAGTGTATGAAAAACACTTAATCGGTAAACTTTATGTAGAAGTGAACAGAATGGCTCTTTTTTGGCCAAGTTATTAAATTCAGCCCTGCCTCTAGCACCTCACACCAACACAGCATCAAGTAATGAGTGTTTGAAGTAGATTTGTTTCCTTCGTAAATGATTGCTTTGAGGCTGTTCCTCTTCTGCGACAGAGCCAAGGTGATACAGAGAAGGTGACCCTGAGTGGCCCTTGTGGTAGCCTCTGGTTAACCCCTGTCTCCAGATAATCTGCACACAACATCTGGATGAGCAGTCTGTTCTCAGTCGCCAAATTAAACCCGATCCTGCCTTCAAGAGCACAACAATTAATCAGCAAACGTGTATAGGAAAAAATATAGCATGTAATTTAACTCATGAATCAGACCGGGTTACTTTATTTATTTATTTATTTGTTTTACTTCGTCATTTATTAGCTGTGTATCCACAGGTGGGTCAGTTTAAGCTAGCTACGTTTCCGTTGCAACTTGATTAATTCTTTCTTGTAAAATGGGGATGATAAAACTTACGTTCTATGGAAGAGGTGAAAATTAAATGAGATAATATTGTAAAGCATTTAAGTAGCATCTGTGTTCACAGATGTTAGCTACCTACCTTGTTAACGTGATTATTATTATTGTGGAATGCCTTTTATGGCGAGGTGTTATTAGAGTTACTGAAAAGTAGGGTCAGTTACTGTCAGTCTCTGTGACTGACCCCCCAATTTAAAACAAAAGCAAACAAAAAGCAACAACCTCTTCTATATGCTATCTTTTAAAAGGTAGCTCATATTCAGCATGCCCTCCTATTTCTTCAAAAATATATATATTTTTAATCCAAAAGGGAAAGTTTCTTCATTTTGCAACTGCTCACATTTTCCTGCTTCTCAACTCACATTGACACGTCTATGAACTCCAGATAAACTACTTAAAGTTCAAAGGTATAAACTGCATCACTGGTACATGGGATGGAAAAGGAGAATTGTCTTATATCACAGAGATGAACTTCAGATTATTTCCCTCAGTGAACAAATCTTGTCCTCATGGGTCATAACTTCCTGATTTCAACAGTATAATCCCTGCTATTTCCGTGACTTCTCAGAGTTAAGAATACAGACAGAATGCCAATATGTGTTGGAACAGCGTCTTAGTTATCTAGTGCTGCTATTACAGAAGTACCACAAGTGGATGGCTTTAACAAAGAGAAACTTATTCTCTCAGTCTAGGAGGCTAAGAGTCTGAATTCAGGGCATCAGCTCCAAGGGAAGTCTTTCTCTGTCTGTTGGCTCTGGAGGAAGGTCCTTGTCATCAATCTTCCTCTGGTTAAGGAGCTTCTCAGGGCAGGGACCACTGGTCCAAAGGATGCGCTATGCTACCGGTGGTTCTTTCTTGGTGGTATGCGGTCCCCCTGTCTCTCTGCTCACTTCTCTTTTATATCTCAAAAGAGATTGGCTCAAGATACAACCTAATCTCGTAGATTGAGTCCTGCCTCATTAACATAACTGCCCCTAATCCTGCTTCATTAACATCACAGAGGTGGGATTTACAACACGTTGGAAAATCACATCAGATGACAAAATGGTGGATAATCATACAATACTGGAAATCATGACCTAGGCAAGTTGACACACATTTTTGGGGGACACAATTCAATCCATGACAAACGGTGATAGTGTTATATTCGATATCACTGGATATTTTGTGTCCCACATTGGTGTTGGTGTTGTTCTTATGTGCCATGGAGTCGGTTCCCACTCATAGCGACCCTAGCAACCCTATGTATAACAGAATGAAACACTTCCCGGTCCTGCAACATACTCCTGATTGTTGTTATGCTTGAGCCCATTGTTGCAGCCACGGTGTCAATCCATCTTGTTGCGGGTCTTCCTCTTCTTAGCTGACCATCTACTTTACCAAGCATGATGTCCTTCTTCAGAGCCTGATCCATCCTGATTACATATCCAAAGTATGTGAGACGATGGTGTAGGAACATGCATTCCAGCAACATATTTTCCTTTATGTTTTGGTGTGCCTGCATACCCTGCTATCTGAATTGCACGTGGTTGGAGGCCAAAGAATGTTTTGCTTCAGTGAGACTGCCTAACGTCAATGTTTACATGGTTACTGGCTTTGGGACTTTGGCTTTAGAGGGCGATGATTCTCTCCTTGCTTCCTCAGCTTTCCAGTTGTTAATAATCGATCCTGAATGCCTGAATTCTTTCAGGATGACAAGGACTTAATTTGCTACCACAGGTTTTCCTACACAACTCCAGGGCCGCAGTAATTCGGCATGTCAGAAGGTGTGTGTTGCCGGCAAATTATCAGAGGACAGACGAGTACAAACCTTTGCTATTTGAATCGGACGGCATTTAATGCACATTCCATTAGTTCAATGAAGACAACAGCCAGACTTCTGGGTGTTTTTTGGTCCTTTGCTTCATATACTCATCAGAGCAGCTACTGGGATCAGTCATTAAACTCCCTTTTGTGCCACACCCTGGAGCTTCCATAGCCCCCGCTTATCTTCACACACTTGACCTTAATTCCGTATTTAATTTCCATAGCGATTCCCTATCCTAGACCTGTTTCTCCTTCCTCTTGGAAGCCTTCACTTGATACTCCTACTCACACTGATATTTCTCTTTTGAACTTCTGTGTCACCTAATGATATTGCCAAATCATTTCCTACTTTATTATATTGCTTTCCATATTTCCATCTAATTCTCTCGAAGAGCATTATCCTCTCTTTTCAAGCATAGCATCTTTATGGTAAGGTGCTGTGTTCTTTTTTCTACTACGCCCCCTTCTGGGGACCTTTTAATTTTTTTGTAGTAAATGTATGTGCTACAAAACAGTTGCTGCTTTAACATTCTTCACATATACAGTTCAAGGACATTCACTTACGTTCGTCATGTTGTCCAACCATTACCCTTGTCCATCCCCACTTCTTCTATTTCTTTACAGAAACAAGCAAACAAGCAACAACAACAGAATGCTCTCCTTCCGACTCACCTGATGCTCATTACATACTAGCAGTCTTGGTGCAAGCAGGTCAGCGCTTGACTACTAGCCTAAAGGCTGATGGTTCAAACCCACCCAGAGGTTTCTCGGAAGACAGCCTGGCGATCTGCTTTTGAAATGTCACAGGCATGAAAGCCTCATGGAGCAGTTCTGCTCTGCACGCCTGAGTCTGAATCGACGTGACAGCCACTGAGAACAACTGCAGTAACACACTAGCTGGAAGACTTGATCAAGGCTCTCTAAAAATAACTATTGGTCATCCATGTAAACAAGCGTAAATAGTTTTAAATGTTATCATTTAAGACCCTTCTAGTTAGAATCGTGAGCCACTTGAATTGGTGGTTTTAGAATGCTGTCGAAAGTTTTTGCTTATACTGTATACCTTTAAATCATCTATCAGTTTGGAGTGGTTCTGGTTTAAAAAGGTTTACTGAGGAGGGATGAGGGTGAGGGTGCAGTGGGGATGGTTAGAAAGCTCAGTTTTCCCAGGAAAATGCTAGGTTTCGCTTATACCATCACCATATACCTCTCGTTGTTACCGTGCTTTGCGCTCTGAGTAGAAGAGCGCCTGGGCCTTGCCCTGGTGATTGTGTTGTATTGCTAACAGGACAGATCATGACTTCTGTTACGACCGGAAGAGGCAAGGATGGAGAGGATAAGTGGGCTGTGAGGTTCCTGCTTGGGGGACGGTGGGAGTGGGTGTGAGGGGAGGTTTGACCTGTGAGTTCAGGACTGTGCCATGCGTCAGTTAGTGCTTGAACCAAGGGATTTCAGTAGGCTATGGCTGAAAGCAGCTTTTCTGACCTGATCCAAGCTTCTAGGCCTCAGGGCCTTTGTTGCATTTTCCTTCTCAACCCAGCCTCAATGCATTGTTCTTCGTCTGGGGTACTCCCGTAGGTACTGACGGTTGCCTGGAAACTAAGTGAATTACACAATGAATTTGGGAAGTTAGCATTAACGTCTGAGTCATTTTCTTCTATTAGAGCAATAAATTTGATGAAAGTAGTTGGCGCGGGGAAAAGGGCAAGAAGCAGAAAGGAAAGTCCTCCTCTTGGATCAAAACCAGTAATTTTGCTGCTGGTCGAGTCATTCAAGGGACTCCTTTCTTTAACTAGTTGCAGTAGAGTTAATTCTGACTCATGGTGACCCCCTGTTTGTCACATGAGAACTGTGCTCCATAGGGTGTTCAATGGCTGATTTTTCAGAAGTAGATCACCAAGCTTTTCTTCCGTGGTGCCTCTGGGTGGACTGGAACCTCCAACTTTTCGGTTAGCAGCCCAGCGAGTTAACCATTTGCACCACCCAGGGATGCCCTCTTTTCTTTAGGGTAACAGAACTCAGACATTTTGGAGATAAAGTAGTTTGAGATCAGTAGATCTTAATGCAGTGACTGAGCAATATGATAAACTCAGAAGTGACTGTGGGTATGAGTCGCTCTGACTTTTTGCTACATTTTATAAAGCATAGTATTTCTAATTTTATTTGTTTCCATTTTGCATAATGCAACTGCAATATATAATTAATGATGAGGAAATGCCATAAAACGGAACCACAAACTAAAATAATTAAACAAACAGACATTTTCAACTCTCAGTTGGTATTAACTAGAGCCATTATTATTCCACTGCCGCTATGAAAATGTGTGGCTCAGAGAATGTCCCTAATTTAACCAACAGTTTCACCATTTTTCACATGTAACTGTGGATAAAAGCCCTAAATTGGAAACATTTTCGCTTTCAAAGCAAAACTGCAATGCTTCATTTAAAATTGTTAATTGCAATTATTAAATTACAATTCTTGATATTAAATGGGCTCTGTTATTTTACTTTTTACTGCAAAAATATTTTGCATACAAAAGTTATATAATGTATATGTATAGACTGAAGTAAAATTATGCATTAAAAAAACTTTGTGCCCAGGACATGGCTTAAGAAGCAGAGCACTGCTAATATCTGAAGAGCTGTATTTGCTCCTTCTTTTGACCCCCAGACATAGCTACATCCTGAATTTTGTGTAAATGGTTTCCTTATTTTTTAAAGTTGTTTTACCACATATGTACGTGCCTATCAATGATATACTTAGTTTTTCCTTTTTTTTGAATTTTTATAAATAGAGTAAGAATGCTCGTATCTTCTGTTTTTGTTTCTCAACTTTTTTTTTTTAGATTCACCAGTATTATAGCATTTCATTAACTTATTTTCACCCCAGTATGATGTTCTATTAGATGAACACAACACAGTGTTGTCATCCACTCTACCATTCATGGATATTGCGGTGATTTTGTTGTTGTTGTGGTTGAATTTTTGCACTTACAATGTTCTTCTAACCTTCTTTTGTGTGACTGAGGATCATGCACTAGAACTTCCCTAGGGCATAGACCCAGGAGTGGTCTTGTTGGAGGGTATGTAATATACATGAGATGCACGCGGTAACTTTCCTACTGAAATTGTGTGCCGTTCCTACTCTCCCCATTGCAGTAGGGGGGCACTCATTGCTCTGTATCCTCATCTAGACTTTCACATGCTTGCCAATCTGGTGAAGGTGGAATGGTGTCCCACTGTGGTTTTAATTTTGACTGATTTCCCTGGTTACTAATGAAGTTGTGCATGTTTTCACATATTTACTGGCTATGTGTAATCTTCTGCGAAGATTTTTGGTCCACTTCTTCCAATTAGATTGTCTTTTCCTTACGGATTCTTAGGAATTTGTTACATTTTTCAGGTGTATTCTCTTAGTTTGTGACTTGAATTTTGATTGTTTTTATGGTGTCTTTTGGTGAACAAGAGTTCTTTAGTTTAATGTAGTCAAGGTAATCAGTATTTCCCTTTATAGTTTGAATTTTCATGTCTTGTTTAAAAAATCCTTTTCTACCCTGAAATCATTAAATATAAAAAAATGCATATTTAAGGTTACAAAATCTAGAATTAACTAATATCCTCCTCCCAGATAATGAAAGATCTTTTAAGCTTTAATTCCCATCATCATCTCTTTAGACTAACATGCTTTTGGTGGCTTTGATTTTAGTTTTATTAACCCCATACAGTAGATGTTGTTGATGTTTTTATAAAGTAAATTGTTCTTTAGATTTGCTCAGATGTTTACTATTTTCTTTCCTTTTCTGCTTCTATCTTAAATCTTTTTTCTGGAATATTTTTCATTTTATCTGATGTACATTTTTCAGAAGTTCCTTTAATGAGTGTCTTTTTGAAGTGATGTCTCTGTCTCTCTTTTTAATTGTTTGAAAACGTCTTTATTTTAACTTTATTCTTGAAAGATTCTGTCATTGGGTATAACACATGTAATAAAAAAGTCACTGTCTCTTAGCATTTTGAAGATATTTTCTCATTGTCCTGTGGTTTCCATGGTAAGTGTTGAGAAGTCAGTTGTAAGTCAGTTGTAAATCTAATTGTCATTCTTTCTAGTTACTCTTTCATTCTACCTGCTTGTAAGATTTCTTTTCTTTGGCATTCTGTCATTTCATTACCATGTGTCTGTCTAGAAAAGGGGTTGTTTTTATTTTTCTTTCTTTAGATTCACTCGGTGTCTTTATTGTCTCTTAACCTATCTTTCATAGTTTATCTGTTATTTTTAAATGTGTATCAGGAAGACTTTCTCTGAACGTTTAGTTCACCATACTGACAGCAAACGCAACTCCAGTGTACTCTTAAAAAATGTTCTCATATGTCCCCAAAACAATAATTACTCTTTTTTAAAAAAATTTTTTTAATTGTACTTCAGATGAAGGTTTATAGAACAAATAGTTTCTCATTAAACGGTTAGTACACATATAGCCCTCTGACAATGGTTAACAACCCCACGACATGTCAACACAGTCCTTTCTCAACCTTGGGTTCCCTATCACCAGCATTCCTGTCCTCTCCTGGCTTCTAGTCCTTGTTCCTGGACTGCTCTGCCTCATTAGTCCCATTTTGTTTTATGGGGCTGTGCAATCCCTGGCTGAATGGTGAACTTCGGGAGTGATTCACCACTAAGCTAAAAGGGTGTCCGGGGGCCATACTCTCAGGGTTTCTCCTGTATCTGTCAGGCCAGTAAGTCTGGTCTTTTTTAGTGTGTTAGAATTTTGTTCTACATCCTTCTCCAGCTCTGTCCAGG
>NW_004443941.1:11625877-11661857 GCF_000243295.1 Trichechus manatus latirostris
CATTAGTCCTTTGGACTAATCTTTTCCTTATATTCTGACCTCTTCATTCTCCCTTGCTCCCGAAGGGGTGAGACCAGTGGAGTATCTTCAATTGCTGGTCACAGGCTTTTAAGAGCCCAGACGCTACTCACCAAGGTAGAATGTAGAACATTTTCTTTATAAAGTGTGTCATGCCAGTTGAGCTAGATGTTCCTCGAGACCATGGTCCCCACAGCCCTGCTCCCAGCAATTCAGTCCCTCAGGGAGTTTGGAAGTGTCTATGGAGCTTCCATGACCTTTCCTTGTACAAGTTGTGCTGGCTTCCCCGGTATTGTGTACTGTCTTGGCCTTCACAAAGTTACCACTTACCTATTGTCTATTTAGTTTTCCCCTCCAACCCCTCCCATCCCTTGTAGCCGACAAAGATTATTTCCTTTTACGTGTAAACTTTTTCATGAGTTTTTAGAGTAGAGGTCTCATACAATATTTGACCTTTTGTGATTGACTTATTTCAGTCAGCACAATGTCCTCCGGTTTCATCCATGTTATGAGCTGCTTCTGACGTTTTCTTTGTTCCTCTTACTCTCCTGTGCTGAATTCCTTTTGTTTGTGGATTTTTTTTCATTTCTTTTGTTTTTATAGGTTTTGTTTTTACTTTATGATTTTATGATTTTCTTCTTTATTTTGATGAGTAGGTTTGTTAACTTTCTTTGTGGTTACCTTGAAATTTACCCTTATCTTCCTAGGTTTGAAGCAGTCTATTCTTACTTTTTATTGCCTTGTCTTCCTCTCCATTAGAAGGTTCTATACCTACACTGTTTATTCCCTCTTTTCTTGTTCTGATGCTGTTGTCATTTACAGATTAACCTCTCTGGTTCCTTGTTGTAATACTTTTGGTTTTGGATAGTCCTTGAGAGTTCATTTCCTAGGTTGGTATCTGGCTGGTAGAATCCTGTGTCCTAGATTCAGCCTGTGGTCTGATGTTGTTTATTCTCAGATCAAAGGACTCCCTTTAATAATTCTTGTAAATTTGGTTTGGTTTTTACATATTCCCTTAATTTCTGTTTATCCAGAAATGACCTAATTTCACCATCATATTTGAATGAGAGTTTTGCAGGATATATTATTCTTGGCTGGCAATATTTTTTTGCTTTCAAGGTTTTATGTATGTCATCCCATTGCCTTCTTGCCTGCGTGGTTTCTGCCGAATAATCTGAGCTCAGTCTTATTGTTTCTCCTCTGTATGTGACTTTTTGTTTTTCTTGAGCTGCTCTCAGGATTCTTTGTTTGTCTTTGGTTTTAGCGAGAGTGATTATGTTATGCCTTGGTGATTTTCTTTTGGGGTCTATCCTATATGGGGTTCGTTGAGCTTATTGGATGGTCAGCTTTTCATCTTTCATGATATTGGGGAAGTATTCTGTCAGCAATTCTTCAATGATCCTCTCTGTGTTTTCTGTTTTATCCCACTGTTCTGGAACTCCGATCACTCACAGATTTTTGCTTGTGATTGTATCCCACTTAATTCTCAGGGTTTCTTCATTTTTCTTTATTCTTTTTTCTGATTTTTCTTCAGAGTTGTATTCAAGTGTTTGTCTTCAGTTTCTCTGATCCTGTCTTCCATCGTTTCCAACCTGCTCCTCAGCGCTTCTATGACACTGTCCATTTCTGAAATCTTGTTTATCTTTTGGATTTTTAATTGTTGTTTTTGTATGATTTCTAGTTGTGCATTTGGTTTAGCATTTTGTTCCTGTATTATTTTCTTGAATTCTTCCATTTTTTTTGTCTGTCTTTCCATGAATTTGTCTGCCTTTTCCATGAATTTGTCTGTTTTTTCCTCATTTTTGTCTGCTTCAACTCTTGGATGATTCTGAGTATTAGAGATTTGAATTCCCTATCAGGTAGTTCTAGTGCCTTGTCTCCTACTGGAAAGTCATCTGGTGTTTTATTTTGGATGCCTACTGGGACCATCCTGTTCTGTTTTTATATATGTTTTGATATTGTCTGCTGTCTCTGGGGCATTCAGTAGTTATTTTCCTCGTTTATTGAGTGTAGATTTGTTTGTTTTGTCCTGCTTTTTTGTTTTATTTGGTTATATCTCAGCAGGTGGGATGTGTGTTCTTTGTTGTTTGCTCATCTGTGGACATGATACTTTTCACCTCCTTCTCCAATAGGCAGGGTCAGTCACTTAGGTATGCTACAGCAGGGTAGGTCCAGCTGAAGGGGAGTTGCTGGGATGGGTTGTTTCTGGCATGTACTAGGGCCAGCAGGGTGGACCGGGAATCAGTGCAGGGTGGGTTCTAGTAGGCCATGCCTTTGCTGCGTGGGGTTGTGATGTTCAGCGCATGGTGCAGGTAGGCAGAAAGGAGGGGCTAGATTGTGATGTGTGGAGCTAAGATAGGTATGGGAAAGAGGAGAGAGAGGAGAGATGAACAGGAGCCACAAACATACACAAAAACATATATACAAAAAAGAGTGCTAAGGGAGCTTGCTGTTGGAGTGGAGAGATGAGAGCCTGAGAAATGGAGAGAAAAAAAGAAAAAGGGTAAAAGAAAACAAAAAAGAATAAATAAAAATTAGAGAAAGGAAAAAAAAAGAAAATCCCTCAGGGATCCCACCAGTGTGACTGGTAGGACTGGGGAAGTTGCTCCCAGGTTGTGAAGTACAGCCTGGCTAGAAGGGGTAGAAGTGTCACACAGTACCGGGTATTCAGGAGAAAAGAAGAGATGGTAAGTATAGACTGATGAGAAACTGGAAATGAAGAAATAAAAAAAGGGAAAGAGAGTGAGAAGAAAACAAAACAAAGACACAAAAATAAATAAATAAAACAACAACAACAAAAAAAAAAAAAACAAGAAAAAAGAAATGCCCCCAGGGATGTCACTGTGCATGTGCGCAGAGTAAAGGAGTAGCTCCCAAGCCATGCAGTACTGCCAGGCTAGAAGGGGCTCCCAAGCCAAGAAAAGAAAAAGAAAACAAAGAAACAAACAAATCAAAATAGAACCAACAAATAAAAAAAGCCCCGGGAGTCCCACCAGTGTGGCGGCATGGGCTGGGAAGCAGTTTCACAGTCAAGCAGTGTTTTGTAGCCTTTCAGGAAGAAGAAAAGACAGCACAAGGAGCCAGGTATTTGAGAGAAAGGAGGGGGTGGGGGGTTATGAGAGGTAAGGAGGAAATCTAAAGAGCGGATAAAAATAACACCAGCAGCCAACAAATGGCACTCAGAGAGATGGCCAGTGCGGGTGGGTGGAATCCAAGCGCCATCGGGGTGAAGCTGATGCTTCCCGGCCAAGCGACCGTGGCTACAGGAGGCAGAGGAGGCCGAGTGGGGGTGAAGAAGGGTGGGGGGTGGGAAAGCATATATCGCTGGTTACTGGTTGTTCTGTCTCCTGGGGGAAACTCCATGAAGCTGCTTTCTTGTCCCCCTTGTTCACTGATCTCTGATAAGAGTCCAAGATGGCAGATCCGTGCTGTGGTAGCTGATAGGGTTCCTCTGCATGTGTCTTTCGTCGGTCTGTGTTCTTGTTCAGTTTCTTATTCCATTCGGTGCTTGGCTGAGTTCTTTATCTCTTCATTTGATGCTTAGGGTTTCAGGATTGATGTGTGTCTCTGTTTGACTTAGTTTTTTGGATCTTTGCTGTGGAGGGATGGCATGGTGTTTCTGTCTATAGCGCCAGCTTGCCCAGAAGTCTCCAATTATTCTTTTTAATGGTACTTCCTAATTCAATTTGGGAGGAAGATGGATTAATTGAAGTTTGATGATGTTTCAGTAATGAAAGTTACTTGAAATAACTACCATGGTAGATGATGGACTCCATAGTAACTCCCTTCAGCTCATCTAAACCTTTTCCTTGGCTGTATAGCCCTCAAGCTTCTTACTAAAATAAAACCTTCAGATCATGGAGTACAGAAGATGACCCTAGAAGAAATCTCTGTTCCTCTATTGCATAGTCATTATTTCATTTCATATACTTTCCAGATCATATTCCCAACTCTCCCCTTCTTGCCATTTTCTAGTCATGTCATGGATTCCTCTCCACTAATGGTCTTGACTGACTTCCTGAAATCCTTTATCCTCTATACCTCCTGCCCTACTATTTGTCTCTGGGGATGGGAGCCCCCACCGGTAATTTGCAGAAGTAGAGATCTATTCCTGTACTTCCATGATTAAACTCCAAATACAGTTTCCAAAGAAGCATTACTGTGTTGGTTAGGTTCTATAGTACTCTTGATGTTATCCTTTGATAGTGCATCTTTTAATAAGCAGATATTTGTGGGCTAGTGTAGGAACCTGAGGACCATTTATAACATTAATTTTATGGGAGATTTAATTCAAAGCTTGGAGCAACTGGCTTACAAGTAAGTTTTTGGAGTATAGCCCGTTTGTAAGCTGGGCACTGACTGTACAGGACGGAATTTGGATCACCATGTGGGCTGGGAGAGAAATGCCTTCTGTTAACCAGCAATGCCACAGATTTGAACATTGCACATTTGTTTTGTGTAATCCTCCATCTAACTGTGAGAAAAGAGCATGATTGAAGTGCCTCTGATTATGTCTAATGTTTATAGGTTCCATTTTAGTAGACAAGACTGCTATGTTCCATCATTCTATCTTAATTCTGAATATGATTTCCATTGTCTTCCCTCTTTAGTCACCCAGCAGTGGAGCAGAGAAGTAATTTTACCTTGCAGTTCAGTAACTTTTAATTGCCTGTTCAGTTTCACTTGATTCTGAGAAAAATGGAGCTGCTGCCTATGCGTTTTTAGTTGAAAGAACCTCAATTGTTAAGCACTTAAAATGCTAAAACAGGAAAAGGACTTACGTATTCTTTAGAGAGAGAAAGAAGAAAGGAGATCCCACTGTCTATTATTGTGGTTGTTGCTTTGTGGTTGTTTCGTCTTGCTTTTAAGGATCAGAGCATTACTTCGAAAAATATTCACCACACTGATTATCTGTGAGTGGTAGAATTATTACTAAAGTACATTTTCTTATTTATATGCCTTTTTTTTTTTGAAAGATATGTTACTTTGTAATCAGAAAAAGAAAATATTTCCAGAAAAAGGTTAAAACCATAGCATTTTAGTTAGGGAGAAGGTTATGAATCATCTAGTCCTACACCCTCATTTTGAAAGTGAGAAAAATGAAACCCAGAAGGGTTTAGAAATTAAGCCTCCCAGGACTCAGGCTGAGACCCATGTGAGCATTCTATTATTTGCTGATAGTTTTCCCTGAGACTTGGTGTTAGTCTTCATGATCCTTGTGGTCAGCATACAGTCCTAAGAACTTTTTATGCTTACTCTCTTACATCTACAGAGAAGATATCTTTACGTTTTCATTTGCATGTCAACACTACTAAACCACTCTTGAACTGAGCACAGTGACATTATTTAAAATAGATTTAGAACGTCATTGATTTCAATTCACTTATAATTATATGGAGTATTTTTCCCCCTGATTGAGGGATTAGAGCTCTTCCAGTCTTAAGACTGATCAAAGGTGAGAAGAAAGAAGAACTTAAGGGAAGGAGACCACCTCTGCTCATGCTCATTTTAGTGGTGGTGACGTGCTTCTGAGTTGAGCTGAGGAGGAAAGGGAAAGGAGAGATGGGGTGCTTTGTAGAGAATTTTAGAGAGGTTTTTTTTTTTTTTTTAAGTAACAGGACTCTCTCCCTCCCCACCCCCACCCCGTTCAAACAAGGTCGTACAGAGCCCATGTGGGAAAGAGATGAAAGTGAAGCTTATCTTTTTTGAAGCAAGAAAGGAAGCTGCAGAAACTAGCATCTCTTAGCATTTCTCAGTATTCAGGTAAGAGGAAGACTAGCGTCTCTCCATCAAAGACTGAGATCTCTAGCTAAAGACTCTCCTGCAGCTGCAGTGTAGCTATTCTGCAGCTTTCATCTTCAGCACGGAAAATACTTTTTTTTTTTTTTTTTCAGAGTTTCCGGATATTCAAGAGTGAACACATGAGAAATGTGTGTAAAGTATTTCTGTCAGTAATTATTTTGATTATTTACTGTAGGATTAACCAATCTCCCATGTACTGTGTTATATATGTTAATGTACAGATCATTTAGAACAGAGCTCCACGTGTGAGCTGCATGGCAAAATCCTTGTGTTCAGTTTCTCCTTGCCAAGTGGAAGGTGATCGTGTAAAATCATGAAAGTGTCAGGCATTTCTCTTCTGTGTCCTTAGCTACTCCTTCTTTATCCTTTCTCTTCGCTGAAAACATTAAATAATCCCTGCAATCCTGATGTCTTCCACAAAAGGAAGGATCTGATACCTATCATTTACACTTTTATTTAATTGAGCTAGTTACACTTGGATTGAGATGCTTGTTCACTATCTCAACTAAGTAGTGGTATAGGATCCTTGTGAACTTTCTATCTGCTGACGTATCCAGTTCTGCTGTGCATTTTGATGCCTGCCTCCATTTTGTCTGGTTACAAATTCCCCATCACCACATACCCAATGGGTCTAAAGCTTATAGGCATTCACAGAACAGATTATCAAGCAAATGACCTCAAGATGCATAGTGCCCAAGGCAGGGGGACTCCTTCAAAGGGCATTTGACTTGGCCTTCCTCCTATCTCTGTGGCTCCTGATTGCCAAAAAACTCAGGAATATCCTATAAGTATAAATAACCACACATCCTGGGAGCACTGAGGAGCAGTATTGGTGGGACTGAGGAGTTAAATCATAATGGTTTGATTGTGAGAGGCAAGGTTGGGAAGTGGGAATGAGCACAGTGAAAAGCAAAAAGAAAAGAATATAGTTATTCACCATCCTGGTCTTGATTCGTGAGCACAGATGCAATATTTCTTGATATAGGAACTTGTTCTATTTTCTCGTGGCTCAACTCAAGCTTTACTTCATCATGAAGAATCCTTCATCCATATCGTTCCGTAGAAACCTCACTTTCTTCTGGACGTGGTCTTTGTAACATTCATTTGCCCTTATAAAATGTCACCTTATACTTTTATTTATCTCTTACTATGTATGACCAGTGTCTGCAGCCAGCTATGTTCAATCCTTTCTGCCTAAGGCAGTGACTCTCAGAGAGAAGCCTGAGACTTGGACCAGGTTGCCCGAGTGTGTGCTAATAAGTTGCCTGTGTACTGCTTATGCACACTACGGTGTGACAGTCGTTGCCCTTGCCAAAATCTAAAATTCTTTAACCAGGAGAAAGGGTGGTTTATTTCTGTCATTTTTTTGTTTTTGTTTTGTTTATTTTTTAGTTGGTGATGAAGGTGATAGCTGAAGTTGCAATAGGTTTATTTAGCTCATCCAAGGGGTTAAGCAGATATAGGCATTTTCTAGTTTCTGGATACGAGGAAGTGAAAACAATTCAGAAGAACACTGTAAGGCCCCCCATTGCCAAAGCACACCTCAGTTATCAGCATGTGTTGGGTTGGAAGCCACTGTTGGGAATTTGGGATGCGCACTCAACAGAATAACCTGAACTGTTAGAGGGGAAAACAAAAATTGCATTGAAAATATAAAAGTACTGTCACAAGCACTTTCACAATCAGCTAGATTGGGATTTAAATCATGGTTCTGTGACCATGTATAAAAAATGGAGAATTTCCCAAGATAACATAAAAACAAAGAATATGCAGCTGTTGCCCAGACCTCCCGCCATCTTGGCCAAGTCAGCTGTGCCTATGCCATCTTCTTTTCTTCTCTGCACCGTATGGCAGTCCTCCAACCTTGCATATCTTTGGTCAGCTTCCAATAGCACAACCCTTCCCGCAAAGTAAAAACCAAAGATTCTGGGTATAGGCATGTCCAGGCTTCTTGAGTGAGGCAGGAATGAGGAAGGCATCTCAGAATTCGGTTGCACTGGCAAAGGGGTAAACTTATTAAGAGTCATACCCAGGAGCACAATTGCCAAGTGAATGAAATTGCATTGATGCGTGGAGACTGGTTGCATTAAAAAGTTGGGTCAGATTCAGATCATCATGAAAGAAGGGTAATTTTTGAATAGAACACAGCTCTCCCCCACTTTTTGTATAACGTAATTATTTATTGTAATCCAAGACACAAAAAGCAGTGGCTGCATGTTATTGAAAGGGTATCGTGATACAGCAGTAATGTTAACTCCGGGGGCCTCTGGAGTTGATCGTTTCCATGGAACGGGTTGACTAGTTATGTGTAAAATGGATCCAACAAGTTAATGGATGAGAAACCCCTGTGAGTCATACTTACCACTAAAACGTGTTTAAGAAATTTGTCTATTTTCACATACAATGTTTTTGGTTACTATAAAATTGTCTTTTTTCTTTCTATTTGACTTCTTTATTGTTTAGAATATAACAAACATACAGAAAAGTGAAGCCACCATAAATGTATGGCTAAGTGAATTTCACAAAATAAACGCCTGTATATTCACCAGGTGGGTCAAGCCAGTACCCCAGAACCTGTCTCCTTGCCCTGTCTCAGTCATTTCCCAGCCTCCTCCTCCCCAAACATAACTACTCTTTGGACTCTTGTCCCTAGAGTTTAGTTTTTCCCTATATTTGAAATCTATATAAATGGGAACATATATAACATGTTCATTTTTTCTTTCTTCTTCCACTCAATTTTGTGTTTGTGAGGTTCATCCACATTCTTGCATGTAACTGTAGTCCACTTGTTTTTGGTTTCTGAATATATCGACGTATTTATGCAGTTTCTTATTGATAGACATTTGTGTTTTTCCCAGTTTGGGGCTATTATAAATAAGGCTGAGTCATTTGAGGACAAACTACGCTGGATCCTTGTTCGTTTGCCTAAGGAGAACTCTGTTTTAGCACCCTAGAATCCAAATAGAAACAAAGTATCATTTCAGAGAGTACAGGATATAGCTCTCAAATTGAACAGCCTTGGGCACAAAGAATCATTGCTTCTTTCAAAACCTCATTCTGAAGTAAATATATTGAGTGGCAGTTTTTTTTTTTGTTTTTTCTCTGTTTAGAGGGTTGAGATTTTTATTTTCTATGCCTAGGTCCTGGGGGTTAGAGGACCTAGGAGTTTCTTCTCCCCATTGTAAGGAATAGCTATTCCATGGCACCAGCAATGTTATCCAGAAACTGAAAAGAGGGGGCAGTAAACAGTGTGGGTCAAAGTAACCCATGAGCAGCCTAATCTGCTTGGACTATTGCTTTGGCCTCTCTCAGTATTAAAAGGAGTAAGACATTCTCTCCTTTCTCTCGAACTGCATTTTCTCTCTGCTTCTGAGTCCCTGGGATCAAGCCAGAGGCACCAAAATTGTATTGTAGCTACACTCAACATTGAATTATGTATTTTCGGGCTGACCCTGAAGTCTGATACGTAGTTTCAACTTAATAATAAATATTGGTTAAATACTTATCCTACTTTAAGCCCAGAGCACTAGGCCATTTCTTCACACAGAGAGGTTTCATGGTGCTCACGGAGATATGATAATTTTGAAAATACAGTGCATTGCAAGAAAAATGCCCTGAGGAGGCCCTGTGAGCCACAGCTCAGATGTTGTGGAAGGTGGGTGGCATCTTAGTGAACATTCGCCTCCTGGGTCCAAATATCACAACCAAGTTGAAGAAAATCAACCCATTAATTCAATGCGGTTGGCTGACTTGTGTGTGTTCCAACTTTCAAATGCACCCAGGGAATCTTGTTAAAATGCAGAATCTCTTTCCGTAGGTCTCGGTGGGGCCTGAGATTCTGCATTTCTCCTGGCTCCCAGGTGATGCTGATGCTACCAGTCCTTGGACCATACTTTGAGTAGCAAGGAACTACATCATATGAAAATGCAATAAAAACAACAAACAAAAGCAACACAACTCCCCAAATAACAAAATAGCAACAACTACCAGTACAAATTGCTGTCAAGTCAATTCTGAATCATGGCGACCTCATACATATCAAAGGAGAACTTTGCTCCATAGGGTTTCCAATGGCTGATTTTTTTGGAAGTAGATCACCAGGCTTTTTCTCCAAGGTGCCGCTGGGTGGACTGGAACCTCCAACCTTTCAGTTAGCAGCTGAGCATGTTAACTGTTTGCACCACCCAGGGACTCCAGAAGCAACAGAACAACCCAAACACTCTTGATGACCTGGTCCCAGTTGACAAAAAGAGATCCAAGTTGGATCCAGTAGGATCAATTCACCGGTCATTTGAC
This sequence comes from Trichechus manatus latirostris, assembly GCF_000243295.1. Lineage (NCBI taxonomy): Eukaryota > Metazoa > Chordata > Mammalia > Sirenia > Trichechidae > Trichechus > Trichechus manatus. The sequence goes on from NW_004443941.1 coordinate 11,635,994, forward strand.
TTGACTGATATTTTCTTTCAAACTTTTAATATTTGAAGGTAGTTGAGGAAGGCTTAGCGTCATGCTTTTTCTAAAGTCGGGCTTCAAATGAGAAGGTGAACGTTCATGTCCAGAGCTGTATCTACCTTGTCAGACTAGAGTTTAAGGATAACTCTTGAGCTATTTTAGGAAGACGTAGTAACAATAATCTAAAGACAAACCATAATTTATTTTCTAGTTTGAAATAGAAACTGCAGTGAGGGTAAAAAAAAAAAAAAAAAAAACTAACCATCTAATTTAATCACATGATGGCTAGCAAGGACCAGATATGGAATTTTCATTTATTTCCTGAAAGCACCAGAGAACTTACTATGCACAGTTTACAGGGATAAGAAAAGTTTGTCATTATCAGTGCATTTAAATCTGGTAAATATTTTAAAATCAAGCCAAGAAACCAAACCAAAACCAAACCCATTGCCGTCAAGTGAATTCCAACTCATAGCAACCCTATAGGACAGAGTAGAACTGCCCCATACGGTTTCCAAAGAGTGGCTGGTGGATTAGAACCGCCAACCTTTTGGTTACCAGCCAACCTCTTAACCACTGCGCCACTAGGGCTCCAAAACAAAGCTAAGGAAGAGATCATTATTTCCCTTTTCCATCTGTGGTTCCACCTCCATTATTTTTTATGCCCCAAACCACAAAGCTATGGCTATGGGAACTATAGTACACAAAAGTAGTTTATTTAATAAATCTCTCCCTTATCCCAGCACATGTCAAGTGAAAGCTGCTGCTCACTGCTCTGTGAATACAACTGTTTAAACCTGGTCTGAGAAAATATCAACAGGAGGGTATGTGTGTGAGAGCCAACATTTGAAAGAGTAGACCACATTATTTCTATGAGGAGAAAGGTCTGAGTGCTCCCGACTGACATTCCAGAAAAAGAAGAGTCCATTATAATACGAAGCCTCCCTCTACAGAACAATGACAAGAAGGATTATAATAACTGCAAATTATCGCTGAATACTTTACTCCTTGCCAGCTGCTGTCCTAATTATTTTACATGTTATTTCATTGAAGCCTTACAGTAGCTATATGAGCTAGGCACTAACCTTTTCTTCATTTTGTAGATGAGGAAACTGAGTTTCAGAGAGGTTATGAAACTTATCCTAGTATGTGGTTGATCAGGATTTAAACCCAAGTTTAAAAAAAAAAAAAATTGCCTTGGAATCGATTCTGACTCATAGCAACCCCCTAGGACAGAGTAGAATGACCACGTATGTTTTCCAAGGCTGCAGTCTTTGAGGAAGCTGACTGCCACGTTTTGTTTCATGGAGCAGCTGGCGGGTTCGAACTGCTGATCTTTAGGTTAGCAGCCAAGCGCTGAACTATAGTGACCCTTCATATTGCTCAGCTAAGAAGTAAAATTCACCCACAGATCTCAGCCCTATTGAATTTACTCAGAACATCTCTAGCCAATACATCTTGAAAGTTAGGGACTGTGCAATTATAAGAGCCAGAGACACCTCAGAAGCTAACATATAGGCCTGATCTTTTTTTTTTTCCCTTGGAGAAGCTATAGATAAGGTTTCATCCTGCAGGGCAAACCCGCCCAAATCTGCTTAGGGATAAATGCACCAAACTTATAAAAAGGGACTGCGATATGGAATAGACACATTTATTTTTATTTTATTGTAAGTATAAATCCTTTTAAGAGGATCATTCTCTTTCCAAATACCGTTCAGCAAGTATGAGTATTTTTTAAGTTCTTGTGCTATGCCTAGCACCGTGCTCAAATTCAAAAAATGCTCGATTGCAAAGCCATATGGTTTTTGGAGGGTTGCTTTGCATTTTTCCCTCTATTAGTGCATATATGCCATCCAGAATTGACAACAGGACGAGCTTTATTTTATTTAAATATGCCCTTCAGGCCCTTAGCCCTAAACCTTGTAAGAACTGTTCTAAGAACCACACATGGATGGTGTAAAGTCTGTTTTCACCACGAGGGCTATTTGCAGGCAGCTGTTTGGAAGGAGAAAGATTATAAAGTGTTTGAGTTTCTCTCCCTGGGCTCTCAAGACAGCACTGTCGCCTTATCTTGGATGGGACTTTGGAGGAAGGGCTAATTTGAGAAAATGCAATTAATAATTATTTCCAAGGAGGCAGCTGGCAAGGCTCCCAGGGTGACATCAAAGGGAACAAGAAAATTAGTCTAGACGGTGCAGGCTGGGAGCATCTCGCCTCTCCACCTTTTCTGGGTGATAATCTGCCCTGATTTTGTGTACAGCTAAGAGTGTCCGATGTGCGAGCCGCCAGTGGAAACTGGGCCAGGGTTTCACACAAGTGAAGCACTCATCACAGGTGGGGCTTTCCCATATATCGGAGGAAAGACTTTTTCTCACAGATTTCACTGGGGTTACATTCTGGGTCTGTCGGTTCGAATTCACCCAGCAGCACCTCAGAAGAAAGGCCTGGCAACCAACTTCTGAAACAATCAGCCATTGAAAACCCTATGGAGCACAGTACTACTCTGACACACATGGGGTCCCATGGACTAGAATCAGCTGGACAGCCATTGGTACTGGTACATTCTAAGACAGTTCCCAGGTGCATTGAAGATACCTAAAAACCAATCCATTGCCGTCCAGTCCATTCAAACTCATAGCGACCCTATAGAACAGAGGAGAACTGCTCCATAGCATTTCCAAGGCTATAATCTATACTATTTATGGAAGATGTCTAACAGGTCATTCGTCCAAACCCTCATATATCAAATGAAGGGGACTAAGGCTCTCACAGTTAACCAGTGGCAGAGGTGGCACTGGACCCAGACCTCTTGACTCGCTATGAATTTAGAAAGGAAACTATATGGCCCAGTCAAAAACTCTGTAGTCAGATTTTAAAGTCATTCATGTTTGAGTGTTTTTAATTTGGATTCTCAAGAATATCTTGTTTTTATGCAAGACATTAAGCACTTTTATGTGAGCTCCAAATGATTAGGATGACCAAACTGTAGTTAACTCCCTTCATAAAAAATAAAATAAAATGCACCATACAACATATGTGTAGGTGGGAAAGGACCTTGGATCAAATGCCCAACTATAGGCAGTTAAAGCATTGCAAAATACCCCTCTTGTCACTCAGTGTTTTTCATAAGAGAGAGACACCTTCATATTAGGTCTTAAAACTGTAATATTTATTGGGCAGCTCTTATGTGTCTAGAACTGCCTTTTGTGCTTTACAAACATCGTCACATTTAATCCATACCAAAGCCTTAAAAAAAAAAAATTAGCCATCTGTTCCCATTTTAGAGATGAGGAAACTGAGGCTTGGAGAAATTAAATAACTTGCTCAAGGACACCTGCAGGATGTTAACTAAAATCTGACTGACTTCCTGTCTTCTGTGGCGACACTGTGTAAGCACCTTTCAATAAATAGGAGCGACAGGTCAAATACAGTGTGGGTAAAGCTTGATAAACAAAATCATTTCATCTCAGACCATTTAAAAAAGTAAAGTTTTGTCATTGATTACCTGGAGTTTATCATTCTCTCCTTTTTCTCTCTTTTTTTTTTTTTTTTTCAGTGTTAACCACATCTTTCTACATAATTGTGTATAAATCCAGAGAAAGGATAAAGGGAAGCATTGAAAGTCTCTAGACATGTAGAGGATCACGGTTTAAATAAATGCGTTCTGGAAACATTGGAGAGTAAAACAAGATTCATGAAAACAGTAGTCTTTGTGGTATTTTTATGTAGACATGGTTTCAGTATATTGAGCCTGATCACCAATTTTCATGAAAAATGAAATTGTTTAGAGTCTAAACAGGGTTTGAGGCAAGGTCTGAGACTTTTACAAATAACCGGAATGAGTAATTAAGTCTATTACCATTTCATTTGCATCCTTTCTACATTCTATTCAGATGGCCAGGAAAAGTGCCAATTAGGGCCTGATATTAAATAGGCTGTGTGCACTTAGTGACTAATTAAATTGCCTTTCAGGATTTAGAGATGATCACAATTAGAGAACCCCCCAATCAAAAAGCTGAGCTGCTGCTTGATCCTTTCCTAATCTGACATATCCTTAGCTTTCAAAAAATACAACGATGATAAACCAGGAACCAAATAAAAGGAAGAAAATAAATGCGTAAATTAGGGTAGGCAGTATCTCAAAATTTTCATGCACACGCCGTCTAATATATGGCATCAGTACTGCTATGTATTATTCACGAAGTGGAACAATTGTTTCTTAAGAAGACATACAATAACTCGCATAACAAGAACAACGCTTTGGACCTTAATCCTTGGTTCCATTTAGGGCTTCATCTAAACTAACTCTTCTGCCTTTTGATTATACTAAAAAAAAAAAAAGTCAGTACTGCTAGTTAGAAACCAAGCTTGTTTCCGTTTTAGCTGAGGTGTAGGACGAGGGCCACACAGAGAGCATCAGATTTTAATTTGAGCTAATATAATCAGCGACTTGCTTTGTGTTAAAAAAGGTGAATGTTTCTTTGAAATTGGCCTTGGACTTTGAAAGGGAAAAGTACGTAACTGAGAAATCTGAATCGACAGAACAAATCCTACCTGCAAAGTAGAAACCAATGTTGTTGGCTTGAGTAGATCTCAAGTCAGCTGTGAAATTCATAATCTTTTACCCATAAAATAGCTTCTCCTCTGAATGACAGAATTATTTCTGAGTTGGATGTTTGCCAGGTCTAAAAACAGAAGACTCCATGTGTACACCTGACCACCAGCTTCAGGCTGGAGTTTAGATGGGTGGCTGTTTTCTCTGGGGTCATGGGTGCTGCCATTCTAAATTAATCAGCATAAATACTGCCTTAAGAGTCAGATGCCATTGATTTTATTAGCACAGTTCCAATGCTATCGTGACTTAAAGAACAGCCACAGACTACTCAATGAGTTCACCGATGTGCGGTTCTTGTTTTTCACCAAGTGCTTTTTTGGGGTGTCCTACTTTCAGTTCTTTACAGTCCCAGTGGATTCATCCAGTTATTCAGCAATTAATTTAATTATCTTGTAAGACAGGAGTCTACAGGTTTCTTCCTGTTTGGTATTAGGTGTGATTTCTAAAGTACCTGTACTTCTTGAGTAATCAATAAGGCTTAGTTTGCCAGTCTGTCTCTTTTTAAATATCATAACCATAAGGCAGCAAGGAGGGGCTAAGTCATCCAAGAAAAATCAAGGTAGGGCCAATCTGACCGTGAGAAAATAAGAAGTTATTTCTGAAAAGCTCATTCTTTCACGGACGGAAGGGAAGGTGGGCAAACAGTTTTTGTGTGTGTGTTGTTTTATTTTGTGTTTTCCTTCTTTACTGCTCCCAAGAGCAGGAACATTGAGGATTCCAATTCTGAGGAGTCCCTTTGTCTTGTATTCCCTGCAATAAAGCAATGTAGATTTTGCGCGCATGGACTTTGACTAACAGTGTTGAAAATCAAGCCACAAATAGACTCTTTTTTCATTCATGAAATAGTGATCTATGCTTAGAGGATTATCCACTGGTTAATTTGATATGAACTCATCTAGTGACAGTAGAGACATTTGACATTGGTTATTTAATATTAATTGTTTAGGATTCAACACTTAAAATATTATGAATCTGTTTGGTCTGAAATTGTGATGTGAACCCTAAAATTCAGAAACAAGATTTTCTTGTCTCTGGTGTGTGTTTATTATATTCTGTTTAATTTTAAATCTGGTTATTAGATTATCATTGGAATTACAGGAACAAATTAAACATAAGGTTACAGAATTCAATAGCTGTTTGATTTTTAAGATCCTGGATATTTAATAGACATTTGAATTTTAAAACATTGAGTTTTAACAGATTTACCAGTCACACCTACTTTAATCTACTTTCTTGGTTAAACCTGACGTAAAGAATATTATTTAAATGAAAGCTGATAGCTCTTTGACTCATTTCAGTTTGTTAAAAACAATCAACCTCTTGTCTCTAAAATCATATTTAAAATAGTCTTGGTGGCACAAATGATTCGCACTCAACTACTAACTTAAAGGTTGGCTGTTTGAACCCACCCAGCGATACTATGGAAGAAAGGCCTAGTGATCTGCTTCCATAAAGATTACAATCAAGTAAACCTTATGGAACAGTTCTACCCTGTAACTCATGAAGTCGCCGTGAGTTGGGATCGATTTGATGGCAATGTGGATACAATTTAATTTTGTTGAGTTAAACTCTAAATACTTTTGAATCAATGAATACCATTATATTAATGGGGGGGGGGATAAATATTTAACATGCGTTGAAATACATTGAATACTGTGATAGGTGCTTCATAAACATATTTCATAAAGCTGACTTAGAACTGATTCTGCAGCACGCAATGCACTGATAATAAAGGGAGGGGAATTTAGAGACGTACAGAAAAAACCGACTTAAATTAATAAATCTGCTACTGCAGCTCTGTAAAATTGCTTTCCTCTGGGGTTCAAGTAGAAAGGAAGGACTTTTTGTTTATATCTTAGCCAGCTGCAAAGCGTGAAGAAGTCCCTGAACGCTAATGCTGGAAATGGCTTTAGCTGGTTCCTAGGGACTTTCGACTCATTGCATAGAGAAGGAGTATACACTACATACACCTGCAGTTCATTGCTATCACGCCTTATGTTTTCCTTGATCTTTGGAATATTTTCAGCTCCCACTTAATCAAAGCTAGTTCAGATCTCCGGAGAGACTAGAAAATGTTCAGCACTTTCCGTCTTTTTAGTTTATTTAATAAACCGCATTGTCCTTGATCCCTATTGTATTCTATTGAAAATTTATTTAATGTGCAGAGTTCTGGGTGCATTTTGGGTTTGTCTCAAGGGTTTCGTTGACACTTCATTGCAGTGTGCGAGGTCAGTGGAAGCACTCTGTCCAGAGCAGATAACAGGAGAACACATTTTTCAGTTTCCATAATTGTGATGAATGTAACCAGCATTCTCAATATGCCATATCTTTTCTGCCACATCTTAATAGATCTAAGGCTATCATTGTGTATGTCAAGACTTCTAGCTAATTGGTATATGTGAGGCATGTTTACATTACTGTTAAGATCTATAAAGTGCTATTTTATTTGAAGCTGTATAGGCAAAGGCTTCCTAGATTATAATTCTTAGGATGAATTTGTTTGCAATAGAAGATTAAGGTATGCTTGGGAGAATCACATTTTGCAAATAGAGAGAGGGGGTCAAAAGCTTCCAGTTAATGATTCTGCTGGGTATACTTGACTGGTGTATGTCGTATGGTAGTATGTAGAGAAATGTAAATGGAATTATTTTCACCTAAAATGTGAAAGAATCTAGAGGTGAATGCATTTCTGGTTTTGTGATTTTTAACATCAAAGATCAGGATGTCTTCCAACAAACGTTGACCCTAGTAGAAATTTTTGTGGCATAGTCTGCTTATTAAAAGCTTTCATTACTTGCATTCAGATGCACATGAGATGGTTACAGAGAATAGTTATTAAAGAAAGAGTATTTAGGGCTTTATTTCAAAATGCTGTTGTTCAAAGGGATAGCCAGTTGTGGATGTATGTAGGTGAGATACACACATCATGATTAATGCCTGATAATAACTTGAGACAGCTAGAAAGAATAGACAGTTGAAGAAGAGAAATGTGGCCACCCTGAAAGATGATTAATAAAATTTCATGAGTTTTAATTTGTTTGTCAATTTAATACCAGCCAACTCTCTTGGAATTGAGAAAACCAAGCCAGAATTTTGCCAGAAACTCATCATTCTAAGTAACATCCTTCCCTCCAAAAGTTATATACTCTGTATTCGATATATGCAGTTCATAGATGGATATGTGAATACTGAAATGAGGAGTGAACATAAAGACTGCTGATTAATGATGCAGATGGCTGTAAAGAAATCAGACATGTTCTGAGGAGGTATATACTTAGAGGGAAGAAATGTGGACTGATTATTACTTTTCCTCTTTATTCCAGTGAGATCCAAAGAAGAATATCAATGTATTGCAATGCACTCCTAGATTTTTTTGACCCACAGGTGGTTTTCTAGACAAACTGAGTCCAGAAGCTTCACTTTTGTGTTGTAGGTGAAGAAAACTTATTTTCTGACCTAAAAAATGAAATATGTATGGATGATAGATTTGGGCAGATTACCTGGTAAGCAAGGTAAATTATTTATTGGGTAATCTAACCATTTCAGGGACTGTAAATTTGAAAAGAGGCTTTGATTCTATAGGAGGGTACTGTGGAGTTGGGAGAGAGACAGATGCCAGCCACACCTAGAAGCAGAATCTTTGATGTGTTGAAAAAATGTGAAATAGTTCACTACAGATGATCTGGTAAGCAAGGTGAGCGCTGTGCTTACCTTGCCTGTTGGATAATCCGCCCCTGGGATGGGTGGATGATCTGGCCAACTGTAGTAAATAATACAGACTTATTTCCAGACTGGCAACAAATATTCTACATTGTTATTTCTTCTCCATCCCTTTAAAATTCAATTACAAACCAATGTAGGAATACTTCTAAACAGCTTAAAGACCATAAATTACAATGAAAAAGCGTGTTCTTTTTGAAACTGGTATAATGAAAGACGTCTTTAGCCATGTGTTAGGTGCTCATGTGAGCAGGAACAGAGTATTCATTTCATTTTGGAGGACATTTATTAAAATACATCACATTTATATGTTGTGTTAGTAGTTACATGACGTTGAGTTGGTTCAGACTCATAGCGACCCCGTGTACAAAAGAACAAAACACTGCCCGGTCTTGCGCCATCCTCACAATCGTTGTTATGCTTGAGCCCATTGTTGCAGCCACTGTGTCAATCCATCTCATCGAGAGTCTTTCTCATTTTGGCTGACTCCCTACTTTAGCAAGCATGATGTCCTTCTCCAGGGACTGGTCCTTCCTGATAACACGTCTGAAGTACGTGAGACAGGTTCTCTCCATCCTTGCTTCTAAGGAGCATTGTGACTTCATTTATTCAGGCAAGAGCTTAAAACTGATAGAAGTATAATTTTCAGGGTTACAATCACAACTGCAATGCACTTTCCAAATTAGAAAACAAAGGATAGAAATCACATTAATCAAATTGGTCTTAGTAATTAATTGTCAATCAAGATGTTCTTGACTTTCAGTGTTGTGGATTTTGTAATCTATAACTATCAACAAAGATGACTGACAAAATTGTGTCTGGAATTCTCAGTTAATCATTTGCTCCTGTTATGTATTAATTGACTAAATTCTTCATTATTTCTTGAATACAAAAAGCCCTATGACTCTTGGTTCATTTTTGAAACTTTAATTAAAGTTATTGAAAGCAAAGTGGCTATTCATTATTGAAAAACTGAAAACCTGAACCTTTGCAAATAGGATCTTTATGGATTTATTCCTGGGGAAAGAATTAAAAAAAAAAAAACTCCAAAGAGACTGTCCCTGTTCTTTGACACAGAAATGCCAAAAAAATATTTTGGAGGGCAAAGGAAAATTAAAAAGGAAAAAAAAAATCTTATTATGTTTGTCAGCAGTCCCTGTTCTTTCTCCTGAAAACATGGTTTTCTGGAGCTCCTCATACTCAAGAGGCCATTTGTATTGAAGGCAAAACACAGAAGAGGTCTTTGGAAACGTCTTGTACTTGAATTTTGAATTCTTTGAGAGAAAGGATGTCTCATTCATGCGTATGACTCGTCCACTGTCACCAATCACTTGGTCCCTGGCACTTGGTAGACACAATGTTAACAGGATACACAATGAGCAGGCAATGTCCATGCCTCATCTCAATTCTTCATCTCAATCCATGCCCCTTTTTCAATTCTCTGGTGTTCTTGTATTGCCAGGATCAAGTTTACTCAGCAGTAGCTTGACTACATGCCAGGATAATTTCAGAGGTGTGAAGGACTGGCTACATAAAAGGCTGCAAGGTACAGAGTGTCCTTTGTAGAAGAGGAAAATCATCTCTTGCATCAACAAATCAATCATGTCAAGATACTTCCAAACACAGTTAAAGGGTTTTAGACCAGTAGGTTACCTCTTAATATAAAAAGCAAACATCTAGTTAATATTTGTTAAATGTGTAGCATTATGCTAAATGGTGAGACTGTTAGTCTGAGAGTTAGGGTAAAGTAGTCATTAAGTAGGAGCCTGGTGGCGCAGTGGTTAAGCAGTTGGCTGCCAACCGAAAGGTTAGTGGTTCAAATCCACCACTGGCTCCACAGGAGAAAGATGCGGCAGCCTGCTCCCGTAAAGATTTACAGTCTTGGAAACCCTATTCTATTCTATAGGGTAGCTATGACTGGAATCAACTCAGTGTTATACGTGTATTTGCTGTTATTGTATAAGCTCTGCTACAGGTGAAACTAAGAATAGTTCAAACCAAATTAAAGTTTATATATCTCTCATGTAAGAGTCTGAGCAATAAAATCTGAGCGGGTGATGCCTAGTTACCACCAATGACTGCCCCGACAGGGAACACAACAGAGAGCCCCTGACGGAGCAGGAGAAAAGTGGGGTGCAGAACTCAAATTCTAGTAAAAACACCAGACTTAATGGTTTGATTGAGACTGGAGGGACCCTGGAAGACACGGTCTCTGGACCCTCTGTTAGCTCAAAACTAAAACCATTCCCGAGGCCAACTCTTTGGCAACGGTTAGACTGGACTATAAGACGTAAAATGATACTTGTGAAGCGTGTGCTTCTTAGCTTAAGTAGATACATGAGACTAAATGGGCAGCTCCTGTCCAGAGGCGAGATGAGAAGGCAGAGAGGGTCAGGAGCTGGTTGAATGGACACAGGAAATCTGGGGTGGAAAGGAGGAGTGTGCTGTCACAGCATAGGGAGAGCAACTAGGGTCACATAACAATGTATGTATAAATTTTTGTATGAGAGACTAACTTGAATTGTAAACTTTCACTTATAGCACAACAATTAAAAAAAAAAAAAAAAGAAAATCTGAGCAGGTGAGGTGATTCTTCTCTGTAGAATCTTTAGGGAATTTGGCTTCTGTTGTCTTTTTGTTCCATTAACCTCATCTGCTTGGTCCAAGATGGCTACTCCCACAGGCGTGGAAGGCAAACAAAGGGCCAAATTCTCCGTTAAGGGCATGGTTTGAAAGTTGCCCTCGTTGCTTTTGCTCACGTTCTGTTGACCAGAACTTAGTCATATGTCCACACTTAGTTGCAGAGGAGTCTTGAAAATTCGTTTTTTATATTGGACAGCCATGTGCCCAACTCAAAATTCTATAACCTGTACAAGGGAAGCAGAAGAGAAAGTTTATTAGGATAAAAACTCTCAGTCTCTGCCACAAATAAACCCATATGAAGCCACAGAGATGGCTTTCCTACCAGAGTTCGGTGGAGTATAATACCAATTTTCCATAGTGCACTTGAATACATGGGGGAGAAGTACTTCTGCATATTCAGTCATATGAAAGTAGGTATAACACAAACCACTGTTCATAACTAAGCTATTTCTGGCATCACGAGGCTCAGAATGGCCTTAACCAATTTACTTGCTCTAACTTTAAGTAATAAATGACATTTTTTATACTTCAAATCAACAGTTGTTTCCTAAATATTATTAGCTTTTTTCTAATTTCTCTGTAGTTCACAAATATCTATTAAATCTGTTCATTCTTTCCAATATTAACTACGCTTATTTTCTCTTTCCTACATCTTCTCTTTTTCTCTTTACTAAATTAATGCTGTTTCTTGCCTTCTTCCCTACTATCTCCTATTTCATATTCTAGATTAGACGATATATAAAATTCCCAAGTGCCCGTTTGGTAGACTCTGTTCAAGGACTCATTATGATGGGAGTTTGATCCTTGGTCTTCCTTAATCACCTTCATATTTCTTTTGAAATCCATTACTTGACTGTCTCTCCCCTAAGCACTAATTTCAGGAGCCTGAGATTTGTTCATGAAGGCTTAATGGATTATAGACTGTTTGTTAGCCTAAGGAAAGAGGTTTTATTTAAAACATAGCCATTTCCAAAAGACTGAAGCAAAAAGATAGTTTAGTTGGAGTGCTTTTTATTGCTTTATACGCATGTACAGGTTAACCAAATTTCTTTGTTCAGTTTTATTTATTTTTTAAGTGGGAAACAACTCAAAAATATAAAACTCTTTCTCCAAAAATGAGAGTATCTTATTCATACAATTTTCTTAGTATGCATTTAGTATGACTTATTTATTGAAATTGTAATAGAATAAAGATGAGCTGCTAAGTGGAACCTAACTAGTGGAAAAAACATGCTAACTTACTAAACTCTTACTGTGCAATAGGAAGAAATATGCCAATTTCTCAGGAAAAGGAAATAGGGTTTTCAAATAATAAGTTTAGAAGTCATATATATACATATATATATTAACATTGGGCAATGACCAGGGCATGAAACCATCTTCAGCATTACTTCATTCAGTAAATGAGAATTGCAAATACCTGCTCGGGAGGAGCAGGCACAGATATGGAGTAAATGCACTCGAATGCACATTCATTGGAACCAGTATAGAGCACGCAACAGATTTCTAGCTGAAGTAGAAGTTCAACCCTCCTTCCATATATAGCTCTCCTACTCTGGGTACACATTGGAAAGGAAGAGAGGAGGCAATTGTATAAAGCCAGAAGTGTGAAATCTTCCGTATATGAAAAATAAATCCATAAATAAGCCATTTCCTGAAAGGGTCTGCATGATTATGTAACCCAGTTCCCCAAAGCGCTAGCTCAGGGGTCAGATCAATTTTGAACACAATGAAAGGATGGCGTTTTCTCCCGCATTATGCAAATACCTTTTGAAAATTTCATATCTACAGAAGATAGGATCATTACATTTGAAAAGTGGACAGGTTACCCGCAGAAAGCATATATTATCTGAAATAAACGTTCATTTCAAAAGGAAAATTTGAGTGACTTGGGGCTAGCAGCAGAAACACCTCTTAATCATAAAAATCAGTTTTAAGAATCTTGCAGGAGGCAAGGGATATATCCACAGACAACTAAGCTACATGCATTTTCCAAACATTAAGTGTAGAATAAGACATTGTAAATAGATTACGTAACAAATGATTGAAGTGGTATACTTAATAGAAATTTCAGAAACCAGTCGGAGGAGCCATTCAACAGAAGGCATTTGCTTACTGGGGTACCGTTTCTCTCTTGGGGAGAAAAGAAGTGGTGGATGAAATATCTTTTTTTAGGTTCCGTGGATGTTTTCAGTTGGTGATTTAGCATGGTCTATAAAGAATTTAGAGAGGCACTGCAAAAGTCTAGCAAGAGCCTTGATTACTAGCTGGAGTTTTCACATAACTTTTAGGTTTTCTCACTGAACATTTCCCTGGGAATCCCCAGCCCTGGCAAATACTGAAGAAAAAAAATCAGGTCATCAAACTGAAGCACGTTATCCTGTAGGATAGCGTTGCTTTGAATGAGAAAGTCAAGAAGAGAATATGATAAGAGTCTAAATCTTTATTTATTTTTATGTTCCACTCCTGTTAATTTATCATTCTTTTCCTCCTCCCACTGAAAAATCTGTGCCCTCAGAAAAAAACCTTAATTTTCAGTGAAAAAAATTAAAACTCTGAAGAGGGAGAGTAAAAACGAGACTTGTCACAAATGTTCATTTTAGTTCTTTGAAACGGCACTTGAGCTGTTAATTAGTTCTCATTTCACAATCACCTCTTTTTATTAAATCCAATATTATTATTAAATTTAGACTTGTCTGGAAAGGCTAAAGAATTGAGATGTGCTGGCCAGGAAAAGGGGGAAGTGAGGAAGAGACTTCCCTTGAGCCATGTTAGACTCTTTGACTCCCTGAACATATCAAGTGCCTAGTTTTTGTTAGCGCTAATTCTTTGCCCAGGTTGTACCTTTCACCATTTACACACGGTTGGTGGAACTCCTAGTTATCCTTTGAGATCCACCTTAAATTGGTTTCTCCTTGGGAGGCCTTCCTCAGCACTCCAAGGAAGAATCAATGCGCCTCTTTTGGGCCCATGTCAATAGTTTATACCCTGGTTATGATCATTCACTCTATAGTTTTAATTATTTTTAGTAAAGTATAGTGTATCCAGCTATTGAAGGAATTACTCATATCTTGATTAAACTACCAGCTGGTGCTTCTCTTGGTTCATGACACCTGAGGCAATAAAATACGTTTTACACAGTAGTTCTTTGAATTAAAGGGGAAAATTGCCTATATCCAATGAATGTTAATTCATATTTGTATTCACAGCCAAACTGACAACTCACGTCTTTTCCATGCTGCTTCATCATCACGCATCTCAACCACAGCTCTTGTGGTGATTGCATGAAGTCAGTAACTTTGTTTTTTTATTTATTTTTATTTTTTTATTGTACTTTAGATGAAGGTTTACAGAACATACAGTTTCTAATTAAACAGTACACATACTGTTTTATGACAATGGTTAACAACCCCATGACATGTCAACACTGTCCCTTCTCAATTTTGGGTTCCCTATTACCAGCTTTCCTGTCCCCTCTTGGCTTCTAGTCGTTGTCCCTGGACTGCTGTGCCCCATTAGTCTTGTTTCGTTTTTTGGGGCTGTCTAATCTTTGGCTGAACGGTGAACCTCGGGAGTGACTTCATTACTGAGCTAAAAGGGTGTCTGGGGACCATATGCTCAGGGTTTCTCCAGTCTCTGTCAGGCCAGTAAATCTGGTCTTTTTTTGTGAGTTAGAATTTTGTTCTACATTTTTCTCCAGCTCTATCTGGGACCCTCTGTTGTGATCCCTGTCAGAGCAGTCAGTGGTGGTGGCCGGGCACCATCTAGCTGTACTGGACTCAGTCTGGTGGAGGCCATGGTAGTTGTGGTCCATTAGTCCTTTGGACTAATCTTTCCCTTGTGTGCTGTTTTCTTCATTCTCCTTTGCTCCTGAAGGGGTGAGACCAGTGGAGGATCTTAGTCTTTTAAGACCCCAGACACTACTCACCAAGGTAGAAAGTAGAACATTGTCTTTATAAATTGTGTTATGCCAGTTGAACTAGATGCTCCTCGAGACCATGATCTCCACAGCCCTCCGCCCATCAATTGTCTCTCAGGGAGTTTGGATGTGTCTATGGAGCTTCCATGACCTTGACTTGTACAAGTTGTGCTGGCTTCCCCAGTATTGTGTACTGTCTTACCCTTCACCAAAGTTACCACTTATCTATTGTCTATTTAGTATTTCCTCCCACCCCTCCCATCACTCATAACCAACAAAGGTTGTTTGTTTTTATGTGTAAACTTTTTCATGCGTTTTTACAGTAGTGGTCTCATAACATGAATGAAACTGGAGGACATTATGCTGAGTGAAATAAGTCGATCACAAAAGGACAAATATTGTATGAAGTCAGTAATTTTGGAAGCATTTTCTTCCCTTATTCACCCAGGGCTTCCCTTCCGTAGTCAGATGGATGAGTGACAAGGGCTTGGAATACTTTATAAGTACAGTTGTTCTATAATTAAATGTAATCAATCTATAATTTATTTTAAATGATAGTATATCAAGTAGGCATGAAACCTAAGCATTTCATTCATCTTCATATAGTCACAGTGAGTAGTACTACTGCAGTCAGCTTAGAAATGTTGTGCCTAGTGAGGAAATTCGCCTTCTCTCCCTATCTGGAGTAATGGCTGTTATAAAGCAGTCACTCTACATTTTGCCTATTCTGGTAATTAAGACAGATTTAAAGGTGCTGCTCTATTCAAATAACTTTAGAGTGAACTCCAAGGAATTTACTGTGATAAACTAGTGAAGCGTTTACAAGTAACTGGTGCTTTGTCCTGTCTCCCAATGGTCTTTCAGTGCAATATAAATTTAGGATTTGCTCAGTTATTTGTGAAGTGGTCTGCATTGCGGTTTTGTGAGAAATCCCCTTATGCCTACTGAGTTGTTCACTCTTTGGAGAGTGATCTTTCATCCTCATTGAAATTTCAAGTTATTTTTTGTCAGATTGCCTTCCAAAGGAAGTCAGTCTGAAAATCTCCCAAAAGATTGGTTTGGAATTTGGTAAATTAAACAATGACAGGATAAAACAAAATTCAGAGCCTGCATCTGTGAAGGGTGTTTTAGAGAACAAAACTGAATTAAACAATATTGAAATGCAAGTTTAAATTTATTTTACTGCTCATATTCTTTCTATTGAAGGCAATTACAGTAGTAAACAGATTTTTCCCCCAAATGGTAATGTTAAGAAACTATTTACTGTTCCTCATTATTGTGTGATGTTTCCATTTATGATTGAGTAGAGACAAAATAGAAAACATGAACAATACTATTTAACGGCCGTCTATTATTAATACATTTACCTTGAGTCACATTTTTAGGGGTAGGGATGGATTTTTATTGGCGTGTTCAAGCTCTCTTGCTCCTTGTAATTAAAGCATGCATTTATTTAGGAGATGGTCATTTGAGTTAAGGGTGTGATTTGTAGCACAGTTTACTGGAACATACGAGGTTTGAAATCCTCAGGGGTGAGAGGAGGCTAGGACTTGGAAAATAGGAACAGGAACACAGAATGTGGAATGTGAGAACTATGCATGGTTCAAACCCTTTCTAGGCATATCATATATGCCCAAGCTAATTTCAAAAGTCAATGTATTTTGCTTAGTCTTGTTTTTTACAAGTCAGGGTTGGGACCAACCAATAATTAAGAGACCATTCCTCTTCCCTCTTTCTTTGGAGTCTTGCCCACATCTCTATCAATTGTGAGGGATAAGGTTTTACCTGGACAGAGAACTTCTATTTTAATAAAAGGTCACCTTGAAAATGAAAGGAAATCACTATCCCAGTGTCTTCTTTTCACCCATCAGTCATGAGGCTACTTAGGTCCGGAAGTATGTTATTTATCATAAGCATAGTTCCGCCTGCCCCAACAAGACAGAAGGAAATGACCTATCCTTTAGGCTTAGCTCAAGCACCATTTCTTCTCCAGGAAGTCTTTCTAGAACTCTACCTCCATTCCTACCTCAGGCTGAATTAGGTGTTCCTCCTGGGTGCTTTGCTTATTATCTTTAAGTGTCTTTCCCTTCACAATGAACTTCACAAGGATAGGGCCATTATCTTCTCAGTTCTCAGCATATGTTGTTGTTTGGTGCTGTCTAGTTGATGTCTCCTCATAGCCACCCCATGTGACAGACTATAAATGCCCCATAGGGTTTTCTAGGCTGTAATCTTTATGGGGGAGCCCTGGTGGCACAGTGTTTAAGTGCTCCACTGCTAACCAAGAGTTGGCAGTTTGAACCCACCAGCTGCTCTGTGGGAGAAAGATGTGGCAGTCTGCTTCCGGAAAGATTACAGCCTTGGAAACCCTACGGGGCAGTTCTACTCTGTCCGACAGGGTCCCTGTGAGTAGGAATCAACTAGACAGCAATGGATTTGGTTTGGTAATCTTTATGGGGGCAGGTCGCCAGGTCTTTCTCTTGTGGAGCCTCTGGGTAGGTTTGAACTGCGAACCTTTTGGATAGCGGCAGAGAACTTAACCGTTGCGCCACCAGAGCTCCTTTTTCAGCATATAGGAAATGCTTATTTAATGAATATATGAATGAATAAATTACTATTTGCTATCTCTTGGTTTCTTTTCATCTTCCTTACAAAATATGAAACATTATAAGAGAACTCTATCAAATGGTTCTGTTATTCTTTTCAGATATTATAAACAGATACACATGTTGTTGTTTAAGTAAGCATAGTGGAAATACTGAGCATTTCCTATCAAATAAGGATGAGAGATAACATATATTTGCTATAAAGATTATTAGCTAGTAACATAGGCTGCCTTGTCACCCTCTGAAGTATTGCAAATTAATTATTTTGCTCTTATTTTATTTTAGTCCATAAATTAACACATTCAATGACAATGTCTATAGTCATGAAACAAACACACAAAAAAATCTCTTCAGAGGTTCTCAGAATGTTGTTCTTTTAGGAAGTCACCTGAGATTATGTGTTTACTGCAAAGATACTAATGATATTCAAAGCAGTTTTAGAATTTCTCTGCTTCTGCTGTCAGAGCCAACTTATTAAATGCACGGGAAATAGTTGCATTTCAGTGAACTAGAGCTCTTTCAGGTTGCAAAGAAAAAACTGTGAGAAACAGAAATCTAAGAAAACCGGGAAATTTCCTAGCAGCCACACAGCCAGGCATCATAGAGAACTAGAACATGTTCACACCAGTTGGGATAGCACAGAAAATCTAGTGAACTGGTCATTATATCATCTCTCTCCACCTGGGGGGAGGGGATGGGGTATCATTCTCGAGGCCGATCTTGTCTTTAATTGCTCTCTGAAGGTGTACTTCTCTTTGTAATGGACCTACTTCTTTCTACTGACCTCTCATTTCCTATGTCTCCTTCTTCTTATTCTTTTTTAATTGTACCACAGCCCCATATCTCCCCAAGAGGAGGTCTACTTGGATTCAATATAGAGAATCCAACAAGAGTGCTCCATAGAGCCCCATAGAAGGATTCCTTTGGGTATGGTCCAGTACTTCTTCTCAGTCTGTTATGGACAGGGTAGCATGACACAAGATTTGGATTGTTACCTACAAGGAACCCTTGTGACCACTTCCCTCAGAAAACTCTGTGAATATGGAAGGCACTTTGGGACGAGGACTGTCTGGTGTAGTTATTTCATAGCTGCTTGGACATATTGATCAGAAGTAGCTAGAGAGATGGAGGAGAGATACGCCAAATGAAGGCCACAGCGAGCAGCCAGATGTCAAGCAGGGGTCAATATAAATTAGTTGTAGGCAATGAGTTAGGCTTGGGTATTGCTGTTGTTCTTAGGTGCCGTCCTGTCATTCCAATCTAGAGACCCCACATGACAGAGTAGAATGGTCCCATACGGTTTTCTAAGCTGTAATCTTTACGGGTACAGTTCAACAGGTCTTTCTCCTGTGAGCCACTGGGTAGGTTTGAACCACCGACCTTTTGGTTATCAGTTGAGTGCTTAAATGTTATGCCATCAGAGCAGTTGCTGTTGTTGTTAGCTGTCATCAAGTGGGCCCCTGCCTCATGGCAACCCTACGTATAACCAAACAGAACACTGTCTGGTCCTGTGCCATCTTCAAGATAGGTTGTGCGTTGAACCATTGTGATCCATAGGGTTTTCATTGGCTGATTTTTGGAAGTAGATCACCAGACCTTTTTTTCTAGTCCATCTTAGTCTGGAAGCTCTGCCGAAACATGATAGCAACATGCAAACCTCCACTGACAGACGGGTGGTGGCTGCACATGAGGTACATTGGTCAGAAAAGAACCAGGTCTCCCATGTGGAAGGTGAGAATTCTACCACTGGACCACCACTGCCCGCCTGGGGAGGAGGGTATAGAAGGGAGAAAATCATGTGAAGGTCCAGGCAGTGTAGACAAATAAAGATCAGCAAAGGAATGTACACTTCGGGGCACAAATAATGTATCTTCTGCTGGTTTTTATTCCTTTAAGTTATATGACCAAAACCCCATTGCCGTCAAGTCAGTTCCTACATTAGCCACACCTTATAGCAAACCACCTCAACTCATCCTACAAATAATTTTTGAGGTCCTCTTTTATCCTGGGCAATGTGCTTCTCTCTTTTATCCACTGAGTAGTTCTGAGTGACTTAAGATTAAAAAGAAAGAATCTAATCCAAGTTTAATGGATCAAAATTTGACATCATTAAGACTGTTTAAATGATAGTCAAAAGAGAGGTTCTGAAGGCTGCATGAAAGGTGCACCCGAGTATATTCTGAGCACTGGCAGACTCTTTGTGACAAATTTCAAAGTGACTTCTTTGAAGGGAACAACACTCATTTTGATCTGTAAGTTTTGATATGTTATTTGAATACAAAATTTTGTCCCATTTCTTTTTAGTTACACATTGGCTACATTAAACCTGAAGTTTCTAAAGGCATCGTTTTGTGTTCTTGATCCTTGCTTAACCCACCCAGAACTTTTGCAGGCTTTTCTTAATTGCGGGTAGCAAGCTTGACTGTTAGAGATCCATCAGTTCTGACCAAGGACTAACCAGTCTGACTGGGAGCCCTCCTTTAACTTGATAATATACCCACTCCTCACTTATCAACATGGTTAGGTTCCAAAGACCAAGTCGGTATGTGAAATTTGACGTTATGTGAAAACAGAGGATGACCACGTCACATCACAAAATGGAGGATGACTACATCATTACATAACTGCCAAATCACATCATTACATAACCACTGAGAATCATGGCCCAGCCAAGCTGACACAAAACCTTAACCATCACAGCCAGCGTGACACGTTTGTCTGCACCTTGGTGTTCATTACTGCCAGATGTATGTTGTTAATGTGCACAATAGTCGGAGAGTAGATTTTTTTACTATTGTCATAAATGCTAAATATCAGCTACCGAGATAGTCGATAAGTGAGGAGTAGGTGTAATACTGTTAGTAACCTGCAAAAAATGAAAACGACTGATGATGCTTTAAATTAAGGATCATCAAACTTTTTCTGTGAAGGACCAGTTAGCGAATACATTAGGCTTTGTCAGCTATGCAGTCCCTGCTGCAGCTACTAAGCTCTGAAGTTGTAGTGCAAAGGTAGCCATAGACAGTCCATAGGTGAATGGTTGTGACTGTGTTCCAATAAATCTTCATTTTATGCACACTGGAGCTTGAGTTTTGCATTGCATAGTTTTCATGTGTCACGAAATCTTCTTCTTCTGATTTATTTTCAACCATTTAAAACCATTTTTCACCCACCAAAAATATAAAAACAGCAGGTGGACGGGATTTGGCCCTCAGACCTTAGTTTGCCGCCGCTCCCCGCCCCATACTTTAAATGAAGAAACCAGCATCTAGGACTTTCACGTGGAAGGTGGTACACTGCAGGGTGGCTGCCCAGTTAGGGCAGCTTCTGGGAGCCACACTGTGGGCAAGTTATCCGCAGCCCTGGTGTAAAGCACTTAAAGAGTGCCATTAAGGTTAAATAAGCTGGCGATGGAGCAGCAATGCTGTGCGTGAGAACCTTTCCCCGGCTGCTGTGAAAATGCTTACTCAAGGCACTGCAGTCCTTGTAAATACCCACAGTCCTTCAGAGGCCCCTTTGTTTAGATCAAACGAGGTGCTAGAATTTATTGTTGCTGTGATTTAAGTTCCTGGACACACAAACTACACTTGCTCTTTTCAAATAAAAGTCAGTTTGGATTTATTTAGAGACTTTGCCCTTATGGAAGTAATATCAGAACAATATGTCTGAGAGAGTGGGACACTCATCTCCTGAACATTCAGCAGAACTCCGGCATGGGTAAATGACTCCTCTCTGGTACTGGGGAAATTCCCACGACTCATAGGAGGATGGCCTTTCCTGGGGTGCCTGACTTCCAGGGGTAAATGCTTCTCTGGTGGTGGCCTTGTGGGTATCAAAGGCAGTGTCGACCATCTGGCCACCTGGCCTTCTCACCCCCAGCCCCTCCGCCCCACAAAGTGTGGCCTGTTTTGTTAAATTCTTACGCAGCTGGCCAAATGCCTTCCGACGCCTAGCAAAGACTGGGCACCCAAGCAAGCCGTTGGAATATCATTTATACGGAAATCCTCCCTCTTTTTAAAATAGTTCTGCATATTTTCATTTTAGGTACTCTGGAGAAGAGGAATGCTTTAATAGATGCACGTGTCTGGGAAAGCAAAGCAAAACAAAACAGGATTATTGGTTGAAATTGCTTATTTCCTGGGAGTGGGAAAACACATGAGCCAATGTTTCCTAACATCAGATCCTCCCCCTCTTAATTCAGAGGATTATTTTTTCTTTCAACGTTGGTGTTTCAGCTCCAGGAGCAAAATGAAAAATCCCTCTCCCTCCTATAGTAAGCATACACTGGTGTGATTACACTGGGGGATTTCTCTCTGCTGTCTTTCTAGAAATAGAAATATACTGGTGTCACGTGGCTATATTACAGCCACATTTGACTGGTAAAAGTACCTCAGCTGCAGGCAAATGGACCCTGAGATAAAATGGAAAGACTTCCTTTGCCAGCCTCATTTGAAGGAAGTGCTCATTATTCAGTCAGACTGTCAACTGCACATAGCCGAGTGCCTTCTTCAACAGCTATGTTGCTTTCTTGGCCACCCTCTGTCCAGCGGAGCTCGGATTTTACCAGTTTTGTTTATTTCTTTAAAACCTTATTCCGTTTCTGTGTTGGTCAAAACCAGCCTTCCTAACTCCAGAGCAAATCAAACCGATAGCTTATCAGGGACCCATCCGACAGCCTCATTTGTTTTCTCTCTGCTGTACAGAGGGAGGAGCCTTTGCTGCCTTGGTGGAGCTTCTCTCGCCTTGTTGGCCGAGAAACTAGCCCAAGAAATAGCACAATCTTATTTATCTTCCCACAGACTTTGTCTTCCCAGTTTATTTCAGAAGGGATGCTCAAGCAGGCAATTCTCATTGATTACAGTAAAGCAGAGGCCTGGTATTTTGCCTATCCCTTCTACTTGTGTCAAAGAACCACGCATACCTTTACAGAGGACATTTGAGGGGAAGTGTGTGACACATAGCAATCTTTATTTTCCTCCTTCTTTTGCTACATACAGAACAACTCATACAAAGCAAGTCAGTGGCATACATTACCTTTTATTTAGCAGTTGGTAAAGAAGAGCGTCTTCAATTTTGGTTAAAGTACTGGTAAATGCAGTAACTAAATGCTACATGAACCTTTTCTTTGGGGAAAAGAAGTACTACGCACTTGTCATTGATTATCTGCACAAATGGGTCATACCTATAGATTTTTCCTTTTTTTTTGGTTCTAAATATGAATTTTGAGAGCATGTGCTTTTTAGTATATGTGTGTAGTAGGGAAATTATAATGCGCCCTGGTGGCGCAATGGGTAAGAGCTCAGCTGCTAACAGGAAGGTCGGAGGTTTGACTCCATCACCAGGTCCACGGAAGAAAGATGTGGCAGTCTGCTCCCTTAAAGGTGACAGCCTGGGAAACCCTAAGGAGCAATTCTGTTCTGTCCTATAGGGGCTCTATGAGTGGGAATCGACTCGACAGCACACAACAAAGGGAAATTATCAGAACAAATCTGAAAGCCATTTTCTCACGATTGCACTTAATTATCTTGCTTAATCATCTTCCAAAACCACCTTCCATTTCCACTTAGAAATTAATTTCTAATTGTTTCTCAGCATATAAGTGCTAACAATAACTGGGTTGGCTCAGGAAACAGCTTTACCATTTGAGGTTTAGAATTCAGAATATTGCCTTTTTCCTTGTAAAAAATTAATGAATTTACTAAAGATTAGCTGATTATGGAATGTACGGATATCATATTTCCTTCCTGTGCACTAAATTCAAGTGTCTTGATCCTATTTGAAATCAATAGCAGTGAGGTGCTGTACATTATATAGATGAGTAATTTATATACATAGCTATTTATAAATTATATAAATGTGTCTGTCATGCATACTGTTGCAATATGTATTCAATTTAATTTAAGACCTTGATTAATTCAGCCTACCCTGGAAATTCATAGCTAATATTAAATTGCATTTAGCAGTAAAGTGAGATGATACTTCATGTAGCAGGAAAGAGGCCAAATAGTATAATGCATTGGTGGATGCGCTGAAAAGTTCCTGGTTTTCTAATAAAGTGTCTCTTTTCTCAGGCTAGATATATATCATGCATTCCCATAAAGGACAGTTTGTGGTTTAGGAAGATTTCTGTGGAGAATAATATTGGGGGGGAGGAGGCATGTTTTACCACAAATTGCTTATTTGTCCTAGGGGGGATCTTTGCCATTTTGGGGGAAATCAGTTACTCAGCCTCAAACATCTTGGTTGCATTGTTAGAGGAGCATTGAACAGTTACTTCTTCTCATAAATAATAATATCCAATGTGCAAATCTTCACAACTTATTTCATAACTAGTCCTTGGCTTTTTAATCTCACCCAAGGCTCTGCTGAGTTCTACATTCATACGTATAATTATATTCTTAGCAGATGGCTTTCTTTACATGTCCCGCAGTCTCTTCCGACCCGACGTTTCCAAAACCAAGCTAACTTATTGTCCAGTTCTGTTTCTCCTTCTACATTCTCTATGTCAACGCGTTGCCAATCACTACGCCATCACCAATTAGAAACCCAGTCAGGAATCGTTCGAGATTTATCTTCTGACTTGTTTTCCTCATAGGCTAATCAATTGTGGTATCTCGTCTATGGTCTTTCCCTAATATCCTTCCACCTGACTCTCTCCATTCCCACCATCACCGACTTAGTTCAGGGACCTGTCTCTCCTCACTAGGATTACTACAATCACCTTCTTAAAATGTGTTCTTTCACCAGTTGTATGGGCCTCCAAATCATCCTTATTTCTTTATCCCAGAGTTTCTCAACCTTGGCCCTATTGACATTTTGGGCCAGAGAATTCTTTGTCATGGGGGCTGTTCTGTTCACTGTAGGATGTTTAACAGCATTGCTACCCTCTACCTAGTAATACCAGTAGCGCTTCTTCCCCAGTTGTGACAGTCAAAAATGTCTCCATTGTCAAATGTCCCTGGGAGCAAAATGGCTTCCAGTTGACTACCACTGCTTTGACCCCATTGTTAAATGCAAGTCCTAGCAGTTAGGTATTCAGTAAATATTTGGGGAAAAAAATCACGATACAACATAATTAACCAGTACCATGTGTTATTGCGTTGACTCTGACTCATGGTGAGCCAATGTGTGTCAGTCTAGAACTGTGCTCCATAAAGTTTTCAAAGGCTGATTTTTCAAAAGTAGATTGCCAGGCCTTTCTTCCAAGGAACCTCTGGGTGGACTTGAACCTCCACCCTTTTGCTTATTAGCTGAGCAACACTTTGCACAACCTAAGAACTCCACAACATAACTGCATGTCATGCAAACATCCAAGAGATAGATTTCTTTGAATTTTGGTGTGGACTGGAATTAAATCAAGCCTCAAAGATTTATTTAGATTGTACATCAATAAAATAAATTTTCATTCCAGGTACCTCCCTCTTTGTTGTGTCTGTCCCTGCCCTCTGCTAGTTCGAGGTCCTTTTCCCATAGTACAGAGCCTTGTCTTCCAAATTTATATTACAATATAGTTTACAAATTGATGTATCAGGAAATGATAGCCCAGGAATCTTCCTAGGTTATCAAAGGAAATAAACGTAATACATATTAAGTAATATTTCTGACTGCCACCTCTTAAATGAATAAAACAAGCTGCAACATATGGGAAATTGAATCTTCTTATCAGCAACTAGCGCTTATTTTCCTTTGTTTAAATGTACTTTTATCTAACATGTGGTAGACTGTGAGAATGGTAAAATATGGAAACAGAGACCAGACCATTTCATTACCGTGTGTTTGTACCCTAATGAAGGCTGTATCCTAGACTTAGATGGTAGGAAGCAAACATATCTTGAGAGACGTGCTATTTTTAGTCATCTTCCCTCTGTTGCAGTTCCCATCTTAGGGAAATAAGACTTGCTAATATTCAGACAATGTGAGTGAGTTCTGGGCTGTGTCAAGAAGAGAGCATTTCTTCAAATACCGGTTAGCATCTAACATGAAAATTATATAAACACCCTTTTGGAAGACAACGATATCAAATCTCCATCCATCTGTAGTCACCTGTCTTCATAATACTTGTAAGCTTTCTTGTGCTTACGGCATCTTAATATTCATGGAGAAGGAAGGATTGGACACATATGCCCTGTCACTTGGAGGGGGACGAATGTATAAAGAGAAGACTTTGTCTGATTAATTTTCAATTCAGGAAATTTTATTTATTTATTTATTTATTATTTTAATATTTTATTGTTCTTCAGGTGAAGGCTTATAGAACAAATAGTTTCTCATGAAACAGTAGTACACATGTTGTTTTATGACACTGGTTAACAACCCCACAACATATTAACCCTCTAACTTCTCAACCTTTTTTTT
>NW_004443941.1:11661957-11678454 GCF_000243295.1 Trichechus manatus latirostris
TGAATGATTAGTTTTTCCATCTCTTTGAAGAATGTTGTTGGTATTTGGATCGGGTTTGCATTGTATTTGTAAATTGCTTTGGGTAGATCAATTCAGGAAATTTTAGCAATGATATTAAATGGAAGACTTAAGTGCACAAAGCATATAGACACCAAAGTTGAATAGCTTTAACACAGAGTCCCTGGGTTATTTATATTTGTTTTTATATACTTGTTTCAAAAGTATTGAGCTTCAAGTTCAGTGAAATGATGTAGGTAGGTAAATTGCAAGCTTGTACCTGTTGATGATCATGATGTTTAGAATATTATAAATTGATAAGTGCATTTAATAGAACATAGTAAGCTCTGTTTATGAGTCCTCTTAACTTAAGTGCCAAAATCAATTTAAATCTATATTCTCAAATAATAATAATAATAATCAGTGAGTTGGTTACAACAGACTATTTCTCAGGAGTAGATATCCTTTCCTGATTATTGGGGGTGCACTGAATTGCAAACTCGAGTTTTATCATAATACTTTCTTTTCAGATAACGTGACTTTATAGGCGCTCTGTGAAGTACTTCTTTACTTGCACAACGATCAGTATTCCTCATGATTTTTTAATGTACTTACATAGCAATGAGATGTAAGAGATTTTTCTAGTTTGGTTGGTTTCATTGTTTGGCTTTTTTTGTTTATCTGTTCATCTTTTGAATAACATTTCTGGCATATTCACACATTGGGATGCTCCAAAATATCTGGTTGATTTCTTCCATTACTAACTCACTGGTTCATAAATCTTCTACCCAAGATATATCTCTAGATCTATGATTTAACGTTTTCTTAGATAGCTTTTTGTTAAAATTTTCTATATTACTTGTCATAAGAGTTGCAAGCTCAGACTATTTCATCCTCTTAGGCATTGCTATTTTTTCAAGTTTTTGTTCTCAAATAAGATGTTTTCTAGAATGTCGGACTGGACACCATTTATCGAAAGGTGAGCTGCATGGGTATTTTGAAACCCTTTTTCTGTGGATCTTGCTGTAGGTGAAAGATTTACATTTATATTCGGATGCATCAAATAATGTCCTAGCAATAACATGCAAGTAAAATTAACCCCAAATTTATAGAAACATTCCATAAAGTGGAATTCTATGAAAATATTTCTGAAATATTTTTCATATACAGATGCATTTAAATGACTTCCTGCTTTTTTTTTAAGTAAATAAAAAATAATCATTTCAGCTTGCACCTTGTTTGAAAATATCAAGTGGTAGATAAGATAAAAAAACCTCCAGCCTCACTGTGGAGATTTTCCTATATTAAGTGGATGCAATGGCGGGAGACTAGTGTTGGGTTAATGAGTAAGGAATGAGTGAGGAGAAAGCATTTATTGACTGCCACGTATCCTGTAGGCACTTTCCTAGATGTTGGGGATACGATGGAGAACAAAATATAGCCTTTTCCCTGGTAGAGATTATAGACCTTTGTGGGAAGCAGCCATTACTAAAAGAATCCAAAATACGTAGTAATTGTAAAACCTTGGTAAGTGTCCTGGAGGAAGAATGCAGATGCCATCAAATCACATAATGGGACACCCTGATCTAGTGTGGGAATCTAGCAAGGTTCTAGAGAACCATCACTTAAACATTGATCTGATGGAGAAGGGGAGTTCACTGTGTGAAGGGGAGAGAAGTGTAGGGTACAAGCTTCCAGGCTGATGGCAAAGCATGGGGGAAATACACTTTTAAGGAACTGAAATGGTATTATTATCCATCATCTCTGACTGAGAATCCACAAAGATCACTGTGCTAGAACTATGTCAGATGATCCCCGTGCAATGAAAACTCAGCAACACAGAAGCCCACAAAACCATTTGTTGCACCTTCCTTCTGCTTATTATGGTTTATAAATTGATGTATCAGGAAATAATAGCCCAGCAATCTTCCTAAGTTATCAAAGGAAATAAATTTAATACATATTAAGTAATATTTCTTACTACCACCTCTTAAATGAATATTTCTGACTACTACCTCTTTTTTTTTTTTGCTTTTCCCCCGCAGGGGATGATTTTTTTAAAAAAATTTTTATTGTTGTAGTTTAAGTGAAAATTTACAATGCAAGTTAGTCTCTCATACAAAAATTTATACATACATTGTTATGTGACCCTAATTGCTCTCCCTATACTGTGACAGCACACTTCTCCTTTCCACCCCTGATTTCCTGTGTCCATTCAACCAGCTCCTAACACTCTGCCTTCTCATCTCACCTCCGGACAGAAGCTACCCGTTTAATCTCAGGTATCTCCTTGAGCTAAGAAGCACGCTCTTCACAAGTATCATTTTATGTCCCACAGTCCAGTCCAGTCTTTGTCTGAAGAGTTAGCCTCGGGAATTGTTTTAGTTCTGGGTTGACAGAGAGACCAGGAGCCATGCTTTCTGGGGTTCCTCCAGTCTCAATCAGACCAATAAGTCTGGTCTTTTTACTAGAATTTGAGTTCTGCATCCCACGCTTTCCCCGCTCCATCAGGGACTCTATTGTGTTCCCTGTCAGGGCGTGACTACCACCACTTAAATGAATAAAAAAAGCTGCAACATGAGAAACTCAGAGAGAGAGAGAGGCCTTTAGAGTTCGTCAAATATAGCCTTGAGAATTATGAGCCAAGAGTTTCTGATTAGGTGGCTACAGAGACAGACGCTGTTATTAGGAGCCATTGGTGATGTCTGCTAAGGTGCAGAAGACACTTGAGCTGAAAATGTTGATAGTACAAGGAGATATTAAATGAGAAGTTCTGGCTCCAGATTCAAATGTGTAGCAGTTATCTGTAGCAGCTAAGGAAAATGTTAGGTAAGCTAAGAAAACAAATCACAGATATATAGGTAACCTGACACCATTCCACTTAAGGAGTATTTCTAAGCAAGTATTAATTAGAGATTTGTCCAATGCATTATTCAGTCTTCATCACTGATGCTCAGTGCTAAATTTAACTTCTTCGTTCAAACTGAAGCCTTCCAGTTCTGTACTAGAAGAAGTAATTATTGAGCCATTTTGTCATGTGCATTTTGTATTTTAAACAAGAAAGATGTTTAAGACTATAAGCAGCCTAATTTTGGTGAGGAATCTTGTTCATTTCTTAAGCATTTCCATAAAATAGTTTATTTAAATTCATCTCCAGGGATGATAGCTTTTTATTTGGTTGAGAAAAAAAAAAAAAGGATTTTCTTTTCAGAGCATCCTAGTAACTGCCTCTTCAGAAGAAGTGAGAGACTACTAATAGAATATGCAAAACAAGTAGCAATAACTAACATTTGTAACATACTTTATGGTTTTACATAGCCATTTCTTCTGTGTTATGTCAGTTGACTATTCTTTCCTGTCTTCGTTCATTCCACCCCCGCTATATGCCAGTCAGCACAGGAGGCTGAAGATGAGCAAGACAGACACTGTCTGTCTTCACAGAGAAGAGTGTTTACAAGTCACAGAAATAGAGAAGAATGCTTATCTCATTATTCCCATGTTATAAATGAATTATCCATGACCCAGAGAATTGGAACAAGTATCCCATGGCAAAAGACCTCTACTTGTCCTTAACGTAAGCCAAAGAAAATGTTGATTTGATTACTTATTGACTTGAAGGCCAGATTAGGATTGATAATGCTGTTAATTGGTAAATTTCCTGATACTCAAAACGTGTGTTTGTTTGCCTCATCTAATCCAAATGATGTTGTTGCTCTGATTAGTCATCAAATTGTGAAGAATTGTTAACTTGGATTTTGCTGGGAAACTGGATCTTCAGTTACAATTTGATTGATTGTGCATTAAATCACTCAGAAAAAAATCTACAAATTGTAAATTATGTAATTGATTAGTATTTTCAAAAAATTCCTCTGATTCACATTATGCAAGGAGTTAATATAAAAACTAGAAAATCAATAATATGGATGAAACTATACCATTTTTGCCAAAATTTGAGTTATAACTTAAGTTCTGAGAATCTGATTAATGCCTTAAAAATACTCTATATCACCTCTTGAGTGATCTATCTAAAATTAGACATAACTGTTTCTCTCCTTGATTGGAAACTGGATCCCCATCATTCAGGAGCAAATTTCAAACTCCTTAATCCATTGCCGTCAAGTCGATTCTGACTCATAGCGACCCTATAGGACACAGTAGGAATGCCGCCATAGGGTTTCCAAGGAGCGGCTGGTGGATTCGAACTGCTAACCTTTTGATTAGCAGCCGAGCTCTTAACCACTGTGCCACCAGGGCTCCTCAAACTCCTTGGCCTGGCATAAAAAGCTCTTTATAATTTGGTCCCTGACTATTTTTTCAGTCACATCTTCTCCTTTCTGATAACTCAGTTAATGCTCCAAAGATGTTAGTATATAACACAAATGGAGAAAAAAAAGGAAAAATAATAACTCTTATTTTGATTAAATATGCTGATGCCTCATACCTAAAATATGAAGTAAATAGAGTTTTGCTTTTGGTAAATGACTGCTTTTATAAGAGTAGAATTAATTTCTCAAGAGTAATAAATATTTTTCTTTAAGCCAAACAGAGTTTAAAATTCTTGCATTGATATGTTTATCCTTAAGGATGGTGAGTCTTTAAAGATGCCCAGAAAGAGTTTGGGATTTCTGCTGCTGATGGGAACCACTTCCGTTCATGTTCTTGGGCACTGGAACTGGTGGACCATACTGCAAATGCTGTTTCCAAAAGAGTTGGCACCAGCTAATGAATTCGACATCAGTGGATCTTATTTTCTGATTCTTACTCGTCTGAATTCCTGGGTTAATTAGAAGCAGTTCATTATCTTTACTCTTTAAACTCTTAATTCGTGAAAGGGGACCTCTTCACTTCCTTCCTTAGGGAAGGGACCAGGAGCACATTTTTACCATCAATAGGAACAGTTCCTAATGGTTCTGTGACTTTAGCAGTTCGCCAGCGTGTCCTTATATGTTTTCACATTTGATCCTCAATTAAAAAACCCAAACCAATTGCCATCCAGTTTGTTCTGACTCATAGCAACCCTATAGGACAGAGTAGAACCGCCTCATAGAGTTTCCAAGGAGCGCCTGGTGGATTAGAACTGCCAACCTTTTAGTTAGCAGCCATAGCTCTTAACCACTGCACCCACCAGGGCTCCTTGATCCCCCTAAATGCTAAGTGACTTCACTGTGGTTACAAAAGATAGAATTTGAATCCCAGCAGAGGGACATTTTCACTCCACCAAGGCTGTCTGCTGGTGGAGACCGAGCCCTGCCATCCTATTCATGCTACCAGCACAAGGGACACAGCAAGGTTTTCATGCTGTTGTTTTACTCTTATGGATTTTTAATACAAAATAATAAAGATGCCACTTAACTTACAACATGGCCCCCAAAATGTACATTTTTAAAACCCTAACCTAAATTTATTCAAAATGGGCTCTAAGTCTCCAGAACTTAAGAACAAAAACAAACATACAAACAATTATCCAAACAACAACTAAAACAAACAAATAAATACTTCTCCATAATCATATTCTTCCCTGTAAGAGCATTCTGTTTCCACTTTGGACTTGAAAGAGTCTTGCGTTAGAGACCCTGTACTACCAATCAGCAGACGTCAGAGAGCTGAATTAACGGCCACGTCGGTGATTTAATATTAACAAAGTTGTTAGCTGTGCTCGAGTCATCTCCAACTCATGGTCACCCCCATGTATAATAGAATTAAACCTTTTCTGATCCTGTACCTCAAGATTGTTGGTATGCTCGAATTCGTTGCTGCGGTTATTGTGTGGTGTCTTCCCACCTAGGAGACTCATCTTCTAGCACTATGTTGGACAATGTTCTGTTGTGATCAGTTGGGTTTTCATTGGCTAATTTTCATAAGAACATCACCAGGCCTTTCTTCCTAGTCTGTCTTAGTCTGAAGCTCTGCTGAAATCTCTTCACCATGGATGACCCTGCTGGTATTTGAAATACCCATGGCATAGCTTCTAGCATGATAGCAACTTAAGCCACCACAGTATGACAAACCCGCAGACAGGTGGCAGATTGACAAAGTAGTCAACATTGACTGTCTACTGTATTTGTCTTAGGGGTAAATATTGTTATCCTCATTCTATCAGACTGAGGTTCTGATAGGTTAAGTACAGCTTGAGATTACATTGCTATTAAGTGGAGAGTGGGATTTCAACACTGACCTGTTGGACTTCAAAACCAAAGATTCATGCTTCACACTACATGACTACAATATATACTAACTGTGTGCTTAGTGAGAGTCCTGGGGGTGCAGTGGTTAAGAGCTCGGCTGCTAAACAAAAGGCTGGTAGTTCAAATCCACCAGCCGCTCGTTGGAAACCATATAGAGCAGTTCTACTCTGTCCTATAGGGTTGCTATGAGTCAGAATCGACTCAAAGGCAACAGGTTGTGTGGTTAGTGAGGAGCCCTGGTGGTGGAGTGGTTCAAGTCATCTACTGCTAACCAGAAGGTCAGTGGTTCAAAACCACCAGTGGCTCCATGGGAGAAAGATGTGGCAGTCTGCTTCCGTAGAGATTTACAGCTTGGGAAGCCCAAGGGGGCAGTTCAACTCTGTCCTGTAGGGTTGCTATGAGTCGGAATCGACTTGACAACAATAGGTTTATATGGTTAGTGCACTCATTCATGATAAGTGATAACCTCAGAAAATCTCAGGAGATTGGTGGTTCAAAATCATATTTATTTGAAGCAGTCTTATTAAAACTTATTCTATAAAGTAGGGATGCATTTTGTAACGTGAATAATTAACTTTTAATGCATCTACCTTGTAAGCTTAGCTTTCTCCTGGAGTACTTTTTCTTAATGGTTGGGAAACCTGAACTAAAATTCCAAATAAATTAACATATAAAGTTGAAAGTAAGTGGTGTAGCATCCACTGCCGTTTTAAATTCTTTTCTACTCTTTTGAGATGATGTTTTCAAGCCTGTGTTCACTTTTACTTTTCTCCATTTTCTACGGTGATTTATGAACCATTTAATATTTTGTTATCTCTACTAATTTGAAAATGATTCTTGGCACTTTATTAACAGCAAGAGCTACGAAGCAAATATTTTATCTTTTAAAGTAGTCTATAAACAAGCACCATTGAAGGCTTTGTGGCTGTCCTTAATAAAATGGCAGAACATATTTTCGGCTTGATTTACATACAAAGTTTTATCAGAATTGTTTTTGTTATTCACGTAAAAATTTCAATTAATGAATCATTACCTTATTAATATTTTACTTAGCCAAGGATGATTCTTAGTGGCCATAATGATA
The DNA here is from genome assembly GCF_000243295.1 of Trichechus manatus latirostris. Taxonomy (NCBI): domain Eukaryota; kingdom Metazoa; phylum Chordata; class Mammalia; order Sirenia; family Trichechidae; genus Trichechus; species Trichechus manatus. The sequence continues at coordinate 11,669,224 of NW_004443941.1, forward strand.
CTGGGGTGGACAACAAAAAGAATTAGCTTTGGGTGGGAAAGTAGGCCAAATGAATAGCATCTTTTTTGGTATTTTGTTACCCAGGTTTGAATATTTGCTTATGCAGTGGTTAAGAGCTTGGCTGCTAATCAAGAGGTCGGTAGTTCGAATCCACCAGCTGCTCCTTGGAAATTCTGTGGGAAAGTTCTACTTTGTCCTATAGGGTTGCAATGAGTCAGAATCGACTCAAGGGTAACAGATTTGGTTTTTGGGTTTAGTGTTACAAATATTTTGCTAAAATGTTATGCTGAGTGCCCGTCATTATCAAGGTATGCATTATATTGATAGATTTTAACTTTTGTCATTTAGATTGGATCCATTTCCAATTAAATGTAAAATGGTGACACCCATATAATAGAAACTTGATATCCTATATCTTAGTGCAGTTTCGTGGATGAGAGTGTCATTTGACAAGCAACTGATGGGTCATTTGATGAATGAGGTGGGAGCAGTAATAGCATCAGGATTATTTCTATTTGGACAGGCCACTGATTTGAAGAGTGGTTCCCAGGGAATAGGAACATGTTAGCTGATAGCCCAGAGAAACGATGCCACAGATATCAGACTGTTTCTTTGAACACACGTTCTTTTAAATCTTAAAGCGTAAAATAAGAGCAGAGAAACTTGAACTTTGTATGGAAGGTGAGTGGACGGTTTGTGACATAATGGGATAAGCGTGACATTTTGTCTTCGGCATTATTATTTAAAGAAGGTACCTTGTTTGTAATGAAAACACTACCTCTAGATTATTTTAATGTTTTGTCGGGCCAGCGAGCCATCATTAAGTTCTTTTACGTTTTAAACAATCCCATTTTTTACTAGAATGATTCCAAACAATATCAGGACTGTTGTTTATCTCAACCTGCTCACTGTATTTCTTTCCACTCTCATTGAATGCCACCCTAACCTGCAGATTTTCTTTTTGTTGCTGTTATTTTTAACCCCAAACGGTCACTTACTCACCAAAGCTACATTTTTCTTTTCTTTTTTCATTGTGCTTTAGGTGAAAGTTTACAGAGCAAATTAGTTTCTAAAGCTACATTTGTATCTTTTGGTTTTGGTGCTTTTGTAGAATTTTTTTCTGAGAAGGTAAGATAAATGCTACCATAATTCAATAAGCTGTTTAATACCAAGTGTCAATGAAAAAGCCTTATAGAGAGCGTTTATTCAAAAACTAAAATGGCCCTCAGTGATCCTTTGGGCCCAATCTAAGTGGTTTATAAATGAATGATACACTGAGATTTTTTTATTTTATTTTATTTTATTGTTGTACTTTAAGTGAAAGTTTACAATTCAAGTTAGTCTCTCGTACAAAAATTTATACATACATTGTTATGTGACTCTAATTGCTCTGCCTATAGTGCGACAGCACACTTCTCCTTTCCACCCCTGGCTTCCCGTGTCCATTCAACCAGCTCCTGACCCTCTCTGCCTTCTCATCTCACCTCTGGACAGGAGCTGCCCGTTTAGTCTCATGTATGTACTTGAGCTAAGAAGCACACTCTTCATGAGTATCATTTTATGTTCCAGAGTCCAGTCTAATCTTTGACTGAGGAGTTGGCCTGGGGAATGGTTCTAGTGCTGGGTTGACAGAGAGTCCGGGAGCCATGCTCTCCGGGATTCCTCCAGTGAGATATTTTTTTACAGAGTCACTATCCATGATAATGTGATTGACAGCAGTGGGGCTTGATGTTTTGAGCCATACAGAAGATTCCATAGAGTCACCAGTGCCTCGGTAGTGCTGGTAATTTAAATGCCACCCAGAATGTTGTACTTCCCCCCATCCCCAATAGTATAATAAATACATATTTATGATCGTAGTAAATTGTAAACAAGGATGTGAAGCAAATGAAACATGCATCAAAAACAAAGAAAACTGAGAATGGGAGCCACGCCTTCTACCCCCCTGTGCAGAAGTCCATATATGCTTTTGGTAGTTGTGTAAGAAAATACAAACTAAAAAACCAAGCCAGTTGTCCTTGAGTCATGGCAAGTCTGTGGGTTTCAGAGTAGAACTGTGCTCCACAGGTAGATCGCCAGGCCTTTTTTCCAAGGCTCCTCTGGGTGGATTTGAACTGCCAACTTTTTGGTTAGTAACTAAGCTCTTTAGCATTTATGCCACCCAAGGACTCCTAGACATACTATAAAAACAAAAAACATTGCCGTGGAGTAGATCCCAACTCATAGTGACCCTACAGGACAGAGTAAGACTGCTCCATAAGGTTACCAAGGCTGTAAATCTTTAGGGAGGCAGACTGACACATCTTTCTACTGCAGAGCAGATGATGGGTTTGAACCACTGACTTTTTGGTTATCAGCCAATTGCCTTAACCACTGCATCACCAGGGATCCTTGAGACACATTATACTGTAACATTAAAGGCACTTTGTGTCTTACTGCGTGTGCTATGCAATCAGTCCAGTTCAGATCTGTCATGAGGACATTCTAAAATGGTTAAAGTCTATTTGTTAACTTCTCTTTTGAGCTTGGTACTCAAAACAAAAATGCCCCAGACATTGTGTTTTTATAACCTCCTGGTTTACAAAAGAGAATGAAAGATCAGATCTACACTGGACTCCTCTTGGCCAGGCAGTGTGGGCTGCCCACATTCTTCAGGAAGCCAGCTAGCAGCACTCGCGGCTCAGGCACCAGGCTCATATTCCCAGCTGGGGAAAAAGTCTTGAGTTCTTAACAGCGCGTTCCATTCTCATGGCACTCTCCAGCTATATGTATCTCCTGAATACAAGTGTTAGCTTTTATTTTTTATAACTTATTTTTTTAGCAGCGATGTGGTATTGATAAGGTGAAGGATTGTCTACGAGGGTATAAAAATTGAGGTGCAAATACATACCACCCCTTAGATTCAAAAGAGGCATCAGAGAACCCTCTTTTTTTCTGTCCTTTTTGAGGGTCTCACCTGTCCATTGTCGAGTAAGCACTACTTGAATACCTAGGCAATTTTCCTTTGAATATTTCCATTTTGCAGTTTAGTCTTCTGGTTTAAATTGGCTGGTAAAATTGCAGATCGTGTTTTTTGCAAGGTAGTAATGGGCTATAATAGGCTCATTATTATCGTCATAAGGCGCACTGATTGAGCCACTCAATTCATTTTGCAGTATGCAGGGCACGTTAAACAAACATGGCCTTTGACACTACCATTATAAAGCAAATTATTTCCAGTATTTAATACCTGCCATTGAGAAAAAGGAAACCCTGGTGGCGTAGTGGTTAAGAGCTGCGGCTGCTAACCAAAAGGTTGGCAGTTCAAATCCACCAGGCACTCCTTGGAAACCCTATGGGGTAGTTCTCCTCTGTCCTATAGGGTTGCTATGAGTTGGCATCAACTCAGCGGCAACGGGTTTGGTTTTGCTTACTGATAAAAAGGTGCTAAAAATCCACCAGGCTAGGATTAGGCAGTTTTCTTATAAATTTTAAGGAGTTATATTTGGAGAAAATTAGAGTTCCATAATTCATGCAAACTTACAGAACAAATTCCACTAAGATAGGATAGAGATTGAAAATATAAATGAATTAGAGGTGTTCAATGAATTAATAATTTATTGGCATTGTAATGTCTGGGCAAAGAATCTAATCCTGTCAAATACAAGTCAAGGTTCTTGCTGCTATTGTAAGTTAAGATGCTATTATAAGTGAAGACCACAAGACCTGAATAGATTTATTTCCTGTCTGAAACTTGGATGTTGAAAAAGAAGAGGGTTTTTAGAATATACTGCATTTGGATTTTTATGCAAATATTTGCCTTCAATATTTTTAGAAATCCAATGCATGTGCTGAGTAAAGCAAGTTAGGCTAATATTTGACAAATCAAATCTTTGTTGAAGTTACAGTCTGCAAATCTTTATTGATTTTCATAGAATTTTTATAAGCTATAGCTTCTTGCAATAATCATCCCTCCAGTTAAAAACACAAGACTTAGGCAAGTAGACGTGGTTTACTCTGTGACTGTTCATTTATTTTCCATTCCAGCAATTTTCTTCAACTGTCATTCTGACATCTAAATTTGGTAGTTCATCATAAAAGATAGCATAGTTGTCCAGTAACTTCACTTCCAATTATTTAGGACTTTTAAAGGAGCAGAACAAATGGAGTGATGATATTCTTGGTGTTTAAAGAAACTTTTTTATTTTGCTCGGCCTCTTTTGCAGAAATCATGGTCAATACCTTGTCATTCAAGAGAAATGAAGTCATCTAAGCTGTTTGGCATCAGCTGTGTAACACATACCACACTTCTGTCCTGAGTCCCAGCGCACAAAGAGCAAATCCGTTGCACTGAAGCCTGCTTTTAAATGTTGGCTGAGTTCATATCTGCAGAGTTAGACTGCAGGCTTCAAAGCTTTATCTAGGCACGATAAACTACTAACTATATTTTTGGATTTTATCTTTTCTTCCAAAGAGCTGAAAGCTATTTCTCACTATTATTTGTTTACCTTTAGATTAGGTACTGCAGTATCGTGTTCATTTTAGAGATTAAAAAAATGGAGGTAATACCTTTAGAAAATTAGACATCAAATTTACATTGATAGGTAGTATCTATTTTACATAGATTTTAGTTTCCTTTTTCCCATTTATTTTATCTATTTTTTTCACACTCTCCAATAATCTCTCTTGAAGTGTCCATGCCAAGTCAAGTTAACTTGGGCTTTTGGATTCTGTGTATAAATACCAACTATATCCCTGCCTATATTTTTCTTAAAATTTCTCAAAATCATTCCTCCTTAGGCCTTTCTACCTTATTAAGCATGGGGAGCTTATTAAAATCCAGTTTCTCCCAAATAGATTTGATAAAGGCCTATAAAATGATATTTACACTTTAAATTTTAAAAATATCTGATTTACCAACAGCATCACCCCATAAAAACATACAGGCATCACCTTTTGGGGTAATGAGTGCTGGGAGTTTTTGCATGATTTGGGGGTAAAATTGAAAAATGGAAGAAGTTCAGAAAAAAGGGAAATGAAAACCGTTTAGGGGAACTGACTTGGGAACAAACTAATGTGGGGTTGACCTAATTAAGCTGGCTACATTAAGCAGTTTCAGTGGATCTGTATGATAAAAGCCTATAAATGTCATTCCTGGGTGGAAAAAATCTGTCTACATTTGGATAGATTGCCAGTTTTTCCTCCCGACGTGGTTGTATCCATGTTTTTCTGCTTTTGAACAATGTTAAGAGGGTATTTCCGAATATCCTCTCTGTCGAACTTGTTTATGTTTGCCCATCTGATAGGAGAAAAATGGTAGCTCAATATTGTTTTCATTGGTTGTTCAACATTGATGTGGCTTAACATATTTTTGTGTGTTTAGAGGCATTTGTTTTTAATGCCTGTACACCTTTTTGAGCTGTTTTACCAGTTTCTTACATTGGTGAGTTGCCTGTACAAACCTTTTGCCCATTTCTCAATTGGATTGTGGACTTTTTTCTTATTGATCTATAAAAGCTCTTTATATACTCTAGAAATTAGGTTGTTTTTTCCCCCCCATTAAAATTTTGTTTTTTATTTCTCTTTTAATATGTAGCTTGTGTTTTCTCTGTGTGTGTATGTGAGAGCCTGTGTGTTTGTGCAATTTTCTTCTGAATGTGGAAGATTTGTGATCCTTTTATATATATATTTTTATAATTTATATAATATATTTCAGTTTTTTTTCAGGGGAGAAATATAAGTTTTAGGCTGTAGGTATTGGTTTCCTATTTTGAAAGAGGAACAATTCACCGTGAATTTCCACTTCAGATGGGCATTGTATTTCTGTCATAGTTTGATTTGCTCTCCAATTGTTGCTGTTACTTCCCCCATGCTCTTTTAGCCTGTTTTAATTTCCTTCATCTCTTCAAGATCTTGTCTCAGATAATGCATATTTGCTTTTGATTTCATGCAGACTGGAGTGTTCATAGTTTTTAACTAAATTGTGGAGGAATTTTTTTTGGTATTTATTCTTCACTTGCCACCTTTTTTGTCACATTGATTTTTTTTGCTCCAGATTTCCAACGAGGTTTGTTGCTCTCGGGGTCAGGTTTTGTCAAATGACAATGTGGGGGGAACACGGGATTGGCAAACTAGGGAAGCAGGCAGCTGCATTATCGTCTGCCGACTCTTTCTTCATCTTTACGGACTCACCTGTGCTTGTGGCTAAGTCTCCACTCCTGGGTCGACAGGTGTTTAACAGGTTCACAGTGAGCTCTGGATGTCACGGGTCTCGCCTATAGTAATACCATTTATTTCTCTTCAGCTGACCAAGGTGAATGACTACACAGTTTATGGTTACATACTTTTTCCCCACCATATTGCTACACTCATAATCTGCTTTCTGTAGAACGGCCAGCCTGTGCTTCCTGAGTTCAGTCCTGCCTCTCTGGCTCAGGTACTACGCTCCTGCAGTTTGACTTCTCCTCCTTCTGAGCTCTTGGATGGGCTCAGACTGCACTGTCCTTTGCCTCAGAGCTGCCTCCCTGAGTGGCTTTGTCTCTACCTACTTCCGATTTCCAGTGCAACAGGCAGCACTTCTTCACAGACTAACCGTTTGTTTTACTAGAAAAGTATTTTGTTAGTCTTCTTACTTTTTTTTTTTAAATTTGGTTGAGAGGTTAAAAACTGAGGGAAAAAATACCATTATTCTACCATCTTTCGCTAGAACACCCAGGTTTTACATTTTTTAGCAACACCAGTTATATAAATAATTCTAATAAATTAATTTGAAATAAAGGCAACACCCATGAATAGGTTTGTCCATTAATCTATCATATTTCTTGAAATCCCAAAATGCACCTTGAGTTGTGCATTTGCAAGACAGCAACCTATAAAATTTTGTCAAAACGTGTCACCTGCTCTCATTGGGTTTCAACTTGTCCTAATATATTTCAACACTCTGATAGTTCAGACAGAAAGCACCATTTTGAGTAAGATAGAGGAAAATAGAATTTTACCGAAATAGCCACCCATAAAATATCCTCTAGTTATACCACACCAATAAAAAGTGAAATTTTCAGTAACCATTTCGATGTTGGAATGCAAGAGAGGAAGGAATGAAACAATAACCACCATTTTTCCCTCCACTGAATCTTATTTAAAGTCCTCTGTGGAAGGTAAATAAAATTTACCCTGCAGACAAAAGTATATGGTAGTCTGTCATCCTTACGTAAATTTAATTGTGATATTTTCCAGTGTTGGCAGCTAGATATAATTACCAGATTTCCCAGGAGTTTTGAAGGATGATTTCACGCAGGTAGCCTAACGATTAATTGCACGATATTGGTACTTTCATGTTTCGTCTAAAAATTGTTCAGTGGTTGGTTTTTGCATTGTTTTACTATAATATTTACTTATAGGCAACACTTGTGTTAGTATTCAGAATTGCTTTCATGTGCATTATCTCATTGCAAGTATGCAATTATTTATATATATTTATATATATATATATAGATATATATATATTTATATATATATTTATATATATATATATAGATAGATAGATATATAAATTGCTGTCGAGTCGATTCTGACTCATAGCGACCGTATAGGACAGAGTAGAACTTCCTCATAGAGTTTCCAAGGAGTGGCTGGTGGATTCAGACTGCTGACCTTTTGGTTAGCAGCCAAGCTCTTAGGCCACTGTGATGCCAGGGCTCCATGCGCTTATGTAAGTATGTATAATAATGTCCATATACACAAATGACCTGAGTAGAAGACAATGATTTGAAAATTTAAAATCTATATACATATCTATACATAAATAAAAAAAATTTGCATATCTGCTATAGTTTTATAGTGTCCATACACTGTATTTATGATGAGAAAAAAACTAGAATTCAAAATTTTGATAGTTTTGAATTATGATGAACTAAGGTGTATCTTTTACTTTTGCTGGCTTAATAGGCAAGGCTTAATAAGCAATTTAAATAGTGAAGATCTCAGGTTTTAAATACTTTTGAATACTTCAGAACACTTCAAAAACAAGCAGCAATACTACTTAAGGCACGCAAATTATTACAATGTTCCAATAGTATTTTGTTTTTGAAGCAGACTTTTCTAGAAATACTCAGTGTATCTCAGTTTAGTTAGTGTATGTATCACATGTTTACAAAATAGTCTGCAATTCACGTGTTCCTTCTCTGCATTTACACTGAGATTACTGGTAGGTGGAAATCTTGTCATACATAATAAGAAGCTGATGGTGGCCATCAAAAGTCTCATTTATTTCCTAGCCTCTTTTACCACGCCCACCTAATATCTATATGACATCTGGGATTCTCCGGCGTTTGTTCTAAGTCATCTTTGTTTGAACCTGGAATGCATGCTTTGTTTGGTGTAAATGGGGAAGTTCTGTGAGACTTGAGCAAGATGTGTAGGGGGTCCTTATCATACCGACTGGGCTTTTAGTTTTTGTTTTTTCTACTAAGGTCTTATTTCTTTGTATGTCCAAAGAATGGAAGCTTTTTGTGGGGTGAAATAACCAAACAAACAAAAAAGGAGTGAGATGTAAGGGATCAAAGCGCTTTTCTCAAAGTGTAGCTTTCCCACTGCTTAAGGCTCAATGGTAAACCCTACTTTGGCAGAACCTCTGGTTCTCACGTGGTAAGAGTGATTTTCAAAACACTTACGTTAATTCAAATTTGCAGTTTTAAGAGTGCATTGTTTCCAATCTCATTAGAAAACTCAAGAACAAGTTGACAACACAGCAGGCATTTGGCAGGTTCAGAAAAAGTGTCTTTCTTTTAAAAAATTTCAGACTTTTCCTGGTTAAAAATTAATATATGTTTATTATAAACTGTATGGGCAGTATGGTGATGAAAAAAAAAAAGAAAGAAAATTAAAAGCACCTATGGATTGATGCAGAGGCTGCAACAATGGGCTCAAACATAGCAACGATTGTGAGGATGGTTCTGTTGTGCATGGGGTTGCTGTGAGTTACAATCAACTCAACGGCAACAGGTTTGGTTTTGGTTTTTTGGTATAATTCCATTGGCCAGATATAATTTGTTGTTATCATTTTGATGTATTCCTTTTCAGTGTTTTAAAATGAATATATATTCTCACTTAAGATGAAGGCTTACAGAACAAAATAGTTTCTCATTTAACAATTACTACACATGTTGCCCTATGACAATGGTTAACAATCTCACAACACATCAACAATATCCTTACTCATCCTTGGGTTCCCTATCACTGGCTTCCTTGTCC
>NW_004443941.1:11679031-11710172 GCF_000243295.1 Trichechus manatus latirostris
AAAAAAAAAAAAAAGAATATATATAAGTAAATACATAGACGTAAACATATATTTTAAAAAGTTGGGAGAGATGTGTTGTTGTTGTTGTTGCATTGTTAGGTGCTGTCAGGTTGGTTCTGACTCATAGCGACCCTCTGTACCACAGAAATTAACACTGCCTGGTCCTGCGCCATACTCACAATTGTTGTTATGTTTGACCCCATTGTTGCAGCCACTGTGTCAGTCCATCTCCTTGAGGGTCTTCCTCTTTTTCACTGACCTTCTACTTTACCAAGCATAATGTCCTCCTCCAGGGACTGGTCTCTCCTGATAACATGTCCAAAGCACATGAGACAATGTCTCCCCGTCCTCGCTTCCAAGGAGCACTCTGGCTGTATTTCTTCCAAGACAGCTTTGTTCGTTCTTCTGGCGGTCCATGGTATAGTCAATATTCTTTGCCAACACCCGGGAGAGATAGTACATATATTTTATACCTGCTTTTATACTTAATGTGAGTGGACAGTTTTTTGGTTCAATAAATATTTTTAAAAAACATTTTAAGATAAAAAGTAAAACCTAAAGAGGTAGGCACATTTTGCACTGAAGTGCACTCTGGCTGTCCTGCCAGGCTGATGGGAAGAACCCATATAGTGACCCTGGGAGAAGAACCCTCTTCCCCATGTAGAGCCACCCTGGAGGATGTGACCATGGTCTGTGTTCACACTGGGTTGAAAACAGCCCCACTGCTGGAACCAGAGACTCAGTGAGACGAATCATGCACAGCAAAGTGCATTTATACCAGAACTTTAAAACACCCACATTGGATTAAGTCTAAAGTCCTTTGCTGCTGTTAGCTGCTGTCGAGTCGATTCTGACTCATGGTGACCCCACATGTTACAGAGTAGAACTGCTCCATAGAGTTTTCTTGGCTCTAATCTTAATGGAAGCAGATTGTCAGGCCTGTCTTCTGTGATACCACTGGATGGGTTTGAACTGTCAATCTTTAGGTTAGCAGGCCAGGGCGAACTATTTGTGCCACCTAGAGATCTTTCCAAAAACCAAATCCACTTCAGATGAGTTGGTTCCAACTCATAGCAACTCTGTAGGGCAGAGTAGAACTGCCCCGTAGGGTTTCCTAGGATGTAATCTGTATGGAAGCAGAATGCCATGTCTTTCTCCCGGGGAGCGGCTGGTGAGTTCAAACCTCTGACCTTTTGGTTAGCGGCTGAGTGCTTAACCACAGTACCAACCAGGGACCTTTACTAAGGCTTAAATTCAGTGGCATCTAACCTGTTAGGTATTCTTTTTCTCCTTGGTAAAATTACTACATCTTGTATTTTGACTCTGTAGCCAGACAAATAAAATTTCCTTAATATACGTATGGATAGCAGTTTGTCATCCTTATTTACCTTTAATTATGATATCTTCCATCATTGGCAGCTAGAGATAATCACCAGATTCCACCCCTCTCTTTTAAAAAATAAAGGTAAATCTCATTGATGGGAAGCTCAATGAAAATACTAATATACCCGGTTTATAGAAAGAGAAAGACAATACAAAGAAACTGAGCTAATTTGCACATCTGTATTGTTAGACACAAGGAGAGAGCAATGAAAGCCGCACCTTATTCTCGGTCAAGCATTATGTTCCTTAGATTGTGCTGACAAGGAAAATAGAGTGGACATTCATTAGGAAAAACAAGTGACACACAAAGTGCAGGATGAGAAGAGAAGAAGCATGACGTGCAAGAGACCCTGGTAAGGGCAAGCGGCTTAAGTGGAAAATACAAGTCAATTTAAAGAGATTGAGAAGGAAAGATGAAGGGAGGACAAGAGAAGAAGTATGGAGGGTAACATTCAATGACTTCTTGGCTCAGAGGAGAAAATTCAAAATACTAAATCAAGAGCTAGAGGGGAAATATGATATAGTATGTTCTTTCTATTCGTATTTTAAGAGTAATTAAAACTAACAAAAAGTTTATTTTCAGTATCCATGGTGAAGAGCAGATCCAAACACTTGATTATGAAGTTCTCCAGAGCACACACTTTTCTTTTTGTACAGCCAAATATTTGTATTTTGCTGCCTATCTGGTAGAAGTAGTACTACGGGAGGAAAAGAAAAGAAGGTACAGTTTTCCACATGAGATTTTTTTTTTTTTTAATTTTTAGTTTTTTTCTGCTTTAGGTGAAAGTTTACAGAGCAAATTTGTTTCTCATTCGATAATTTATACATAGTGTTCTGTGACATCAGTTGCAATCCATGCAATGTGTCAGTGCTCTCCCCGTTTGGACCCTGAGTTCCCCGTTTCCATTTGTCTGGTTTTTCTGCCCTTTCCTGCTTTTTCATCTTTGCTTTCGGGCAACTGTTGCGCTTTTGGTTTCTTAGAGTTGATTGTTCTAAGGAGCACAGTCTTCACATGTGTTATTGTTTATGTTATAGGCCAGTCTATTATTTGGTTGAAAGGTGATCTCCAGAAGTGGCTTCAGTTCCAAGTTAGAAGGGTGTCTAAAGGCCACAGTCTCGGAGGTTCCTCCAGTCTCAGTCAGACCAGTAAGTTTGGTCTTTATTGTGAATTTGAGTTTTGTTCTGCATTTTTCTCCTGCTCTGTCTGGACTCTCTTGTGACCCCTATTGAAGTGGTAGGTAGTGGTAGTTAGGCACCATCTAGTTCTTCTGGTCTCGGGCTGGTAGAGGCTGTGGTTCCTGTGGGCCGTTAGTTCTTCAGATTAATTGCTTCCTTAAGTCTTCTGTTTTCTTTGCTCTCCTTTGCTCTAGAAGGGAAGAGACCAGTTGCTGTATCCTAGGTGGCCACTTGCAAGCTTTTAAGACCCAAGACACTACTCACCAAAGTAGAATGTAGAACATTGACCTTATGAGCATGTTAAGCCAATTGACTTAGATGTCCCCCAGGACTATGGTCCCCAACCCTCAAGCCCGGTAACTGTATCCCATGAAGTGTTTGGTTATGTCTAAGAAGTTTCCCTGACTGTGCTCCTTATGTGCCCCATCATATATATGAATATCCATGCAGTACATACAAATATGTATGTAGAAATATCCACAACTTAGTCTATACATGCACGTGGGTATACTCCCGTATGCCCTCTCATACCTGTTCAACATCCATATCTGCCTGTGTGTCCACTCGTAAATTATTGTTTTTTTATTACTGTTGTTGCAGCGTTGTGTATGTTGTATTTACCAGAGTTGTCTTTATTGTTTCATACCTTTCGGTATCTTTCTTTGCCTTGGTCATGTTGTGCTGACTTCCCCCATATTGTGTATTGCCTTTCCCTTCACCAAAGTTAACATGCAGATACTATCTAGTCAGTGGTTTTCCCTGCCTTGCTCTCCCATCCCTGGTAACTATCAAAGAATGTTACCTTCTGTGTATAAACCTTTTTTTAAACTTTTTATAACGATGGTCTCATACAACACGTATCCTGTTGTGATTGACTTGTTTCACTCAGCATAAGGTCCTCCATATTCATCCATGTTGTGAGATGTTTCGCAGATTCATCTTTATTCTTTATCGTTAGTATTCCATTGTGTGTACATACCACCGTTTTGTTTTTTTTTTATCCATTCATTCGCTGATGGACGTTTTGGTTGTGTTCATCTTTTTGCTATTGTGAATAATCCTGCAATGAACCCTGGGTGTGCATATGTCTATTCTTGACATGGCTCTTATTTCTCTAGGATACCTAGAAGTGGGATTGTGGATCCTATAGTATTTCTATTTCTAGCTTTTTAAAGAAGCGCCATATTGTTTTCCACAGCATTGTATAAGTGTCCCAGTCTCCCCACAACCTCACCAGCATTTGTTGTTTTCTGTTTTTGAATCAGTGCCATTCTTGCCAAGGAGAGATGCTATCTCATTGTAGTTTTGATTTGCGTAACTCTAATGGCTAATGATTGCTTGGGGTAGGGGAGTAGTGTTAGCTGGCAGGGGTGTGCAGGTGGGGTTGCCAGAGCGGTCGAGCGCCAATCAGAGGGGCGGTTAAGATGGTTCTTATAGAAATGACACCAAGTCCACATCTGGGGACTTCTTGATGATTTGAAATAAAAGGTGGTTTAGGGGTAGAATTCTTGACATCCGTACTGATGACCTGGGTTGGATTCCCAACCAATGCACCTCATGCGCAGCTACCACTCATCTGTCAGTGGAGTCTTTTCTGTTGCTATGATGCTCAACGGGTTTCAACAGAGCTCCCAGACTAAGACAGACTAGGAAGAAAGGTTTGGCTGGCAATCTACTTCAGATAATCAGCTACTGAAAACCCTACGGATCACAACAGTCTGATCCACAACCAATGATAGAGGTGCACAAGACTGGGGAGTCTTTTGTCCATTGTGCATAGGGTTACTGTGAGTCAGGGAAGGGGAGCTGACTAGGCAGCAGCTAACAACAACCTTATACTAAACCCACAACAAAAAATAGCCTTTGTTCCCCCTTCCTGCACAATATTAGTTGTGATCTTAGGCAAGCTGCTTCCCCCTCTGAGCCTGTTGTCCCGTGTAAGAAACGAGGGATCTGGACTAGTTCATCTTTACTAGTGTTTCCACATCTACCATGTCATGAGTACCAAATTAAGCAATTTTTGTCTGGGAGTCAGAAGCCATAAGAACATACAAAACCTGTGTTATTTATCTCCTCTGGTTTGTAAATCCAGACACTGGCATCAGGTCGTTAACATCAATATGCAGCAGCCTTTTGGACAAGAAGTCATGAAGCAAACACTGATTATGCACCTATGCTATGTCAAGTATTTTGTTAGAAACTCCGTGGCCGAGATAAAGAACTCGATGACATAGTTCCTATACACAAGGAGCTCAGGGGCTTAGTTGGGAAGTAAGCGGAAGAAAACAGGAACCGACTGGAGGACAAAGCTCACAGACAGTATTTATTTGAAATGATAAAGTTGTGCTACAATGTCTGGGTGATGTGTGCTATGGGGGTTCAGAGAAGGAAGGGATCATCCCCTGGGATGCTGGGAACCCGGCTAATGAGCCTTCAGTAAAGGGATTGACTCCCTGAGTCTAGGAGATCAATTATATTCCATAGCCGTGGGCTGTACCCTGAAATCCCCAGGTTTCTGTAAAATGTCCTGTTAATGATGAAGATAGATGCAGGAGGATAGATCATCCCCCGGCGCCACCGCCACCACTGGTTAATTCTGTAAATTCTCCTCAGGTCACCATTGGTGTAATAAAGAAAGCTTATGTTTGTGCCCTTAAGGAATCAGCAAGGTTTATGAAAATTAAAGGCCAATACTGTCTTCGGTCATAACTTGTCCTCCTCGCTCTTTGCTGTCCAAACTTATCTCTCTTTTAAATGCTAGCTCAGGTCTAGGTTCACAGGAGTTTTGTTTTGTTTTTTGTCACTGCTACCTCTGATGGGGTAGTGGTTAAGAGTTCTGCTGCTGACCAAAAGGTCGGCAGTTCCAATCCACCAGACACTTCTTGGAAGCCCTATGGGGCGGTTCTACTCTGTCCTATAGGGTTGCTATGAGTCAGAATCCACTTGATGGCAATGGGTTTGGTTTTTTTGGTTTTACCTCTGGATTGCTATCATTTAGAACTCACATTATTTGATGTCTGTTGAAGTGACTTTTGTGAAACATATTTTAAGAGTTATAAAGGGCTGTAAACACTTAAGTATCAGTGGCTCTGTGGGAGAAAGATGTGGCAGTCTGCTTCCCTAAAGATATGCAGCCTTGGGAACCCTATGGGGTCACCATAAGTCTGAATTGACACAACGGCAGTGGGTTTTGTTTTGTTTTTGGTTGACTCTAGTTTGGGGTTGTTCCTCTTATACAACCAGTGTATAAGCTTTTCTTGTATTTCTTATAGTGTGCATTATGGTATGGGTATTAGATAAATATTTCTTTCTTGTTATTAGTCTGGTACCAGACGGTATCGATGCAGTGGTAGTTCAGATAGGAAAACAACCTAACGTGTGCCCCCAAAAGAACAGAAGACCTTCATTTTTTTCAGAATAAGCTAAAGGGTCATTAATCTTACTGCTTTTTACTTTCAATTTGGAGACCATCCAGAATGTTCATGGTTCAATTGAAACTGGAGACATTATCATAATGAATTCTTCCTTCTTATTTTAAGGAAATGTGTACATTGTAAACATTATTTTCTTCTTCTGAGATTTATATTTTGTTTTCTCAAGGACACATACTAATATATTTAATACTTTTTGTATTTCTGAGGGAGAAAAAAAAGAATTCACTTTACTTCCTTCAAACTGCAGAAACAGAAGCAGGGAGATTGGTTTGCTATCGGCCAAAGACAGACACAAAGTCAGAGAGGACTAACTTGTATTTGTATTTCAACTGTTCTTCCCTGTACATTTTCTGTCTGTTTTAGCCA
The DNA here is from genome assembly GCF_000243295.1 of Trichechus manatus latirostris. Lineage (NCBI taxonomy): Eukaryota > Metazoa > Chordata > Mammalia > Sirenia > Trichechidae > Trichechus > Trichechus manatus. Next base: position 11,685,391 of record NW_004443941.1, read on the forward strand.
TCTGCTTTTCTATTTAAACAAAGAAACAACTGATTTCTTTCTTCTTTTTTTTTTTCCTGACAACCTCACAGAGCACATTAGCCTGTGAAAAACAGAAACAGCAGTGGACCTGTATGAAGGATTCTTTTGGGAGTTCTTTCAAGAGACATGATCATAAGTTATGCACAAAGCAAATAATTAATTCCCTAGGTAGCTGGGCTTTCTATACACAGAGATTAAGCTGAGTACTCCATCAGTTTTCTAAAATAAGGAAGCACATGTAATATTCTCCTTACTCATTTATCCTAGTAATTTTGACATAGGCTAATGGAGTTATGGAGTCCCTGGGTGGCACAAATGGTTAAGCATTCGCCTGCTAGCCAAAAGGTTGGCAGTTTGAGCCCACCCAGAGGTGTCTCGCAAGACAGGCCTGGCGATCTGCCTGCTAAAGGTCACAGTTCTACTCTGAACACCTGGGGCCACCATGAGTTGGAATCAACTCCACAGCAACTAACAACAACAGTGGAGTTAGTCTCTCTTTATTCTTCCTTAAATACCAAGCATTCCCTTTTGTGTCTATCAATTGGAAATCATCTTTCCCATATCATAGTTGACTCAATACCAGGGAAGGGTCTATTAGGCAAAGCGGTATTGAGAAAAGACAAACAGATGAGAAAACAGACAGGGTCAGAGGTCACCTTGGCCAATATTAGTGGAACTAACTTTCTTCTTCCCTTTCTGTCACTTCCCTAGTTCTTCTCCCACTCTTAATCCAACCTCTACCTTGGTTCTTCTAGAATGAATTTCCTTTTTTCTGAGTGATCTCAACCTCAGACCCAACTCTGCCTTTTCTCTCTCTCCCCTTCATTGTGTAATAATTGTAGGGCTTTTCCTTCTATTCCCACTTAGTTATATTGGACTAGCGCTGTCCATTCTGGGGTGATTCTTGGAAAGACTGTGGAGTCAGTCAGTAGGTCCAAAATTGGTCCTCATACCTCAATCTTTATGTGACCATGTTCTTAGCCTTAACTTGTCCCCTTTCTGGTCTTTGAAGAAACTAAGCGTAGGCACTCTTTTAGCCACTAAAATTATTTCTAAATGTGAAACATTAGCTTCTATGACCCCCGAGTTAAATTATTATAATTATTTTTTAATTTTAAGTGCTAGTGAGTATGGTGAGGAGAGCATATTATGTAGAAAATATCCAACTATCACCTCTGTTTTTACCAGGCGAAACTGCAAACCTTTCATGGGAATAGAATATTATTCCACATTTTTATTAGGAAATTTCAATAACGGTTGAATATTTGCATGTACTGCTGTGAAATTACCTTTGAATGTCCAGTTATATTAACAGGGTGGCCTTTAGGATAAATTAAATGGCTGCTTGGAGAACTGTGCTCCTTCTTGGTTTTGATTCCTGCATTTTTGGCTTCTTTACTTATTGCTCATGGAAAGAGTTTTCCAACAATGAATCAGAAACAAGGAGTCTTGGCCCATGTCATCCCCATGTGCATTCTCTCCAGAGATGAATAACTCACGTTGTAACGTGATAAAATGATGCAGGCCTTGACAGTGTTAAGATTTAATCATAATAGTGCTTTGGATGGAAGTGATTGGCAGCGCAATCACTAAGTTCCATCTTCCTAGTAAGCGCTTAAACTAGTCTTTTGATAGTGTACCTGTAACACATATAGAGAGTTCTGATCTCACATACAGAGCAGCTGCTGTTTTCTGTTCTTTTGGATTTACAAGGATTAGTGAGCAGGCAGTTGCTAGTTCCTAGGAATTTAAGGTCATTTCAGAGAACACTTTGATTTTCAGTGTTGTTTTCTTCACCTAAGACTTTTCTAGGTGAATATAGGCCCAACGCAAGGGGGCCTAGAACTGGTGATTTGGACATTGCTTAAGATTAATCCACCGAAAGGTGGAGAAATTCTTGTACTCTGTAAGAAAATAGTGAGCCAATGCACAGTAAGCATACTGGGGCAAAAAAAAAAAAAAAAAAAGTGTTGCAAGTGTCACTGTTTTGTAGAAGACTTGGGTTAGTATGAATAATAGAATTTTCTTTTCAGGCAATTATTATTTATAGGCATAGTATCAATCTGGAAATTTAGTTTCCTCTAAAAACATTTTCAAATATAATAAATGCTTTGGTTGCTATATCTCATCAATTACTATAAATGTCCTTATTTATTTATCTTTTCCCTGATACGATCTAGCATCTCAGACTTAATTTCACAAATAATGGGACAGACTTTTGCTGGTCCTAGTGCTGGTATTATTCCAAAGAAAAGAGATATATGGCCTTGATATGAGAGGTGACCCATTGTCTTGGTCCCACTTCTTGTTTTCAAAAGGCTGGGGCCTCAGAAGACATCTCTTTCCTGAAATGGATCCTCAGTGTTCATCCAGTCATATGTACAAGCTCTCAAAATCTGTTGGGAAAATTAAAATATAGCTGCACATTAATGCTCTGAGGGAGTTTCTCCATTTCACTTTGCCACTCAGAGAAGTCATCCTTGTGAGTCCCTTGAATCAATCTTTCTCACTGATGAGCTCTCATCGGTTTATTATTAATGTTTCCTTCTTTTTTTTTGCTGTTGGTTATCTCTTTCTGTTGATGGAAATGTCTGATTTCTTTCCTCATTTCTCCACCTGTCTAGTTGTAATTTACTTTCTTTCAAACTAATTGCTTTGTCATTTACCTCTTCTTGGATCTTGCTTAGAAAATGCTTTCTTTTTTAAGAGTAGGTGACTAGTTTCCTCAGATATGAAATGTTAATGGATCTCTAGGGACCTACGCACTGTTCTACAATGTTATCTGTTCTGTTTGTCTGTGGCCTGTGTGTATATATGTGTGCATTCGATTGTGGCTGATTTTTCTTTTCCTTTTTTTTAAATCACTGGGGAGTTTTTTCATCTCTTTTCTTTAAGGAAAAGATGTAAGCCCGAATCTTATTGTTAAAAAAACTGGGTTAAAAGTATACCTTACGGCCAAATTAGTCTTATTTGAAAAATCTTTTTTTTTTTTTTTTTTAAATAATTGTCCCACTGCATAAGATAGTACAGGTGTTCATTTCCCATGCAAGTCATTTTAGGACATTAGAAGAAATATAGCAGGTTGAAAGCTTCATTCGACAGACTAAGTTTGTTAAATCTTAAGGACGCTTATGATATTGAACTTGAGAAAGATGAAAGCAGTCCCAATAGGCCATGGATTTCACACTATGTGAGTTGCTAAAAGGTCTCCAAACCTAGACAACAGCCTCTAGACCAGTCTGGGCCTGTGCTGGTCCCAAACCAAAATGTCCAGTCAATGGAGTGATACAAAGTTATGCTGATGTCTGTGGATGTAGCGTGCACTCTCTAAACAAGCTATGTTATTGAACTTGGCGTGAAGACAGGAAGCAGGGACAGCTTGGAAACCTCCAGAAGGATGTAAACTCTGACTTCTTGGTCCAGTGTCACTGCTGTGTGTTTTTGTTTGTTTTATATTTTCCTTTCATTCTCAAGAGTCAAATCATTTAAAATTCTGTCACCTTTCTTAAGTCCTTATTTTGCGCATTTCTGTATGTTCACAATTTCTGCAACATAAATAAATATTATTTAATCATAGATTGTAGTTAAATATAATATAATATAGATTATAATTAAATATAGTATAATTATAGATTATAAGTATATGAAGGTACCCAATCAGAATTATCTGTATGTGTTTAAAGAACTAATAGTTGTCTGTGTATGATGATTTGTTTCATTTGGAATCCTCTGATAGGTGAATACTGAAAATGGCCCTAAAGTTGTTAAAAAATACAGACTTCATTCATTCAACATTTGTTGAGTGTTCACGTGGCACCACATTATAATAAATGCATTATTTTTCATTGCTTTAATAAGGAACAGTTGTGTGAAGGGCAGAGTTTTAAAACTTGGGAAATAAATCACGGAAGGAATTCCTAAGTATTCTTCCTGTTCACTAATTTTATGTCCTTGGACAAATAATTTTTTCCTCCTTCTTGTTAAAATTATCATCACTTTGCCATTTAGCCTCAACCAGTGCTTGAAGCCCTGGTAGTGCAGTGTTTAAGAGCTCGGCTACCAACCAGAAGGTTGGCATATTGAATGCACCAGCCTCTCCTTGGAAACCCTATGGGGCAGTTCTACTCTGTCCTATAGGGTCGCTACAAATCAGAATCGACTTGATGGCAATGTGTTCGGTTTTGGGGTTTTTGAAATGCCATTAAATGTTTCACACCATGGAGTAGAAAACCATGTTTTCTTTTGAGCTACAAGACAGTTGCCTATATGCTGGCTAAATTTCATTCATCACGTTGCTTTTTCTTTCAAGCACTAAACCAAAAAACCAAACTGGCTTCCGTCAAGTCGATTTCAACTCGTAGCGACCCTATAGGACAGAGTAGAACTGCCCATAGGGTTTCCAAGGAGCGGCTGGTGGATTCAAACTGCTGACCTTTTGGTTAGCAATCAAGCTCTGAACGACTGCGCTACCAGGGGCATTTCAAAGGGTACTGAGAATCCACCGGGGAATGAATAATGATTTAATGAGGTGTCTATACAGGGCCTTAAATTCTTTGCCAACCCCCACCCCCCAAAAAAATAATAAAAAGGAAAAAAAAAACTAAATAAAAACAAGCAAACAAATGGCTGTGGTCTTGGTCAGGAGTGCCTTAGGGTAAGAATTAATAAGCTTTGGGCTACTGAGTTGATGCTTGCTTTTTTTCTGAACTAGAAACATTTGAAAATGATACCAGCGCAGCTACACTGTACAGAATATGCTTTCCCTTTTGCTGGTATTTTCACAACTAAATTGACTGCTGGAATAGGATAATGAATCCCTTTCTGGGGCTGAGTCATATTTGTGACAATAGAAACTACCAAGGCTGATAATAATTCCAGCTTGGAATGATTCTGTTCTTCTGAGTGGGAATTATCTTAACAAGTATTCACAAAACAAATCAGCCAGGGTGGCTTCTGCTTAACCTGACCTTTTTAGTACTAACTGCAGTAATTATCAATTTTTACACTGAGAAGACCTCAGTAATTAGGTTACTAGGTTTAACAAATCCGAGGCTCATTTTAGAGGGTCATTTCTGTGGATTTTGTATGGTGTTGATTTTGGGCAGAGTTGCTAGACCAGTCACGTGGAATATATGATTTCAGGGAAGAAAAATGGTAACCACTAGCGATGTTCAGCCAACCCCCTGTTCATTTTTTTTCTTTTTTTTCTGTATTTGTGTCTTAATTTTCTATAACCAAAGAAAGAATTACTAGGGAAATAAAATATCTCCTACACAATCATTCCATTACCATAAAATATAGCAGATATTGTGTACAGTTGGAGCCCTGGCGGCACAGTGGTTAAGAGCTCGCTTGCTAACTGAAAGGTCAGCAGTTCAAATCCACCAGCTGCTCCTTGGAAACCCTATGGGGCAGTTCTACTCTGTCCTATAAGTCGCTATGAGTTGGAACTGACTCAATGGCAGCGGGTTTGATTTTGAGTTTCTGTACAATTATTGTTTAAAGTCAAATAAGAAGAAAATTTAAAAATTCATCCAGAGAAATCATTGCATGTTGTCTGCTACGTAGCCTCACTGGTAAATTTGACCGCTACTTCTTTCTCATGTTAACTGGACAGTTCAGTTTTATATTGGGATCAAGTTCAAGGTTAATGCCAGCTTTGGTGGAGTGATATTTTAAACTCGGAAAATAGAGTTGGAAATGGCTGTTGAGATTACCTGGCACAACTCCCTTATTTTCAGAAGAGGATAATGAGGATTATTGGATAATTTCAAGAACTTTGGCAAGGTCACAGAGCAATGAATTAGGAATAGATCCACACTTCCCTGATCCGAGGTTGAGAGCTTCCACATTACATGAAGGCTTTTTAACGATATTCATTTGCAATATTATTTTCCTTTATTTTAACACAGAACAGGTAGAATTAATGAATTCAAAGAGCAAACATTGCTCAGGTGAAAGAGATACAGGATTCAATTTATATAAAAAAAGATATAGTATCTTTACATGTTTTTATATTTTTAACATCTATTTCCAAAATTAAAGGAATCTGGGACTGAATTTGCTGTTTGTTTTTAAATTAATCCAAGTATCCCTTTTAGACAATAACCTAAGGGGCAGTACTGCCCCATGGAGTATATTTATGTCTTGCAACTTAAGTCTCTGGAGGCTTCTGGACTTCAGCAGATTGCATCCATTTTAGCTGGCACTTTATTCTGTGTCAGCTGCCCATCCCACTGGCTAGAAAGTAAGTAATCTTGCTGCTTACAAGAGTCCGAGAGAAACTTTAATTTTACCACCTTTCAGTTTAACTCTTGGGAAAATGCGCCTCTCTGGGCTTACCTTGGAGGCTTTCCTCATTACATAAATTTGTTACACAGAGTCTGCGAAAGCCATTAAATATTTTGAGAGTTAGTGCCCGTGACTTCATTGGCAGGACTGGATTCAGCCCAGGGTGGTGGGGATGTAACTCCCCTGGATGTCTGTGGAAAGCCTGCCTCCTTCAGGGCTTCAGAGTGCGGGTGGCCTCTGGAATATAAATGCTCAAAGCTTTGCAAAGTAGAAGAAAGAGTTAATAGTTTAATTAGCAGTCTGACTGTCTTCTCCATGGCCTGAAATGAAATCAATCTGGGAGAAAAAAAGTTGAAAAGATTCAGTAAAGCCCATCAAATCTTGAGGGCTTTTTTTTTCAATTGAAAAGAGAGAAGATTGTACAAAATTCATTAATCAGAGGGTCCCAGATGGGCCCCCAATTTAACCTGCCTCAAAATTGAATCTATACTTGGGAGCAGCCATCAAGGAACAGGGGAAGAGACTGGGTCTCTGGAGCATTCTGAATGTCTCGGTTTTTTCAAGGAACAGTTCTGTTCTGCTGAAGCTCGTGCTTCAAATATACGGTTGAGACTGCTCTGATTTAGTTCTTTATACGTCTTGGATTAGTCCCATTCTGATAGCGTTTTTCTTTTCAGGGATTTCATTTTACAAGCTAGTTCTGTGACTGACCTTATTTCAGCTGTGTAAAACTACTTCTTCCCGAGACAAAAGCTCGAACCTCTTTTTGCCACTGGTATTTACTATGCGTGAAAAAAAGTGGTTGAATAGGAATTACAGTTCTTTTCTGTGCCTCTTGCATTTCTCTTCCCTTAGGGACACGGTTGTATTTTACAGAACAATGGGATCTACCATGAGTTGAACTTCCCTCTTAAACCAAACTTTGATGTGTTCTATGTCTCACTAAAGAGGTGCCAGGTATGCTTGCACAGATGGACACTTGCGAAAGTGATCCCATTCACATTGCTACCCCCGTGGAAATGCATATTTACTATGATCGCTTTCTAGGAAATGGAAAGCAAATGTCTTTGTGTGACAAAATCAGTGTACTATGGCCATTTGCAACAGGTGTGAGTGTTTTGAGGAAGCTTGGTCTCTTTATAATTTGCCTAAAGACATCGCATGGGCTACAAGTAGCTGTGTCTAATGTGTTCTAGGAGGCAGACGGTAAGTAGATCAAAGTGATGGTTGTGATACTGAATTTCTCCTTGGAATTGCTCTTCAGAGAAAGGCTTTAAAATATTTTACACTGTGGATCAACAGATTAATGGAGTACACAGCATACTTTCTAGGAGCAGTGAATCCCATCACTCCTTCTCTTCCTTCTCTTGAAAGGTGCAAGAAATACAGGTAACCCAGCTTCACCTACACGTGCAGGGGTTTGAGCCTAAGCCCAGCCAATATTATTACCTTTGACTCCATTGCTTACCTTTGTAGCATAACTTATAAAACAGCAAACACAAGCTAAATAAAGTGCTGTGTATGCAGAAAAGAGTTAATAAAATCTTGATGGACAGAAGCTAATCAACTAGGCACAATGAGTTAACGAAGCAATCCTACGCAGAGAACCAGACTGCTGTGGAGCAAACAGCATGCTAGGGCATATATTAGAGCTAACCCTTTTCCAGAAAATAATTTCTTAAACGTCTTGGAAGAAAGTGAACACTGGAAATGTTTGGATGACAAATGCAGTAGCCAATTCAAGTGGTTTTTGTGGAAGGGTCTTATTCAAAGCTAAATATTACAGTTGGAGAATATTTTAAAGGAGATGAGGAGTTAGCTGTGTTTATGACTTACTGTCTTGCAAAAATTATTTTTAGAAAAAGCATAACCACCTCCCACTGCCGAAAAAAAACCAAACCTGTGGCCATTGAGTCAGTTCCGACCTATAGAGACCCTATAGGACAGAGTAGAACTGCCCTAGGGTTTCCAAGGAGCGGCTGGTGGATTCGAACTGCCGACCTTCTGTTTAGTAGCCAAGCTCTTAACTACTGCACCAACAGGGCTCCAGAAAAAGTATAGATAATAATTTTCCTTTGAACATTTTTTTCTCTAACTTTTGTATTTGATATGGATACTGAAAAACTATCCCCTGCACAGTTCAGTGTACCAAGTATTACAGGACTGTACGATGAAATAATATTCTCACCTGAAAGAAGATGACTAAATTCAAACATTATATTCCTCACTCATCCGCTCTTTCTCTGATGTTCCCTGTCTCAGTGAATGGTGCAGAATCCACCCCCTTGCTAAGCCAGAAACCTGGAAATGGTCTTTGATTTTTCCCCTCTTCCCCTCCCTACATCCAATCACTCATTAAAAGTCCTTACAATATCACCTCCTTCTGTTTCGCAAACCTATTTGTCTCCATCCACACTATCAAGATATCTACGTTTTGGTAATTACAATTTTATTCCTCTTCTTGTGAAATAACCTTCTGATGAGTCTCTTTGCCTCAGCTGATCCCCATTCATTCCACTTTCCACACAGAAGTTGCAGTAATCTTGCTAAAATTCATAACTGATCATGCAATTTCCCCATGAGAACCCTCCACAGGTCTCCCTTTTTGCTCTAGTATAAACTGCATACCCCTTGGCACGAGACTGTTTTGCCATGTTGGAGATGATCTGGGAAGAGTATGAGCAGGAGACACTGGGTGTTCGCAGGTTGGAGATAAGGAGAAAAGGCTCCTCTGACTGGGTATGGTCACTGCTTTCTCCAGGGTGAGGGATGTGGCTGCTTCGGAAGGGGCATTGCGCTTTCAGCATTTCTCCGCACACTCATTCCAGTATGTTACCAACTCGTCATGGGCATGGAAACATTTGATCAGCTTATGGTAAATATCCTGTAAAGTTACAGTAGGAGCTGTTGTTTCCGATTCTGAATCCATTCCATACATCTTACTCAAGGGCTCGGACAGTGTGGGTGTTACGGTTTCATATAGTTAATGGGATTGCAAGGAAATTGTGCTATTTTGAGACTCTGCACCTCAAAAGGTGTAATGTAGGACATGGAGGAGAAATGGTATTTTTCAAATAGATAAGAACATGGTAAATGAATATGGAAATGAATATTGTTTAAAAATATTAAAATGGCAGAGGAAAAAAATGCTTGAAAATTTCTCTGTATGTGTATTTTCACATTTCTTGAAAAAAGTAACATCTTGTGGGACGAGAGTTTTATGTTTCTATCCTTTAAAATACCTCTTTATAATGATTTTAGATGTTTATTTATATAAGAATAACTGTCTTCCCGGATTCAGTAATTTTCTTTGATTTAGAGCTGCTTATTTTCATATTGAAAGAGACCGAATTTTAGTATCACCCAAAAGAGGTATCTTCTGGGTCATTCTGCAAGAGAATGGTTATTCTTTGGTGTTTCATTTGTTCGCTTTGTTGTTTTAACTTATCTGTCCCCCAGATGGTTTGGATTATCAAAAAACTCGCCTCTCTTGATCAGAGAAATGACACTTGATTATAGATATCGACATAGATAGTAGGTAGGAATCCCTGAGTGGCACAAACGGTTAAGCAGCGTGTGACTACTAGTGAAAGGTTGGTGATTCGAATACACCAAGAGGTGCCTCAGAAGAAAGGACTGGCAGTCTGCTTCTGAAAGGTCACAGCCTTGAAAATCCTATGGAGTGCATTTCTACACTGCCCACGTGGGGTCACCATGAGTTGGAATTGACTTGACAGTGACTAACAACAAACAATAAACAACTCTCTCTGTCTGTCTGTCTATCTGTCTATCTCTCTCTCTGCCTATCTGTCTGTTTATCATATCAATTGATTGTATGTGCTTATTAAAGTTGAGAGAAGAAAAGGGTGTAAATATATATGATTACAAGATTACATGAATATACACACACATATTTACTCCAAAATATCATATGATGTAGTGTGTAGATCAGTGAAAAATTAAGAGTTTTTATTTTATTTCAGATTTAAATTTGAAGAGAAAATTCAGTTACTAGATTTATTTGAATTGTCTAGTTTTCTCAGTGCTGTCAATTTGTGGTACTCTGGTGGTATTTTCTAGATTATAGTTCTTTTCAAGACATTGAAAAAAGTTTCTGACGTACAGATTTGAACACATCATACTTTTCTGTTACCCAACTTCCCATTAACAAGCCCTTTGTTATATCTGTAGTACAGAGATACTTGATTCTAAAATGTCAAATGAAAATAAGATATCATCATAATAGTTCTGGATATTATGCATTTTATTTTATTTACCACATCAAATGTTGTTATGTATCTATGAAGTACCCACTGGTATTCTAAACTCTGAGGAAAACAGAATATCACTTATAAAGACAAACCAGTATAAAATAAGGTACAAGTAGGTAAAAATTACTCTATATTGGAAATTATATTTGTTTACATATAAAATCACGTTTTTGTTGTGACTGTTTTCAAGAAATGGAGATAGAATACTGATCTGCATTGTTGTAGAAGCTGCATCTCTTATAATTCACACTAGATGGATGTTCCTCAGAATGTTGCTATAAAATATTATTTTAAGTTTTAAGTGCATAAAAATCCCTCCAAACAAAATTTCTCCAAACTTGTTATTACTCAGCTTCCCAGAAAATACATTGTTTGCTTTCTGCAGTGAAGCAGAGCTTTTTCTCTGGTGAAGCAGAGCTTTTTCTCCGAGAATGAGGACATGAAACTCAGGTGCTGAAATGCCTGTTTTAATTTTGAGTGGGCTGCTCTCGCTCTTCCTGTGGCTGGTTATCTTAGGTGGCAGAATAATATGATTAAGGGGTCATAGGGTAGATGGATGGTGTGGGTCAGTTAATTTCACTTTGCATCAAGGTCACAGGCAACAAACAGCCTTTACAGCATTTTGCAAATGCATGCCACTTTGTTTTTATACGGGAGAAAAGATTTGAGAAGTGGAATAAATCCGTGAAAACAGGACCTCTCATAGAATCTCCCTGGGTGAGTAACAGCACCTTTGAATAAAAAGGGTAATAGGATATTATTAGCTCTCAGTAGGAGGCTTTCATAGGAAAAGTTTCACATTACTTCGTGACCACAGATATATCATTTTTTGTCTGTGAGCATCATTTTAAAAAAATATATAAAATAGTGATAATTATTGCTTTCCTATCAAATATATTTGACTGTCATGAGGATGACAAAAATGGACGTATTTTGTCATTTTGTTTTAAAGCCTACCAAAAAACCGCACCAAACCCATTGCCATCAAGTCAATACAACTCATAGTGACCCTATAGGACAGAGTAGAATTTCCCCATAGGGTTTCCAAGGAGCGGCTGGTGGATTCAAAATGCCGACCTTTTGGTTAGCAGCCAAGCTCTTAAGCATTGTGCCACCAGGGCCCAGGGTAGGAGGGTGCAATTCTCAACCTATAGCTTCCCTGTGTGTCTAAGGCAACTGGCTCAGTTTTTGTCATTAAGCAAGAAGAAAGAGAGACATGAGCAGGAAAGTACAGGTACATTTCGGGGCCTGAAAATATCATTTTTGCTACTGTCACATGGCTTAGTCACATGGCCCGACCAAGCTACAAGGAAGGATGGGGAATGTAGGCTGCAGCCCTAAGACTGCTGTATGCCCAGCCAAAACTCAGGAAGGTGAGTTGAATAGTGGTGAATACCAGTTGTCTCTGCCACAGAGATGAATGGGGAGCAGAAGCAAAATAATAGTAACTTCTTGAAAGGAACAACTTGAATAGCATTAACTAGCTCAAGACAATGCTGTGGGTTATTGAAGTTCATTCTCAGAAAATAAAGCTTTCCCATTTTCTCCTCTGGTTTTGTTGTTGTTTGTTTATTAATGCTTCTTGGTACCTGATATGCACAATTCTACTGAAAACGCCCACTCGATGATTACAAAATGACCTTGCATTAAAAGTCCGGGTAGCCAATCAAATACTATTCTAATCCTAAGTGTGTGTAACAGGGAGCCCTGGAGGCACAGTGGTTGAGCACTTGGCTGCGAACTGCACGTTTGATACATGGTCTGTGAGCCTAGTAGCATCCCTTGTCTCGGTATATTATTGAACTTTCAGAAAGCTCTCTACATTATGTTTTAATTCTTGCAAATTGCTTGCCAATTTAATACGAACTGCATCTAAACAGTAAGTAATTGCTTATGATAATGAGTGCAAACTAATTTGCTAGAATATGTTAATATTCACAAAGCACTTTTATACTGCCTGCTGTTCCAAAAATACTGCTCTCTTGGTTAAATGTAGCTTTTAGAGGCCATTATTGTTACGCATTGGACTACAGTCATCACATAGTAGCAGCTACCCAGAAGTCACATGACTAGGACTTCACGATACCAAAGAAGGAGCAGAAAGTCATGTCAGCCTTTGAGAACTGATTTAGAATATTTGGAGAAAAGGGACTCGGACTCGCAGACTTAATAATTTATTCTAATTAGTGATTGATAGTAGTAAGCACACCATTCTGCATTAGAAGTGGCCTCTCCCACAAAAGTAGCAAAACTCAATTTAAATGACTTCAAAGGCAGATGGCAGGCAAACTTCATTTGAATACAATAAGAAATTTACAATGAATTAAACTTCTAAGGATGGCCCTAGATTTGTTTTTTTTTTTTTTTTTTAGTTTGAATTCTGCTTCCTTCCTTAAGGAAACCCTGGTGTCATAGTGGTTAACAGCTAAGGCTGCTAACCAAAAGGTCGGCAGTTTGAATCCACCAGCCTTGGAAACCCTATGAGGCAGTTCTACTCTGTCCTATAGGGTTGCTATGAGTTGGAATCGACTCAGTGGCAATGGGTTCATTCCTTAATGGTGCTCTTACGTCTCAGTTCTGTGCCAGTAAAAACCAATTGCCGTCCAGACTTAATGAGCCCGTGTGTGTCTGAGTAGACCTGTGCTCCGTAGGGTTTTCAGTGACTGATTTTTTGGAAGTAGATCCCCAGGTTTTTCTTCTGAGGTCCCTCTGGGTGGACTCAAACTTCCAGCCTTTTGGTTAGCATCCAAGTGCTTTAACTGGTTGCACCCCCTCCACCGGGCTCCTTTCTCCTGTAGGTTTTTCTCAAATATTTCAGAAATGCTCTTTGAGGACCCTGGAGCTCAGAGACTTACGTTTCCAACCTCAGGGTCTTTTGAGATTGAGGACCTGAGTGTGCAAGGCTCTGAAGTGCAGATTGGAACCACCTTGTAATTTTGGTCTAAGAAGATAGAGTTTATGACCAAAATACAAAAGAAGAAAGGTTTGACAGTTAACTGCCCCAAGGCTGATTTGGCACTTTTAATCTACCCTGTAATATTTTGCTCATTTCAAATTCAATAATGACTCTCACATCCAGTTATATAGCTTCACATGGGTGGTGAAATATGAAGATTGCTGTAGAGGAATTTTGATTTTTTTTCTCCATCACTTTCAAAATCCATTTCCTGTGTTGAATTTCATTGGCTAAAGATCTTCATGAGCTCAGAAGCTTCCATCTGTGGATTTTAAATCTTAGAAATACCCACAATTGCTTGTCAAAGTAAGTGGTCTAACTTCTCAGTTTATTGCTTCTTATAACTTCTTTTCTGAAAATATGTGAATTGACGCCTGTCAGAATTGGCCGAATTTCATTCTTATCGTCATCTTCATAAACCATTTCAGAAGGTCTGAAATGAGGTATGAATAAGCAAACCCCGGTTACATATATTTTAATTTATGTTGCTGCTACTGATACTTTTTCTCCTAAGCATAGACCAACACTTAAAAAAGGAAATGAGAAGTGGTTTCATATCTGATAAGATGGAATGAAAATATTTGTGTTAAAGAGGAAACATCAGCAAGACACTTCATATTAAGTGCAGTTTCTCTTACAGCATTTATATCACATTTTTTCCTACATTGTGAAGTTATGTGACTTCTTGTTGAAGCAAATTTGCATTTCATAGAATTTTGAATATACTGAGATATTAGAACCGATCTAATCTTTTTTAAACACTGACCTTGAGAAGACCTAATTTCTACTGCTTGATTTATACTCTGTATTTATCTAGGGATTTAACTCAGGAGACAGAGATAGGAAATAGTAGTACTTAAAAATGCATCAGCTTCTCAAAAACAGAAGCAACTTCGCATTTATTTAAGTGGATCTATTCCCTATTCTTGGAATCCATTTTCTACCTCTTTACCTTTTCTCGTGAAAATCCTGCCACAAACATACGTCTGTTCTTCTTTTCAAAAACAACATTAAATTTTATCTTCCCCCAAAATTATTTGGCGGTATTTTAAAAGGAAAGTGAAATCTCCAGTTTGGCTGAAGTAGAGGGTCTGCTTGTTTTGTGACTGGAATATAATGGAGGGTGTTCAAGACCCAATTATTTTCTGCTTTGAATTTTTTGTTGATAACAAGTGTTTTCATTAATGGAAGCATGCTGGATCATTGAATGTTGTTGAATTTTTGGTAGGTAGCATGGATTTTTTTTTTCCTTGCCCCCTCCCACAAGCCTACCCTTGGAGTCCAGAGAGACATACCTTGTCCCACTAATTCTACCTCCAAAGCCTCCCCCCGACGCTGAGTCCACTGGGACATATGTGTCCCAAAAGAAAATGTTTTCAACAATTCTGATTTTCCTACCAAAAATGCACACACCTCATACAACACCCTATAGAAACAGCAATTTGCAGCGCATGCCTGTTTTTTTTGGTTGCAAACAGTCATAAAGGCCCCTGCCTTGTGGCAGAAAATGTTGGTGGGTGACTGTATATCCCACCAATCATGAAAAGGATTTTAATTTAGTAGCTAGTGGTGTAATCACTGAAAGTGTTCGAGTGATTACAAATATAATTTGAATAAATGAATCTGCTATTGGTTTGTAAGGTAGATTTAAATTAAGGAGATCCCGGAAGATATCAAATCAGTTAAGATGAATATTTACTGCAACATTTAAAATTCAAGGTGATGTGATACCACCTAGAATGGTGGCTGTAAAATGGAACTACGAAAGAGAAAATTCAAGAACTTGAGATATGATTTGATGGGTGTTGATAGTTGAGGAAAATCCGGATTCCAGAGCTATGCCATATACTTTTCTATCACCTCCAGGGTCTAGTATGGTGCTTTATACATAGTAGATGCTCATTTAATACTTATTGAGTATACAGATGTTTTTGTTCTTGAATTACACTGTTTCATTGCTTTTGTTAGGAGTCCCTGGGTGGCACAAATGGTTAAATGCTCAACTACTAGCCAAAACGTTGGTGGTTTGAACTCACCAAGAGGCACTTCAGAAGAAGGGCCTAGTGATCTGCTTCTGAAAAGTCACAGGCTTGAGAACCCTATGGAGCACAGTTCTACTCTGCACACCTGGGGTCGCCATGGTTGGAATCTACTTAGTGACAACTGGCTTGGATTTTTGGTTTATTGCCTTTGCATTCCCTATCTCCAGCAGCATCCTTCTGCTATTGTCTCAACATTGTTCTATTTATTTATTTTTTGTCGAAAAGATCCATTCCTTATTCTGAAATAGAGTCTTCCCTTACCACCTCACTAAGCCATCTGGCCTTTCAATCTTCAAGCAGCTTCTGAAAATAATCTCACAAGGGATTTTTTGTTCCTTGTTTTATATGAAGAGATATGAACTCTCCCTCTGTGGTTACCACTATTCTCTCTGTTTTTAATCTCTTTCATCAAAACCACAATGTGTACTAACTTCTTCACATTCAAGTATCAGGATAATATAGTGGAAAAGGATTTGTTAGTATTTTCACTATTTTTTATGCCTTCCACAACACTAGCATCCCTCTTAGATCCGTGGAAGGCATTAGCCACACCTCTGACACTAATGTGAGCAAGCTCTAATCATGAGGTTGGGAAAATGTATTTTGACTCAAGGCTATGTACCTAAATAATTTTAGGACTGAAAAGCCATTTCACAAGAATTTCAGTGATGTCCACTGTAAACATGGCATGGAGTGGGTGTCTGACCTGCTCTAACTTCACAAGGGAGAGAGAGAATCACCACAAGTATCAGCCCAAAGCTGATTACTGTGAGTCGGAGGTCAGACGTACCTCCACCCTCCAACCTTCCCTTTTTTACCAATTCTGGCACCAGCAGTCCCTCCCACAGCACTCTCTACTTCTCTGCTGTGTTCAGTAATTCATTGTAATGGCCACACACAACTCACAGACCGTACTCACAGTTACGGGGTTTATTAGGGAAGTAACAGATTACAATTCAGGATCAGGAAAGACTAAGGGTATAGTTCGTCTATCAGGACAGCCTCTTCTCAGCCATGCCTACAGGCAGGCCTCTCTTTGGCCCCCAACCCCTCAGCTCGTTGGGCCCTTGGCCCCTTGGCCCAGCCTCTGCCCTGCTCGGGCAAGTGTTACAAAGCCCTTTAAGTACCCGGGGGCACCCCACTCTGCCAGAAAGCCTCGGCCCAAAAGCACTCAGCTCTCTCACTCTGTGGGTCGGCATAACCACTGTAGTCCGTGGGCTAGGAAGCTCATTGTGCCATCTCACACTGGTCTCTGGTTCTGCTGCTGCTGCTTCTCTCCACTGCTTCTCACCATCTTGCACTGACTGTCTCTGGTGTTACAGCTCTCTCTGGCTCCTGGGTCTAGGAGGTTCTCAGCACAGGAACCCTGGGTCCAAAGGATGTGCTCTGCTCCCATTTCTTCTTCTTGGTGGGATGGCTCATTTTAAACCTAGCAGGATGGTAAAACTGACCAACCCTCTCGTTAGGGCTCCATACACCTTATTTGCATAGTGCCACCACACAAGTGCTTTATCCACCTTATTTGTATTAACAGCAAGGTGTCCAATCTACTTGGTGGGCTACAATCACCTTATTTGCATAGTCCTACCCAATCACTGTGTGGGAGTCACAAAGACTGTGGCTAGAAGGGCCATATTAAGTAATTTACTGCACCACAGGCCACCCACTGGCTCTTCTAGCCCTTGGCCCTTTCATACTTGAGGGATTAACCTCCCCCTGCTAATTCTTTTACCAGTCCAAACCAGTCATTAACAATTAGTCCTTCAGTAGGGCAAAGAGTGCTCAGGTATCAGCCATTCAGGTCTGCTGCAGGTATCCATCTGATCTGGTCAGATTCTCCAAAACCCACCTCGGCTTCACCTTCTCTGGTCTCTGATAAAATTTAACTGAGAGAAGATTATTCCTTGCTGAGTCTCTCTGAAGGTATCAGCATGTTAGATTTCCCCACTGCATAACCCATTTATTCATTCCTTTACCTGCAGCTATTATTTCTCCTTGTTTGTCTTTTTTTTTTTTTTCTGCAAGTCTTTCCTTCAAATGCGAATTTCTTGCTCTCTTAGCAGTTCTGGGTGGGTTTGCCTGTCTTTTCAAATGCAAATTTGCAGATTCTAAAGGTTCTGGGTGGGGCTCAGGTTCTTGACCTAAGTCCCCAGTACTCTATACATAGGGCTACTGCATTCAAACCAACAGTTTGTATTTCTTTCCAGGCAAATTCTAGTTCCCCTTTTAGCATATCCAGTCAAGTAGTGGCTGAAGGCAGAGTTGCATACTCTCTGTTATCTATACCTCAAACAAACCCGTTGCCTTTGAGTCAATTCTGACTCATAGTTACCTTATTATATTATCTTTAATACCCAATATTCATTTCCATCATACATGTAGGTCTGTTTTATAACATTAGGAAGGAGAAACATTCAATATCCATAGTATATTCCAATAAACACATAACCATTCCAGTTTCATCTTCTCTTCTCCACACCTTGACTGTCTTCCCATTCATATGCATATGACCTTGGGTGTCTGGCTGAGTGGAACCAGAAGACCCTGGTCCCCTATCGGTCATGTTGTTTAACAGGCCTGGGTTTTGCCCCAAGCCACACCAGATTCGGCTTTTCTCCCCTCAGCTACAGTATAACATTTCTTACTTTCCTTTCAGCCATTACAGGTCACAACAACCAAAATAACCATTTAAGAATTATAGTTTCACTTCCCATGCCCCTTCATTCTTTCTCTTCCTAAGTTTCATGCTTCCATAACTCTGGACCCATTGCAATGAATCCCGCTTCTGATGCCAACTGCAAAAATGGCGTGGCGGAGCACCTGACCTCCTCTGACTTCACGAGGGGGAAGAGAATCATCACTAGCATCAGCCCAAAGGTGATTCCTGTGAGGTGGACATCAGACATCTCCATCCTCCAACATTTTTTTTTTTTTTTTTTTTTTACCAATTCTTCGATCAAGACAGCCTCTTCTCAGCTGTGCCTGCAGGAAGGCCTGTCTCTGGCCCTTGGCTTCTCAGCCCCGCCTCTGCCCTGCTCGGGCAAGTGTTACAAAGCTCTTTAGCTTTGCCAGTAAGTGCCTGGAGGCACCACACTCTGCCAGAAAGCCTTGGTCTGAGGCGCTCTGCTCTAGCTCAGCTCTCTCGCTTCATGGGTTGGCAAACCTAGCTCTGCCAACAAGTGCCCAGAGGCACCCCACTCTGTCAGGAAGCCTCCTCCCTGAAGGCACTCAGCTCTCTGTTGGTCAGCACACCCACTGTACCCACTTTACTCCATGGGCTGGGAAGCTCACTGTGCTATCTTGCACCAATCTTCTGGTCCCCCCTTACTGCCTCTGGAATGGCTCATTAGGGTTCCATATACCTTATTTGCATAGTCCCACCTCCACAAGGGTACCATGAATTTTATTTGTACTAGCAGCAAGCTGTCCAATCCCTTTGGTGGGCTGTAAGCACCTTATTTACATAGTCCCACCCAATCATTGTGTGGGAGTCACAAAGACTATGGCTAGAAGGGCCTTGTTAAGTAATTCTCTGCACTGCACTGCACTACAAGGATCCATCTTATTAAATACACGACTAAATGGGTGAATGAGTGTCTGGTTTATCGGGTGAACTGAGTCTGGATTTTGCTGATCTTAGGCAGTTTTTATTTTAATCTGAATTTTCAGAATTTTTTCAGTTTAAAGAATTAGTGGTTTATTTACAGAGAGCTTTGTTTTAAGCAAGTTTCTTATACAGAACAATTAAGCCTTTAACCTACCTCTAAATGCCTTTAGGCTTCCATAGCCTCTAGTACATTTTATTCCAAGAGCTAGAGGGTTTTCAAGCTATCTCTGCTACATAGATTTCCATCGCCAACAATCTTATTCACATTCCCAATTGCTCTAGTTTATTAATACATTATTTTCAAAACTATTTTGAAATTATTTTTGATTTGCAAAAGAGTTGCAAAAATGAAGCACAATTTATTTTTATTTAAAAAAAGTTTCCTTTATAATCTTCACGCAACATCCCCGAATGTTAACATCTTACATAACCATAGTACAATGATCCAAACCAGGAAATTAACATTGACACAATATTATTAACTAAACTACAGACCTTCTTTAAGCATTACCAATTGTCCCACCATGCTCTTTGTTCTGGTACAAGATCTAAGCCAGCATCTCCTATAGCATCTTGTTGGGATGTTTCCTTAGATCCTTCCAATCTGGGACAGTTCCTCAGTCTTTCTCAGTTTTTCATGGCCTTGACTCATTTGGAAAGAACTGCCAGTAATTTTGCAGAATGTTCCTCATTTTGTGTTTGTTGAGTGTTTTCTTATGATTAGATTGAGGGGATGCATTTATGGCCAAAATAGCACAGGGATGATATTGTGGCCTTCTCAGAGCATCATCTTTGGAGGACCTGAATTTGTTAGGGCTCATTACTGGTGGTGTTACCTTTGATCACTTGGTTAAGGTGCTGTCTCCTGGATTTCTCTGGTGATTAATAAATTCTTAAAGCCTCAGGTCTGACAGGCTATATCCAGATCTTCACTTGAAATATGTCGAACTGTGGGCTATGTTATTCAAGCAAGCTGTGGGATCTGGTACCGACTCTTCTGATGACCAGCACCTGGCTAAAGGGTCTCATGAACCACAGGTGTTTCTCATACAGACATTATGAATTGGAGAATGATACTCATTATCAGGATAACCTAGGCAATCTATCCCCTCATCTGCGTTTGTTCTAGTTGACTGGCAAAACATTCAGATTTTTTATACAGATGCAGACACTTTGTCTTGCTGATGGATGTAGGCATGGATGGGATCACATAAATAAATCCCTGCCATAGTCATCCGAGCATCAGGAGCTTTATGCTATTCATCACTGTATCTGTATTACGAAGTTTGAGGGATATGTTGTTGTTGTTGTTGATAGGTGCTGTCAAGTGAATTCCAATTTCTAGAGACCCTATGTGACAGAGTAGAACTGCCCCATAGGGTCTTCTCAGCTGTAGTCGTTTTGGAAGCAGATCTCCAGGTCTTTCTCCTACAGAGTGTTTGGTGGGTTCAAACTGCCAACCTTTTGGTTAACAGTTGAGTTCTTAACCATTGCACTACCAGGAGTATGTTTGATCTTTATTAGTACTTAATAAATGAATAAAAACACAGGTCTGATAAAGATAAGAATTAAAGCAAAGGCCCTATTATCAGGATGCATACTTTGTAAACAGGAAATTTCAATACAAGACTACTCTGACATAAAATAGCTTGCAAATTAAAAAGTAAGCTCTGCCGCTACACACCTATTAGAATGTCTAAAATCAAAAACACTGACAATACCAAATGCTGGCAAGGACATGGTGCAGCAGGAACCATCGTTCATTGTTGGTGGGAATGAAAAATGGCATAGCCACTTTGAAAGACAGTTTGGCAGTTTCTTATAAAACTAAAAATAGGCTTACCATAGGAACTAGCAATCGCATCCTAGGTATTTACCCAGATGAGCTGAAAACTCATGTGCACACAAAAACCTTCACACAAATGTTTACTGCATCTCTATTCATAACTGCCAACCATTGGAAACATCCAAAATGTCCTTCAATAGATGAATGGATAAACTAATTGTGGTAATCCATAAAATGGATATTATTCAGAGATGAAAAGAAATGAGCTGTCAAGCCACGAAAGATACAGAGGAACTTTAGATGCACATTGCTACATGAAAGAAGCTAGTCTGCAAAGGCTACTTGCCGTATGATTCCAGCTATATGGCACCCCGGAAAAGCAAAATTACAGAGACAGTAAAGATCGGTGGTGACCGGGCTGCGGGAAAGGAGTCAGAGAGGAGTGGAGATGGGGGGATTTTTAGGGCAGTGAAACTATTCGGTATGCCACTGCAGTGCTGGATACATGACGTTATGCAAATATCAAAACGCATAGAACTGTAAAACACAGAGTGAACTTTGATGTAAACTCTGGACTTTAGTTAATGATAATGTATCAGTGTTGGCTCGTCAATTGTAACAAATGTATCACACCAGTGCAAAGGGAAACGCTGAGCAAGGAGAGAGGAAGTGATTGGGAACTCTCCGTACTTCCTGCTCAATTTTTCTGTAAAGCTAGAACTGCTCTAAAAATAAAGTCTACTAATGGAAAAAAATATATATAGTCTATAGATCTTAAAAGTAGAGAATCCATCTTGGACGGAATGAGAGTAGGAAGCGAGACTGAAGGGAAAAACCAGGTACAGCAGAGAAGCATAAACCAGCAAATGAAATGGAGAAGTCACTCTGGGAGAAGAATGTGTATTCCGTTTGTGGAAGCCCAGGTGAGAGAGTTGGAAGTGACTTCTGAGTCAAAAACTAATATTCCATCTAGGTCTCCACCCAAATAACTAGTACATACTTTCAACCTGCCCCCGGTCAGGTGGAGAATGACTTAAATACAGCAGATAGTTAGAGAGAGGGCAAATGGAAGGAACTAAATGTCGAATAAAACAAAAGCAAAGCTTCTGGGTTTAGCCTGAAATTCTTATGAATTTTATTGTTTCCTATATGCCACCCTCTATTTCTTATAACTATGCCATATAAAGAGTTCAGAATAGCCACACTCTCTTTCGTATTCAGGATTTAATTCCACTGCAGGGGCAGGAGGAGGTGTTATTGCCACAAAATTGTAAGATCTTTCTGCTGCAGAATGAAAGTAATTATGTTAGTAATAATAAAGACTTGTCTTCTGCATCACTTGCCGGCAAATTAGAAGCCTCAGAATGAGCCCAAAGGCTAAGATGGGGCACGATGCTTACAATAAAGCTTTCCAAAGGCCTCCCACTTTGGAAAGATTCAGGCCAGACTTGGAAAATGTCAGAATGTGAATGAGTCATCTGTCAATACAGACTCTCTGTGTCTCCTCTCACCAAACCAGGGATGCATCATTAGAAAAAAATCTAGAGATGACTGAAGTGAGACCTTGATTTGTGAATTATAGCTTATTTTTCTAACAAGGCACCGTCATTTAATCTTAGCTCTTTGTTGTATGGTGGAAACAGTACTAGGAATAGAGTTGAGTACAGCCACCAACCATCTGTGATATAGAGAAGCTATTCAGTTTTGCTGGGCTTCGGTTTGTCATTTGTAAGGGGAAAGTTTCACTCAATTATCTGTGAGAACACTTCAGGCTTAGGTCTAGGTTTATGTCAGATTTCTTTTTAAGCCTATACATTTTTTTAGATCCTAATTCTAGTAAAGAAACTTCTTGACTGTGAAACCCTGACAATTGCCATTTTTACAATTAACTTTGGCAATAGGTAAATTGAGGAAAATACAAGGTTACAGCAGCTTCTAATGATTAGCTAATAATTTTAAGAACTTACTAGGAACTTACACAGCCTATTCTATGCTATCAAAAATAAGATTTTTCTTAAAGTGCCTGATAATATGATTTCTTCTCTCACCATCCCCATAAAGCATTGCCTATAGCTCTCATACAAACTGATTATTGAATTACTTGCTGGAGACTTTTTAATAAAAAGTTCCCTTACTGCTTGAGGGAGTCTAGTGTCAGAAGGGAAAGTAGAAGCATGTGATGTTCTTAAGGTTATTGGTTGTGCGATTGCTTTGCTTGGTTTTATTTTTAACTCTAGATCACCTTGCCATCTTTATGGAGTTCTGCCTAATCTGATTGGCAGAAAGTATACCACCCACTTGTTTTCGTTCTCAACTAGATGACCTAGATTCAAAGTGCCTTTTAAAAGTGTCTCGGGACTTTCAGTTTGATTCCGGAACCAGCTTGTCTCACTGGGCAACTTTATCTAAGTCCACTGTTTCTACAAGGGATATCTTCTAAATAGTTTATGTTTGAAAAGGGAAACGACGTGTAGTTTTTAAAAGAAGGTATATTGCAAAAGGAATCCCTGGGTGGTGCAAATGGCTAATGTGCTAGCCTGCTAACCAAAAGGTTGAAGGTTTGAGTCCACTTCAGAGGTGCCTCAGAAAAAAGGCCTGGTGATCTCCTTCTGAAAAATCAGCCATTGAAAACCCTAAGGCGCACAGTTCTACTCTGACACACATGGGGTTGCATTGAGTCAGAATGGATTTGACAGTAACCGATTTGGTTATATTGCAAAGATATCGCTAAGTAAAGTATAGATTTTCCAAAGTAGTATCCACTGGCTTGAAAATTATCTCAAAATATTAACAACTTATATGACTTTGATGTATGGGAGACCATAAGCTATTTTTCCCTGATGTTTCTCTTTAATGCACAGTTTGTATCTGCTTGAGAGAAGGGACTGTGTCTTTTAGGTTTTAGATTTCTAGCTCCTCATCCAGGACATCCACATAGTTGTCACTTATCAGGCAACCAAGAGATAGGGCAGCCTAAGAATTTTTCTCATTTCAACCAATCTCCTAACAAGACAGAAAACAGAGAATGACTTATCCAAAAGACTACCATTGACGTAAGTTATTGACTATACAGAGTCACAACTTTGTCCAACACGTGAGGACACCATTCACATCTCAGTCTCTATGAATGTGTTCTTTTGTCTATGCAAGTACACAATCTGTAGATATTTGTGGTGTTCCTGAATAAATGTGTAGGATATGAGCATTTATATTCCAAAGAATGACTTTAGCTGTTAAAGAAGAACACATTTGTTTTCAGAAGAATGAATATGTTTGTTCCACGTAGCATATTCTTTCCATAAATGTAAAACATATATATATACGTATATATATGATGCTCTGGTGATGCAGTGGTTAAGCGACTGGCTGCCAACTAAGTGGTCGGTGGTTCAAATCCACCAGCCACTCTACAGGAGAAAGACATGGCAGTCTGCTTCCATAAAGATTACAGCCTTGGAAACCCTATGGGGCAGTTCTACTATGTCTTATAGGGTTGCTATCAGTTGGATATGACTCTATAGCAACAGATTCCAACTCATAGGGACCCTATAGCATGGAGTAGAACTGCCCCATAGGGTTTCCAAGGAGCGACTGCTGGATTCGAACTGCCGACCTTTTGGTTAGCGTGGCTGAGATCTTAGCCACTGTGCCACCAGGGATCTAAATCTGTATATATATATATATATATATATATATACATAGAGAGATTGAGAGAGAGAGACTTGAGGGCAATGGGTTTTGTTTTGTTTTTGTTTTTATATGTGTGTGTGTATTAACGATGCATTTAGAAAAATATGGACTCTAATAA
>NW_004443941.1:11710272-11747761 GCF_000243295.1 Trichechus manatus latirostris
TATATATATATATATATATATATATATACATAGAGAGATTGAGAGAGACTTGAGGGCAATGGGTTTTGTTTTGTTTTTGTTTTTATATGTGTGTGTGTATTAACGATGCATTTAGAAAAATATGGACTCTAATAATATTAGAGAACTATTTTTATTAGAGAGAAGTGTGTGCTTGTGTTTATATATATATATGTTGCATTTAGAAAAATATAGACTATTAGAGAACTATTTTTATTAGAGAAAAGTGTATGTGTGCTTGTGTGTATATATATGTACATATATACATATATGTTGCATTTATAAAAATATAGACTATTTATTAGAGAACTATTTTTATTAGAGAAAAATTTTGGGCCAACAGCCAAGAGGGGAATTTTTTTTATTTTCTCACTGAAGTGCGTAATTACTATTGAAATTATCTTTGGGAAAAGTAATTCTTGCCATCATAGGAATCACAATAGCTTTTTGCTATTTCAGTTTCTTGATAGTTTCATTTCTCTTAAATTTCTTCTTGAATAATCACACGCTGTTTCTTCTTTGTAAGATGGTATGTTGGCTGGGCCAGAGCGGACTCTTATGTGGGCTGCTGTATTGGAGAGAATTCCTCTGCTTTCACAGCTCCACCTCCCAGGTTTACTGTGGGTCTGGGTGGTTCAGCCTTCTTAGTTCCCACTGAAAGTTTGGGAAACATTAATTTTGCATGCCTAGTCCTCAGGAATCCTATACGTCTAGCAGTTTTCTGATTTTCATGATATTCAAGAATCTTTGTGAAAGATCTTGAACCAAGTTCATGATTGGTGTTTGATGGAGGACAATGACTCTCAGGAAATCCCCATGCATGAAAACAGGTCACTGACAATTTTGACTCTCCCTGTGTTTTTTAATTTACATTCAGTTTACTAAATACTTAACACTTTGTTTTTAAAATTCAATAAACTTCCTTAATTCCTAAGATTCTAATGTTCTGCCACAACCTACAACTTGCTGTAAGTGACAACCCTCCCATTGTTCTTTCTATCTCCAATTTTGTCATGAGATAATTTGATAAGGCTTTCATTGTTTTGGAATTAGTTAAACTCTTCTTGACTTTCTTGGCTTTGGTCTGATTTAGAGTTCAGGCCCAGTATCTGTCATTTCACTGACATGCCATGGTTCTTGCCCTCTTTCATTTATTGAGGACGTACTTGCATTCTTTCTCAAAGATGCATGGGTAAAAACCGTGTCTCATTCTTTAGCCTCTTAGTTGTAATGCAACCTCCAGTTCTGCCAAGTTCAGAGACTGGATTTATTTATTTATTCTCTTCTTCCTTTCCTAGCTTCTTTTGCACCCTAAGATGCGTAGGTAACATTGGGAGCTGTCTCTTAGTTTTCAATATTGGTCACTGTTGTTCCTAATTTTTAGATTTAGAGTTGATTGCCTGGATGGTGCAAATGGTTAATGTGTTCAACTGCTAAGCAAAAGGTTGACAGTTTGAGTCCACCCAGAGGTGCATGAAGAGAAAGCCCTGGTGATCTACTTCCCAAAAGTCAGCCATTGAAAATCCTCTGGAGCACAGTTCTACTCTGACACACGTGGAGGTTGCCATTAGTTGGAGTGGACTCAGTGGCAACTGATGTGTGTGTGTGTGTGTGTGTGTGTGTGTGTGTGTGTGTGTGTGCGCGCATGTGTAGGCACTCCTGTTTCTTTGATTCCAGTAATCTCTCCCAATGTAATACCCATCTTTCCTGAGTTTTTAATGTCCTCATATGAGCTTTTAGGAATTGGGAAGCTTTATAATGCTCTATTGTATGAAATGATTCCTGTGATCTTGCAAAGAGTTTATAACGATTTAGAAAAGTAAATAATGAACTGTAATAAACTGTGACCGCTTTAGTGTGCGTGTGATTGTTAAGATTTTTTCTTTTTAAGTTTCATCAGTTTTAGACATTCTACCCTGGCCTGAAACTTTTTGCATACATGGTGATCTTCTACTGCTTTTTGCTTTTTATGGACTTTAAAGAATACCTGCACATGGGTAGAAATTGTTTAGAAAATTTAACTTTAACAACAGCCTTTTCACAAGGTTATAGGAGGGAAAAATACTCCCCTTATTTACAATTGCTTCATTTTCATTTTTGTTTAACTGCCTGGCAAACCTTCACCGGGAAAAAAGTGTTATATCCTTGTTACATTTAATAGGATCATAATGACCTGAATGTTTCATGTTGGCTACATGATGACATTTGAAGAATTATAGGCTTTCATAAAAGAACCTTTTATTCATATACTTATGTTACGACTTAGAAGCTAATCTATTCAGGAATTAATTATGTTATTGTTCGTGTAACAAGGATCAGAGCAGCCAATAATTGAGCAGACCCATACATGCTGATGGGTTTTGGTTTTTAGAAAGATTCAATCCATTTCAGGGAATGTATTAGTCTTTGCAGAAACGAGGTGAGGCTGAGTGGACACAGGTAGACAGGAGATCGTTGGCAAGAAGGAACGGGAGGTGAGAGAGCCCTTTCTGTAAACAGTATGTTCAAGCACAAAACAAACAAACAAAAGCTATCATAACATCACAGGGAATTCAGACACTGGAAATGAGATCCCAAGTATAATTTTTACCAACATTTGCCACAGTGTAAAGAATATAGACTCTGCTGAAGTTACATCTGATGGAGCCAGCTTTGTTAATGAATTTAGAGTGAGTAATACAGACTTAAATGTGGGGATTGCTGAAAACCACTTTAGGCTTGAGTCATCCATACATTCAGTAATGTGATGGATGTCAAGGTTAATTTGCAACAAATCCATTAGTAGTCATGGCGCTGATGTCTTAATGCTTGCCATATCGAAATGTGCATAAATAATAAAGGCGACACGTTCCTCCATGTTCCTCTCCGTATTGATAAAAAGCTTGGAGCTGTGATTGAGATGTACTGCTGCTGCACATTGAATTCACTTATATAATAAAGTGAAACCTGTTTTAGTAAATGTAAAATTAAAAAAAAAATGAAGCTAAGTTGCAGTTTATTTTGTGTAGACTTTCTCCTGTATTCAGTGATCGTAATGAAATTTTTGCATCTCGCTGCCACGATCAGTTGTACCATTAGATGTCTTATGGTGATGAACTCATAGTCTTCTTCTCATGAAAGCTTCCATTTGATGTAATTTAATATCCCTTCCATTGTCAGCTATCAGTAAATGTAAATAATAATATAATTGGTTCACGTAAAAAAAAAAAAGTGCTAATCCAAGGAATAAAATACTGGATAGACTCATCAAATCTGAGATGTAAGAAAAGTCATTTTTTTGAAAGAGGCATTTGATTTGAAGACAACTGTGAAATGCATCAAACTTTCCTAAAGGTTCTTATATTAAAATAAAACAATGTTGGAGCCGTGGTGGTGTACTTGTTAAGTGTTCGGCTGCTAACCAGACAGTCCGAAGTTCAAATCCACCAGCCGCTCCTTGGAAACCCTATGGGGCAGTTCTACTCTGTCCTACAGGGTTGCTATGAGTCAAAATCGACTCGACGGCAATGGGTTTATGGTAATGCTACTCAGTCATTTTATATTTTTACAACAGACACACACACATACTCACAATTTTGGACTGTTTCTTACATTTCGAAAGGTCCTTTTATTAAAACAAACCAAAAATGTTGCAATGTTACTCAGTTAATTTTATATTTTTGCAACCCACACATACACATACAGACACCACTTATTCTCTTTAAAATTTATTGAATATTTGCCATGTGCCAGGAACTGGTCTAAGATGTTATTGTGCAATATCTTATTTAATCCCAACAGAAGCTCTATGAGGTAGATAGCATTGCTCTCCCCATTTTTTTCCAGATACAAATCTCAAGACTTAGAGAAAATTAAATAACTTGGTCAAGGTCATGTAGCTAGTAAATGATACGAGTGGAATTTGAATCCAGGTCTGTTTCAGTCCAGAGCTTACATTCTTAACTTGTAAGCTATTCTGCTGCAGTAAATACACCATATCCTTGGCTCAGAAAGATGCATATTAAAGGAAATGCATTTGTAAACTTAAATCATCTCACCCACTCTATTTGATTATGGGAATGTCCTCATATTTTTAAGGCTACACATTTTTCAAAATGGCTTCATTTGCTCATTTTCTAGCTTGATGGAAAGCGAGTGTTAGGAACATAGGAGATTTTGTAGAGTTTGACCAAACCAATGTTTATAAAAGAAGGCCATGATGCATATAGAGGTAGGGAGAAGAGAGCTGTGTGGGAGCTGGCTACCTAATTCTTGAACTTCGTATGAAATGAGCTGATGAGAATGTACATCACAGTGCACTACTGTGCATAGAGAAGAAAAGGAAGGGACTTCTCTCCAGTTACATCTGGAAAGAATTAAAGTAGAAAAAATTGCAACGTTTGACATACAGTCATGCAATCATTTTTGCTTTGTCTTGGTGAAACCTAAAGACCTGGAAAGTCTGTACAGGCAGGACAGATTGGACAATGGCGTGGTAGTTGCGAAGTCTGAACACTTTTTGGAAAAAGTTGGAATATGAGATGAAACCAAATATTGAATCACGATATTTGTATTGTGACATTTACCTTCCTGAAAATATGTGTAAACCTTTAAATTATTATCCTCAATTTCTGCAGCTGAGCAACTAGAAATTTTTATAGTTCTGTAAGTTTGGGAAGTATACCATAAACCAAATGTTAATCTACATATATTGAATGTCCTGTCATTTCACATTCACATGTTATTTTTATTTTTAAAAAGTATGTGAGGTGAAAGGAGAATATGTGATCATGGGGTGCAAATGTCACTTTATGGATATGAGACATTCAAATATGATAAAAGTTGGCTTTGATAAATTCATACTGACATATCCAATTAACTTTTTCTTGACTGTCTTGTTATGATGACAGAAACATCTCTGTAATAATAGTAAAAAAAATGCTTAAGTAGGAGTCGAGATACTAGGTTTAGTACCAGCTCTGGCACTTAACTAAGTTTATAGTTAGACAACAAGTCAATCCTTATGACTTAGTTTCCATGAATATGACAGGGAAGGAGTAATGCTTGCCCTACCTTCCATGCAGAACTAGAGAAGAAATGAAAGAATAATTGTGAAAGTAAATTTTAATGTTAAAAATCACTACAGAATGTAAGCTATTGTTACTTTGCAACACTACTCTCCTTGGCCGATTCTGGAAAACTTACTCATCTGCATTTTTAGATATGTTTTATATTGTTCATAGCATCTCTACTTTTTCTCATTTCACATGAATAGTCATTAGAGAGTGTGCTAATTAAAGGGAGGAAAATAAAATTAATTATAAAGTATTAGCACTCATTACATCCCTCCTATTAAAGAAACCTTCACTTTTATATGGCCTTGTCCTATTTTTATGGACATAGGCTTTACTTAAACATTGAATACTTAATCACCTGAAAACAATACCAATCAGAAAAATATTTATCAAATAGTACTTTCTTATTAATATCCTATTGAACAAACTTCTGATGTTATAGATCATAAATGGTTATGGAAAGCTCTGGCCTTTCTGATGTATGTCTGGATATTCTGGAATTTTTGTGTGTGTGTATATGTATGTGAGCACTGGCTGGTGCCTGTGAAATATAACTTACCTTTCTTCACAGGGGAGAGAGAATTATTTGCATGCATTGGTATCCAAAAGAATTAATAGAGCTCAGCCTCTAGGTCATTGCATTTTTACAAGATTATAGTTTATAGCATTTACTTTTAATACTATGGCATAGCGGTTAAGTGCTACAGCTGCTAACCAAGAAGGCTGGCAGTTTGAATCCACCAGCTGCTGCTTGGAAACCCTGTGGGGCAGTTCTACTCTGTCCTATAGGGTCGCTATTAGGTGGAATCGACTCAATGGTAATAGGTTTGGTTTTTGATACGGTTCTTGGGATAGATCGACATAGCGAGGACTTTTACCATCAGACTCAATAGCCACATTGTAGAGGTCTTTGACATTTCTCAAAGGCTTCTGGAAATGTCTGGGAGTGAAAGCAAAAAATGGTTGGCCACAAAATACAAAAAGACCACAAAGTTGATATTATCAGCTGTTTAAATGTACACGCACGTGACAGTGAGTCAGCTTTGAGTAACTGGTGAACTTGCTAGTCACAAAGATTTAATGTCTAGGTAGGTATCTTGAGGACATACTGCTGTACACACGACTTCTGCACATAAGGCTTACTCTTGGTAGAAGCTACCTGTCCATAAACACAAGGTGTTTGGTGGCCTAACGTTCAGTGTTCTCTCTCATTGCTTTCCTTACCACATTCAGCATATAGTATGCACACAATTAGTATTTGTTGGCATCCTTTGTTATTAGATGGCTATGCTCTCCTCTGTAAAGTCTATTCTACAGTTTCTGGGAAAACTAAATATTTTTCTGGAGCCCTTTAGTGTGGAGGAAGCTCTCTTCTCCCTTATATATACCTTTTCATGCCCCTTCTAAATACTCTGACTCAAACAATACATCATAGTGCAGCCAATGACATAGATGCCATTGGTGCAATGAAGTAATTGTATATAAATTCTCAATAAATTTGTTTGGAACAAAACTCTTTTTAAATTAAGATGGATAATTTACTGATATCACCACCATAAAGTAAAATTAGAACACTCACTGAATGAGGCCGTGCCATTATTCTTAGTCCTGTAAGACTAGTGTTTGCTTTAGGAAAAAAAATGGGTATTTTTATGATGCCGGATAGTTTGACAGCTACTAGATGAGGCTTGTTAAATAAGACTTGACTTCTGTAGATGTGATCTATTATCTGTATTTTCTTGACATGACTACTGGGGCTTATGGCTGTTCATCCGTTAGTTATCATCTGTCACATGTGAATAGACCCTTTCCCCATAAAAGTTAATTCATAGCATATTTGTTGCGATTTGCTCTGCTGTGCTGTATGACCCTGTCACATCTGCATGCAGCTCTTGTTTCAAAAACAAGTTGATATATGTTTCTGCTGCTTTTGGAAGCTTCCAAAGTCAGTGTTCCTACTGAAGTATATCTTTAAAAGTGTCAGGAATAAATAAAACCCCATTACATTCCATGCTTGTCCAACTCCATGGAAAAAGCAGTAGTAATATCCCATTTGTTCTGAAACACCTGCTGGTAGATTTAATGAATGTATGAAAAACTGAGCTGCCTCTCTGTTTCTTTTGAACCAACTCTGTTCTCTTTCTTGACCTTATTTGATTGAAACCTATTATTTGCTTTGCCATAATTTTGTGGTGACTTGATGTATTTAGAGTAATTGGTTTTGATTTTTGTTTTCCAGCTGGGACAACGTATATCTTTAGCAAAGGCGGTGGACAGATCACGTATAAGTGGCCTCCTAATGACCGACCAAGTACACGGGCAGACAGACTGGCCATCGGGTTTAGCACTGTTCAGAAAGAAGCTATACTGGTGCGAGTGGACAGTTCTTCAGGCCTGGGTGACTACCTAGAGCTTCATATAGTAAGTACTTTTAAATAAGATTCAGTGTTTACTTTTTACTATTAGCTTTTTGCAAATCACTTATATATAATCTTATCTCTTGGAAGTTTCCTTCCCTCAGTAACCAGTGCTTTGGTATAGAAAGCATGGATGTAGTCTAGAGATAATAAAGCTTTATACCTTTTACATCTATTAGTATTGTTAAGCATGTTCTTTACAATAGAAACTTTTTTTTTTTTTTTAAATTTGAATTCCTCTGAATTCTGTGTTCAACAGAAGGGTTTTTTTTTTTTTTTTTAAATGTGTGTTTGTGTGGTTTTATTGTCTTTAAGCAGACTTGCCAAATTAATAAAATATGTTATTGCCCAGTGGATACTATTCCATCTGGCTAGAAGTAGAGGTTGTAATACTGGTAACATCAAATAATCTGGAGTGAGTTTCCCTACATCTTTTCTTACCAAGAAAAAAAAAAAGTATCTAAAGTAACATGAAGTAGAAAATTTGCAGATATTTCGTGATTTGAAGAAAAATGGCAGAAGACTGTTTCTATGCCACCTTGCACTCACTGGGATACATAAAGTATCAGGAAAAATCATTGTTGTCTGGTCATTTTCGGCCTAGGACTGTTCTTTTTCCTGTAGTTCTAAGCCTCCCACAAGAATTTAGCCAGCACATAGTAGAAGGTCAACAATAGTTCATGAATAAAAAGCTTTTTTTTTCTTCTAAGGTTGCCATAACTAACTTTATAGCTTGGAGACTTTTCCCTCTGTCTCTGTGTGCAAAGAAATACTAATGAGTATAGTTGCAACTCTTAATGTCCTAATTTCATTTTAAAGAGATACAAATACTTTATTGATATATACCAATAACAAATATGGGAATGTGTCACAGCTTCAAAAAGTCTAAATCCTTGTGGTTCTTGGTCTAAAGTCTTTATCTTCTGGAAGGTTCCGGAAGTATATAAGTCTCAAGAGACATATACTTTTTACCCTTGGGATATAAGGAGTCTCCCTTATATGATCATTTAAATTTGTCTTGTTTTATTTTTGTTTATCCCTATAAATTCTCTTTCCCAGCACCCATGCCTCAAAGCATATGTGGTTAGCTCATCATGTTCTTACTTCGTAGAAACTGGCCTTTATGCACTAGTCCTAACGCGATTAGGAAACGCCAAACAAAAAAATACATTAACACAGACTTTTACAGGGGTTACTTCTCATTTATTTTCTTAATCTGTTTTGCATCAGACGTCTAGAATTTCCAATAAGCTGAGGAGAGATTTGAACTGACCACAAGGACTGAATTTCATTGCTAATCTTGGGGGTTGGGGAGGGAAGCCTCAGCACAACCATTATTGAACCATTGTAAATTTTCAGTTCAAAATGCAGCTGTCAAAATGGGAACCCTGGGAAAGTAATTTCAGCAGCCTTTCAGCAAATATCCAACAATTGAAATTGAAAGCATCTGGATTTTTCATGGCATCATAAATAAATGATCAGTTGAGATAAACTTAACTAGTGCAGTAAGGAATCTTGCTGTTTAGAGTAATCTCAACTTTCTAAATATATTTGCTCAGTTCTGATTTAAGAACCTTGCCAACTTCAAAAAATAAATAAAAAAGAAAACAAGAGCTTTTTTCCCTTTGCAAGAAATTACTTATTGATCGGTAGCCAATTACACTTTTACCCCGAGAAAAGTTTTTGCGATGATCACTCTCAGATCATAAGGGGCTATGTTACTGAATTACTCAAAACACTGTTGTTTGTTTTATGGTCAAAGGGTTTTCGTCTACAAAGTCTGACAAATGTGGGCCTAGGGTCCTTTCACAAGAATGGCATTGGTTTTTTAGGGGTTCATATCAGTTCAGTACCTTCCACAGCTCCATTCCTTGCTATGGCTTCTTGGTAGCTGTCCTGTAAGGGCCCCCTTCTTTCTGAATCTGCTTCCTTGGACTGGCCTGGCCCTTCACTTTGGATTCAGTGCTTGTCTGTACGCACTCTCCCTCTTGGAATTGATATCCTCAAACTCTTCCTTGCTGTTAGAGCCTGTCCTTGAATGGGAAATAGACATGGGTCCCATTGGGCTTCCCACTACCATTATTGTTGTTCGGCCCTACCCACCTGTATCAACGACTAGGACCCAGTCTTAATCCAAATCTAGCCCAATAAAACTATCTCCTTCTCCTTTCTCCCATTGTCTGTAAGAACTGTCCAGCCAGTAGTGACCTCAGTAAGTTGTTTATATGGAAACCAGTAACTTTTCTTTCATGTACTCAACACATAATAAAAATTAGCAGAAGGCCTGTGGTTTTTTTCTTCTTAATACTGAAGTTTGCTTCTAACTCATTCCTCTAACAAAAGAAAATGAGAATGTTAGTGGAAGTATGTAGAGACCAACGCGACAGAGGCAGAAGTGTTCTTAATATTAATACCTAGGTTGGCAGAACATTCAAAGGCTATTTTATCAAACTAGGTAGTTTTGAGTCAACCTTGGTTTTTCAAAATCAATTCTTCTGCCTCTTCCAGGATTAGAAATTTAAAACAAAAAAAGATTTATAAAATTGTGGATAATTACTGTTGTTTGATTTTGATTTAAGAACATAACTGACTTAAAAAATTAATCTGATTGACAAAATAGATTATGTGCTTTATCTATAAAAATTACAAATTTTGGTTACACATTAAATTAAATGGAACATTTCTGTAAACCTTCAAGGTCAGCAGCGTATAAACTGTAACAATCTTATTTAAAAATCATATTTCCATTCTTAACTGATAGAGTGAACCAATAAACCG
Source organism: Trichechus manatus latirostris (assembly GCF_000243295.1). Lineage (NCBI taxonomy): Eukaryota > Metazoa > Chordata > Mammalia > Sirenia > Trichechidae > Trichechus > Trichechus manatus. Next base: position 11,720,540 of record NW_004443941.1, read on the forward strand.
GAAAATTGATTGCATCCATTAAAAGGTACTTCAGTCTTGCTGAAATGTATAATGCCATTTCAATCATATAACCTAAAAAATCTGATTGGCATATAATTTAAATGAAGATTTAAATATTTGACTTGGTTTATACTCATTTTTTTCAGAATGATCACATTCAGTTTATCTAAAATATATCTAAATTTTGATTAACTGAGCTCTTAAAATATAACAACTTGTTATAAAATGGCTTTGATTCAGGTGGCCTACTTCTGATAAATGAAGTTTTTTGGTTGTATTAGTATTAATGCTACCACTGTTAACCTCAAAGCCATATGATATCACTACTGAAATTGCAAGATTTTAAGGTGGTGAAGGGAATATACAGACATGAAGTGAGGGGCAATTACTTAGTCTATTGCCTAGAATACAGTTGCTCAGTAAGTGTTTTCTGAATGAGTAAATGATCCAATGAATTATATATTGACTATATGGTGGCTTAGGTTAAGTCTCAACTCTTAACTTTTAAATCATTTACGTTAAGTGAAAGATGTAGCTTGGTTTCTAATATAATCATCTAACTTTTTCCTTCCAATATACCACTTGCTATACAGCAACTATATTATCGAAAAGGTGCAGTATATATTTATTGAGGTTATTTTCAGAAATAGTCAATTAAGAATTGATTATGAAAGTTGATTGTTTAAAGAAAGTCTATGGTGAGAAATTTTGTTGAATGAATGATTCTCCTTAATAATTACCTGATTCAGTAGCTCACTTTCATCTTGAATTGTTCTCTAGTCACTTATATCTTTCTATTATTTCCAAATAGAGATAAACTTTCTGATGGCAGAGAATATGATTTATAATAACTACGATGATTAACAATTAAAAGACTATAGTATAGAATTCTGAGTTTTCATTGTTTTTTTTAGTACTTGCTAGAAGCCTGCCTATCCAGAAATATTTATTGAACTCCTAATATAGTCCAGGCCTATGGTAGGCTCTGTAGATAAAAAATAAATGAACTTGCCACTTAGTAAGTGCATCAATGAATATTTCTTGGATGAATAAATGAACAAGCCATCTGATATACTGGCCACCAGATAACTTAGATTATTTATAGTAAGCATACTTTGTCTCAAAGTGTTGTGCCAAACCATTCTGGTATTTATCCATAAATCTCTCTCCTTTTAAAATTGTGGTAAATATATGTGTAATGAAGTATCTGCCATCTCAACATTCTTCACATTTACAATTCATTGACATTCTGCATGTTTATCATGTTCAACATCACCATCATCTGTCCCCAAATTTTCTCATCAACCTCCCTTTTGCCGCTCTAACTTTCTTCATCTTCTTAATCACAGAGTATTTGTACAAACAATGGACAAATGATCAGTTTTTAAGAGAAAGAATATTAAAAAGTGACTTGTAAAAATTGTAACGTGACGTTATTGCTGTTAGTTGCCATTGAGTTAGTTCCAACCCATGGCGACCTTATGTAAAACAGAACAAAACGTTGTCCTCACCCCTGTTGGTATGTTTGAGCCCACTGTCGCAGCTCTTGTGTCAATCCATTTCACGTATTAGTGAATCTGAGGATTATTTAGTCAGCATTAAATGAAATAATCTTTAGAAGCATTCAGCAAAAGATTCAGCTCAACTTTTTTTGGCAACTTGACAAGATTGTTCTAGAAATTTGATGAATATGGTTACTTTTAGAGGAACAGTCTGTAATTTACCAGGCTAGTGATGTTAACTGGAGATTACTTAACCCTTCTCTGATTTATAGAAAGCCTCTGCAAATGTGGGCTCATTCTCTACCGTAAATATTAGTGTGTGCATTGGTTCTGACCAGAGAAGTACAATGGAGGGTGAAGACGAGGAGGAGTGAACAGTGTTCCTTGAAATGCTTTCATCTTGGAAGCATTAAAGAGGATTGCAAATTTGATTAGTGAATGGTACATATTTGCCTTGAGTGTTTCTTCTTTGTACTTTGCTAGGCTGGAAGCCTTATTTTTGAAGCCAATCTCTTAATTGATTTTTATTTGGAAATACACCTTTTAATCGGCAGTTTCAGGATAGACTAGAAGCATAGTGTATTTATAGTAAACATTACATGTCCCAAAATAACTTCTCAATATTGGTGACATGTCAACGCCTTCTCATCTTTCTCTCCCTCTCTCCACTTTACACTACTTATCTTACTGCTCTATTGAGATTCAATTTGGAAACACCTTCTGAAAGTCAGCAGTTATACATGGGTACATATCTGTATTAACAAGATAAAACCCAATTATTCCTCCACAGGCTTTTCTTGAATTGAAATTATGTTCCACCTGAAATGCTGTTTCGAATCAGCAGATTCACATATTTACAAGGGTTTCACGTTACCATTTGATATTTAAATTCAATCCTGTAAATAATATACAGTAGATATTTGATTTGATTTGTTTTCCTGCTACTTACATGAATTAGAGAACATGAGGCTTATTTAACTGGAATTTTCAAAGAAAGACTAAAGGAATGTCTTTTCGCTATGTATTGTAATATTGTTGTCCAAACTTCTGAAGGTATGAAGGATGCAGGTTATCATTGAAGAAAATATGGAAAGTGATGGTCATATTTCTGTTGGCTTAGGTGCTATCCAGATACCTTCAGATAGTTTGTTTTCAGGGATCAAGTAAATCAAAACCAACTCCTCCTTCCATCCTTACCCCTTGGAAATTAGTTCAAATTCTCATTTTCCAATTTACTGGTTGTTAACTTTGGTGCATCATTTAATCTCTCTGGATTTGGTTTCTAGATTTCTAGAATTATTTCCTTCTCTGAAAGTCTATGGCTGTGAACTTTAGTAAAAGAGATCCAAAACAGCTGTCTGTACCTGCATGCACTCAGTTCATGTCTGTATCACTTAGATGCTTATGCTGCTGCTTCCCCTTCTCGGGTATCCTCCTGTCTCCAGTCTGAGTATTTTGCAATCCATTTTGTATGCTTTTACCAGGTTAATTTGCTAAACTGTTTCTCTGATCATGTCATTTCCCTGTTAACACACATTGATACAAACCCTCTGGCTAACATTCAACGTTCTTAACGTTCTGATCCCACTTTACCTTTTCCGGTCCATTTTCCACAATTCCCTGCTTACCTTTCCACTCCAGTGAGATTTACTAACACATTCTTCTTTAAAAATGAGCTTGTTCTTGGTATCTCTTTATTTCTAATTCTTGTCCAAAACGTTTCTTCCCATTCTGTCTCGCTATCCAGATATTCCTCAGTCATAAAATTTTCTATTCAAATATTGAGGCTTTTCAGGGTTGGCTCTGGGATCTTGCAGTGTTTTGAGCTAGTAGAAAGAAGTCTAGGGCTCAGGAATCTCTTTAGAAGAGTGTCTTAAACAATAGTCAGGGCATAACCTAGCTAGAGAAAGTATGGTCTATAGATTCTTCTCCAATCTGTGAGTTACTCCTCTCTCTTCTTGACCCATTGGTTTGTGACAGGCCCTAGGTATTTTACAGAAGGGCTTCAAAACCATTCTTAGTTAGCCTGTGATGAGTTGCTTTATCAAGCCCTTTTTCCATACATAAGCTGTCAAAACCGGAGACTTCTTGTTGAATCCTCTCATACTACTGATTATACCTCCATTTCTTCTGGAACCACCAACCACTCTTCAAAAACCTACTTCTTTCGCCAATACAACACGTAATTACTAATCACCTGTAATGGACTTGATACTGTAGATGCATTATTTGCATGCTGCTGTGTAACAAATTACCTCACAATTTAGCAGCTTGAAACAGCAAACATTTATAATGTCACGCTGGCTCAGGAATCCATGAGCAGCTTAGCTAGACAATTCATGGTCTTTCAGGGTCAAGCTGTCAGCCTGGGCTGCAGTCATCTCAGGACTCTCCTGGGGCGGGGGAATCCACTTACAGCTTCGCTTACGTGGTTGTTGACAGGCTTACTGGGTATTGGCCAGAATCTTCAATTCCTCACCATGGGGGCCGCTCCAGAGTGATGCTCACAACATGGTAGCTTGCTTTTGCCAGAGCAAGTGATCTGAGAGAGAGAGAAATGAGAAAAAGAGAGAGAGAGAAAAGATGAAAGTTGAAATGTTTTATAACTTAAAGTAACATCCCATTACTTCTGCATAGACCAACCCTGGTACAGTGTCGAGGGAGAGGACTACACAAGGGCATGAATACCAGGAGTTGGAGATCACTGGGGGCCGTCTTGGAATCTAGCAGGAAAGCAAACACTATGTCATTTCTGACTTCTGGTTTAAGAGATTTATGATAACTGAGCAAATTTTTGAGTTGGTTAGGTTGACTGAAAACACACATCCAGCCTAATGATCTGCCTTTAATCCTAGATGTAGATGATCATGATTTAATTGTTCAGTAGTGCCTGGAACATACCAAAACCAAACCCATTGCCATCCAGTCAATTCCAACTCATAGCGACCGCAGGACAGAGTAGAACTGTCCTGAGGGTTTCCAAGGCTGTAAATCTTTACAGAAGTACACTGCCACATCTTTCTCTTGCGTAATGGTTTGTGGGTTCGAAATGCCAGCCTTTCGGTTAGCAGCCAAGTGCTTAACCACTGTGCCACCAGAGCTCCGTGTCAGAAACATAGTAGGTGTTAAATAAATCATGGTCCTCTTCATTTCTGCAGGAACTGGTCAGTTCACCTTTAATTCTTGTTGGTTCAACCTAGGCCCACAGCAGGTTACCTAAGGCATTTTGACCTGTATTTGGGAAATTCTTTCTACTGATAATCCATGAAAACTTCTGCCCAAGCATTTTCCTAGCCATGTGAACTGAGGGGTACACTTGTAGTTTTGGATAGTCATTGTTCAGAATCCGGGATCCCTGCTGTGGTTTCGATATAATTATCTAATAGTTTTGTTTTGAATATTCTTAAATATACTTTTATCACTATTTTGGGAGAAAAGTTTTTTTTTTTTTCCCCATGAAGAAATATTTAGAAATACAAAAAGAATGCATGAGGGACAAATAAGAAGGAATTAAAAGTTTACCAGTCATGTCTTAGCAATGTGTTATAGACTTATTTTAAAGATTATTGTGGGAAACTACCTCAAAGAGCAGGCTGTACTTAAGGAGAACCAGCGTGTTGTCACCAAGAATGAAGTGGTGTTTAAGTAACCTAGCTGAGTCCTCAGAAGGTGTTATAGGCGTAGATAAGAGAGGCCCAAATGAATGAAGCCTGCCTGAGTTTTCTCATTTTATAATGGTTTTAGAGTAAATGGTGAAATGACAGAGTGGAAGACAGAAGAAATTGCAGAGTATAAACTGGAAGTTACTTGTTGCATGAGAATCAACACTGAGATTTGGAAAAGCTGTTAAGAGATTGCCAGGAAAAGTTGTGGTTCAGATCTCCAGCGCCCAGAACATATCTAATATGTTCACTGTTAAGATCCTGACAGAGTCTACGTGTCTCAGGAAGCAATGACAAGCAGCGATAAAGGCGCATGCAAACAGGTTATTAACGTTGCTGGTCTTGCAGAAGTCGAAACACAATACTGATTGATGGAAGAAAAGAAATGAACAGATTGCTCCAGGGCTAAGAACTAGTTTGGGGAATGCATGTTGTGTAAGGGGTTATTTGCATGCTTATCAGGAAAACTTTTTTTTTTTTTTTAATTGCAGAAAAATCGCTGAAAGCCGTCAGCCAAACGCATGACAGTAGTAGTTAAAATACGCAAACAGCATAGCAAACATGTCAGCCAAAGACCAGGGAATCAACATGAGGGTGATTCTATGGCATTGGAATCCTATTAAAACTGATGTCGGGCCACTCTGGACTTGGGGAGTTCATTTCACCAAAGGAAGAATCCTCAAGTTGATAATAGCTACAAATAACCCAAATTATAGAGCAGGAACAAAGGACTGGAGATAATTTTCAGTGAGTCTGAGAAAGTTCTTTTGATGAAAATGTGTATACATTTTCAGAACTGTGACATTCTGTTTGTGCTGTCTGTAGGAGCTGTCTTTATGAGTAGTGTACTAGACCTGGCGATCTTAGGGCAACAAGAGAGAAGAGGCCTCTGCTCTCCTGGAGCCCAGTTGGACAACATATTTGACCTGTCTGCCAACATAGTGTGACCCTGGTTGCGGGGAGGCCCAGCCACCCCTGGGGGAACACTAAACTGCACTTAGGCTTGGGGGAGACACTTTAATGCTGAACTCTTCCTATCAAGGAAAAGCTCTTCCTCTTGAACCTCCCACTTAGAGTTCCCAACAAAGAGTGGAAATACAAGATTGACAGATAAAAAAAGCTCTTTGGTGAAAGATCAACATTTAATTGATTAGTAGGGCTTTTTGTTCTCTGAAAAGAAGTCTATCCTAATATTCCTAAAAACTGCCCCGAACTTCAGCTATCGAATGCGTACTGCTTACTCCCAAATACACATCTCTAGTCCTGACTTCTCTGACCCTGATTTCCAACCGCTGACTCAGTGTCTCTCTCTGGATGTCTCATAGGCACCTCCAACTTGCCACCTTACAGACCGACCTCATCATCTCCCTATACAGGCCCATCTACACAGTCACAGACTAAAACCGTGATATCCTTTATTCCATGCTTGCTTTTGCCCACCTGATCTATTTCTCACCACATTTCTGAAATGTCTCTAATCAACACTGTCCAGTCAAAATGTAACGCAGGCCACAGAGGTAATTTTAAATTTTCTATTACTCGTGTTAAAAAGGGGAGGGGAAGAAATGATGGAGTCAATTTTAATAATATATTTTATTTAACTCATTAACCCAATATATCCAAAGAATTATCCTTGTTAACATATAATCAATATAAAAATTATAATAATGTGTTTTATATTTTTTGTAGTAAGTCTTAGAAATCCAATGTGTACTTTACACTTAAAACACCTCTCTCAATCCCAAATCTAAATTTTCATCAGAAGCACTTTTTGTGTATTGATCTTTCACAAACTTTATGGTTGAAAAAATAGATCCACATACCTGAGTTATTCCAAACCTACTAAAAAGTCTTCTGTCATTGAACTGAGTATCAGCTTTAAACGTATACTTACTTTAATTAAATTTCTATACAATTGAAGATTCAGTTTTTCGGTTTCATTAGCCCCATTTCAAGTGCTCAGTAGCCACATATAGCTACTGGTTACTGTACTCAACGGCACAGTTCCAGAATTTATCCGTTTTCTCTGTATCCCACTGTCATTGTCTCAGCTCACGGCTTCTTCATGTCTTTCTAGAACTGTTACAATAACCTTCTAACTTATCTCGCTGCCTCCAAGGGTCTTCTCTCTAAGCCATCCTTTGCCACCAGAATGGTTATAAAATAAATGCACAATTATTTCAAATTTTGGTTTTTAATGATTCATTGCTGTCAACTTCTTTTAGCTCTAGACACCCCCGATTGATAATATATTTCCCCATCTCGGAGGTAATTTTGCTCCCTTAGGGGCTGCTCCTTAGTTAAAAAAAAAAAAAAAAAAGCAGTGAGTGAAACACACACCCTGACCCTCTATCGTAATCTAGCTCTTTGCATGGCCCAAGCAGTTTGCTATCAGCTCCTAACCTAAAGGTTGGCAGTTCAAACCCACCCGGCGACCCTGTGGAAAAAAACGCCTGATGATCTGCTTCTGTAAAGATTATAGCCAAGAAAACCCTATGGAGCAGTTCTACTCTGTAACACATGGGGTTGCAGTGAGTCAGAATCAAGTTGACTGCAACATTTTTTTTTTTTTTTTCTTTTTTTCCTCCCACTGGTCTGCCGTAAGAGTTGCAACTCCTCATCCATTAACAGGGCTGCCCAGAGATGCATGAGCTCCCTGGCCAGGCTGTAGATTTAAAGCCCCGGCACAGTGGTGAAAAGCTTGGCTGCTAACCATAAGGTCAGCATTTCAAATCCACCAGCTGCTCCTTGGAAACCATATGGGACAGCTCTACTCTGTCCTATAGGGTCGCTAGGAGTTGAAATGGACTCGACAGCAACAGGTTTTCATACTAATATTCTTTACATATTTGCCAATGCTTATTTAATGGGGGAAGGGGATAAACAGATTTTTTTGTAAATCAGAATTGCGTTCAGAGACACTTAGTAAGTAAATGGCTTCTACTTGGAAAAGCAAAGTCAATAGTATCGGAAAAAAAATTAACAAACAAAACAAAACCCTTTACCATTTTTTGGTAGTTCTCGTAGTCTCTTCTGTTTTTGTTGACAATTTTCTGAACCAGGCACATTTTTGGATTCAGATGAAAGTGTTTAAATTCCGATATCCAATTCTTCATTGCTGTTGATGAGCTTGATGTGGAGCAGCTTCCTGGGGGAAGGGACTTTCATCTAGCTTGTGTACCTTTGTATTCCCCAATCCCAGCTGGAATTTAGCAAGTGTGCCATAAATATTTGTTGAAATAATCTTTGGGTTCCAGAAGTTCTGCCAACTTACACCGTGCAGTCTACAAATGTTCATGAGCAGTCAGTCAGCATTGCTCAGGTCAAGGGCATTGTTTCTTTCAGGAGAAGCCAAAACCATTCTGATTTAACCTGTAACGAGTGAGTTATTTATTTGTTGCTTCTTTTTATAAAATAGAATGGAGCCCTGGTGGCTAAGTGGTTAAGCGTTTGGCTGCTAACCGAAAAGTTGGCAGTTCGAATCCACCAACCGCTCCTTGGAAACCATATGGGGCAGTTTATTCCATCCTATAGGGTCCTTATGAGTCAGAATTGACTCAACAGCAAAGGGTTTTTTATAGAATGATGTGTGAGCTCCACTTTGAGGTTCACATATTCAGAATGGGAGGTAAGAGCCTGGTGAACCACGCTTTAATTTGTTCTGATAGAGAACCACAGGTTTATACTGCAAACACTTTCAAAGTCCAAGTCTTTAGGTGGGCCCACAATGCACTGCACCATCTGGACTCATTATCCGTCTTGCTTTGCCAGGCATTCTCACTCCAACACACACATAGTCGCTCTTTAACATATGCATTTGACAAACTTCTTTTTTTTTAAGTGTCTGTGTGCGAAGCACTGGGAATACAAAGTGAAATGAGACATGACTTCTGACCTCAAGGATGGATACACATTACTCTAGTGGCACAAGAATCACAGAATACGCGCACGGCTGGTCTTTCAAACCATCCTGCTGTACTAGCTCAGTTAAGGGATTTTTAAACTCAATGAAGCAGTCTGCAAGTATAGCCTTTATAAAAGCAACTAATAATCTCACAAATGTTCTAAGTTTACTTTGTAAACTCATCTAATATAACAACTCTATGAGAAGATAAAAATTATCCTCATTTAGTCATTGAGGAAATGAAGCACAGGTCACACAAGTAGTCAGTGGCAAAACCAGGGTTTGAACTCAGGAAGTCTGTCTGTGCTGTTTGTGACTCAGGTAAGAGTACAGAGGGGCGCCCCTCATCAGGTTAAACCTGACAACTCTCTGCCTTTGGTCCATTCGTTGCACTTTTAAAAGGAACCCTCATGGCGCATTGGTTAAGCGCTTGACTGCTAATTGAAAGGTCAGCAGTTCAGAACCACCAGCCACTCTGCCGGGGACAAAAGATCTGGCAATTTGCTCCTGTAAAGATTACAGCCTAGGAAACCCTACGGGGGCAGTTCTACTCTGTACTGTAGGGTTGCTATAGGTCGAAATTGACTCAACGCACACAACAACAACAATGCAGTTTCATACAGTCAAAGACCACAGCTTTTAGCGTACCCACATATCATATGAATTACTGAGTGTTTCAATTATCTGTTACAGAAACCATTTTCTCTAGTTAAATAAAAGTACAGAAAGTGATCTGGCTGACTAGTTGCCACAGACAGTTTGTGGTTAGCTAGCTAGCTTTTGGAGCCCTGGTGGTGCAGTGATTAAGAGCTTGGCTGCTAACCAAAAGGTTGGCAGTTCAAATCCACCAGCTGCTCCTTGGAAACCCTATAGGGCAGTTCTACTCTGTCCTATAGGGTCCTGTGAGTCAGAATCGACCGGACGGCAACAGGTTTGGTTGGTTTTGGGTTTTTAGCTAGCTTTTGCAATTAGTTTGATTTATGAGGTACATATAATTTTAAAAGCAGGGAAGTACAATTTATAAAAAAAAATTGCATCTATAAAGACAGTCAGCAAGAATAGACCTCCAAAATGCCTCTGGTGGTGCCCATTGCCCTCTTTGAAATAATCCCATCTCCTCCCACACCTACCTGCCCTCCTCGTCTTCCTAGTCTGGTGCATTTGTATTCATCTTCGAGGCCTGGATCATATATTTCATACATTTGTGAAACCTTCCTTGGTCCTCTAGGGCAACGCTGATCGTGTCCTCTTTGGTACTATCATAGTACTTTGTTCTTAATTCTATTACATTACTTACCAGAGTCATTATAGCTATTTCTTTATGTGTCCTTATCTCACCTGTTACGTTGAGAACTCTTCAGGGTCAGTGACCACATATTACACATTTATATCTCTACATTTTCAGACGCTAGCAGTTCTTAGTCAAGAGCAGACACATAATTAATGTTCATTGAAGGAAAGCATGAGAAAGTGAATGAAGAGATAATTGCACTACCTTGTTCTCTTCCTTTTGCCTTGGCCTTTCTTGCTCCTTTGCTGGTAGTTTTCCATTGTAGTGCAGGAGTTCACAATGGAGCACTCCCCTTGGAGCATAGTATGAGGTAGACTCCCAGAGGACACTGGTGAGAGCAAGTGACACTCACCTGGGACTCCCCAGTTTCAACCATCTGAGACACACAAACACACACACACACCCACCCACACCCACACCCACACACACACACACACACACACAAAGGCAGAGCCCTGAGTGCTAGGACCTATTATGAAATTACTATGTGGTATTTTCCTTAGGGAAGTAAGACCTCTCTCATGATAGACCATTGATTAGCTCCATTATTTTTTTCGAGATTCAAATATTCCAAATAGGTGGTCATTTCTGTGAGATTTAGTCTAGGTGTGCTTCTTGCTTGCTGTCTACATTCTGATTGACAAGAACTGGAGAAGGAAAGAAAAAAAAATCTTGTGGGTCATCAACCCTGATTTCCCACTCCTGGACTTACTCCTCCTTCACTACCCTGGCAGTTTGATCAGCTGTTATTTTTTTCTTGCTCTGCCAATCTTGAGCCTTGTTTACATGATGGAGGTGAAATTGGTGCTCCATTCATTAAAAGGAGTTTTTAAAAATGCTTTTTAACTAATGTATATAAAGTGCTTGAAGGTACTAACAGTTGATTATCTTAAGTAGGGTTAAACATTCCTCTGTAAATTATGCTTTCTCTATTTCCTTAGTAAGAATAATAACTATAACTAAATGATAATACTATTTAGCTTGTATTAACTGCTTACTGTGGACCAAGCACTTGTCTAAAACACTTGCATAAAAAAGTATGTTTATATAGTATTTACACTAATTCATTGAAGTGGGAATTATTATCTTAGTTTTACCGATAAGTAAACTACATTTTTTTCTATTCTTTTTTTAATTTTTAATTTTATTGTTGTACTTGAAGTGAAAGTTAACAATTCAAGTTAGTCTCTCATACAAAAATATATACATACGTTGTTATGTGACCCTAATTACTCTTCCTATATTATGACAGCACACTCCTCTTTTCCACCCCTAACTTCCCGTGGCCATTCAACCAGCTCCTGACCCTCTCTGCCTTCTCATCTCACCTCCTGACAGGAGCTGCCCATTTAGTCTCATGTATCTACTTGAGCTAAGAAGCAGTCTCTTCACAAGTATCATTGTATGTCTCATAGTCCAATCTAGTCTTTGTCTGAAGAGTTGGCCTCAGGAATGGTGTTAGTTCTGGGTTGAAAGAGAGTCCAGGGGCCATGCCTTCTGGGGTTCCTCCAGTCTCAGTCAGACCATTAAGTCTGGTCTTTTTACTACAATTTGAGTTCTGCATCTCACTTTTCTCCTGCTCCATCAGGAAATCTCTGTTGTGTTCCCTGTCAGGGCGATCATTGGTGGTAGCCAGGCACCATCTAGTTCTTCTGGTCTCAGGCTGATGCAGTCTCTGGTTTATGTGACCCTTTCTGTCTCTTGGGCTAATACTTTCCTTGTGACTTTGGTGTTCTTCATTCTCCTTTACTCCAGGTGGGTTGGGACCAATTGATGCATCTTAGATGGCTGCTCGCTAGCTTTTAAGACCCCAGATGCCACTCACCAAAGTAAGATGCAGGACATTTTCTTAATAAACTTTGTTATGCCAGTTGACCTAGATGTCCCCTGAAAGCATGGTCCCCAGACCCTCACCCCTGCTACTCTGTCCCTCGAAGTGTTTGGTTGTATTCAGGAAACTTCTTAGCTTTGGTTTAGTCCAGTTGTGCTGACTTCCCCTGTATTGTGTGCTATCCTTCCCTTCACCTAAGATAATTCTTGTCTACTATCTAGTTAGTGAATAACCCTGTCCCTCCCTCCCCACCCTCATAACCATCAAAGAATGTTTTATTCTGTAGTAAACTGCATTTTTTAAATAAATTCACCCAAATCACACAGCTAGTAAGTGACTGTGCCTGGATTTGAACCAGTTCTGTCTGATTCAAAGCTTTATTTTCCTTTAGTGCAAAGGCAAATTTCAGGCTAGCCCAGCTGCTTTTCCAAATGATCATAAAATCCGAACTACTGATTTTAAGTCAGTGAGTCTTCAATGTATTGATTTATGAGATTTTGTAAGCACAAGCGGAAGTTAGAAGTCCTGTGTCCCTCAACCTGACTGTACTAAATAAGAATAGAGTGCCATGACTAGCACACGATGTTTTGTATTAAAATTCCCTTAATGGAGGAAATTTTTATAAAAAGCAAAGATGTCACTTTAAGGAGTAAGGTGTGCCTGACCCAAGCCATGGTGTTTTCAATCACCTCATATGCACTCGAAAGCTGGACAATGAATAAAGACGATCGAAGAAGAACTGATGCCTTTGATTTATGGTGTTGGTGAAGAATATTGAGTAGACTATGGACTGCCAGAAGAACCAACAAATCTGTCTTGAAAGAAGTACAGCCAGAAAGCTCCTTAGAAGCGAGGATGGCAAGACTTTGTCTCCTGTACTTTGGACATGTTATTAGGAGGGACTGGTGCCGAGAAGGACATCGTGCTTGGTAAGGTAGGGGGTCAGTGAAAAAGATGAAGACTCTCAACAAGATGGAGTGACACAGTGGTTGAAACAGTGAACTCAAACGTGACAACAATTGAGAGGATGGCGCTGGATCGAGCAGTGTTTTGTTCTGGTGTACATAGCGTCTTTATTATGAGGTGGAACTGACTCAACAGCACCTAACAGCAATGTAGCTTTTATTGCTGTTTTTTGAGTTATGCCTAAAGGTGGCCTAAACTAATACTGCCACAAAAGTAGCAGCCTTATGTGGAGATGAATGTAAAATAACCTGCATTGCTCTGGAAACTGGCTGGCGAGGCTGCTTTCAGCCTTTCCCTAGGTTCTAAAGCTAATGCATAAAGCCTAGACAGTTTGACCTACTTTTTTTTTTAAACCAAAAGACAGGGTAGAGTCTCTGTGTATCTCAGCACGTAAATGAGGGGGGAGAAGGGATTTGTCTATTGCTTGCAACTCTTGCTGTGATTGGACATTTTCCCAACAGAAGTGTTCAAAGCGAAAGTATGCCATCCTGTTCATTATTATTAATTAGCATTAAAAGCAGGCTTTGAGAGCTCAGTGTCCCACAGGATATCAGCAGAGAAATGGGGTTGAGATGTTAGCAGTGATATGTGGAGTAAGGTCAGGCAGCCTGTCTTGCAGGCTTCAGAACTGCGTTCATTTGATCTTGAAAAGACAGGTGTGGAAGAGAAATTTCACATGGTGGGAAGGAAGGGTTGTGAATTGCAGCAGGACCACCACTCTCCAGGTCTAATTCAAGCACAGCAGACAGTTGTTCATTCCTAACTGGCTGTCTAGACATAGATTGGATAACTGGAGTGACTGGGGTTATCCTTTGGTATTTGAAATTGCAACATAGGCATTGATATTCATTATTATGTGAGGGACCAGCTAAAATCATCAGCTTCATAATTAACTAGCTTGTCACTGAACTTTCTTCTTCTCAGTAGACTGTATTTCTATTATTTAACTGCTTTTTTTATTTATTGGCTTTTTTTTTTTTGGCTTCTTCTAACGCTCTAGACATAAATTGAATTCAATAGACTAGCGGTGCATAGAGCTGGGTCCGCAAGGCCAATAATATTTTATGACAGCCTGTTCAGAGGGAGTTGAATTTTATTTGTTGCCCTGTCAATGACACTTAGTCTCTATTTACTTTCCAGAAAAGAAAAATATTTTAAATAAGTTTTATTGTTTTTTCAAATCATGAAAGTATTTATTGAAAATTTTAAATGATATAGCAATGAAGAGAATAATAATTCCCTGTAACACCCACCTTTTCACTGTCTAACATTCTATTATTTCTTTTATGATTATGTCTATATGTTGCTTTACTCTTATGTGTATGGCATATGTGTAAATATTTGTGTATATGTTGACACCCCTGAACATTATTTAGAAAGATAACATACCATACATTCTATTCTGCAAGTTGATTATTTTTATTTGTTGTATTGTAGACATCTTTCCATATTAGACCATATAATCTCATATTTACCTCATAGCATGTCATTGTATGCACACAGTAAAATTTTATTTAACCATTCCTTGTCGTTGTTGTTGTTGTTAGGTGCCATTGAGTCAATTCTGACTCATAGTGCCCCTGTGCACAACAAAACGAAATACTGCCCAGTTCTGTGCCAACCTCACAATCATTGCTATGTTTGAGCCCATTGTTGTAGCCACTGTGTCAACCCATCTCGTTGAGGGTGCTCCTCTTTTTCGCTGACCCTCTACCAAGCATGATGTCCTTCTCCAGGGATTGGTCCCTCCTAATAACATGTCCAAAGTATGTGAGACGAAGTCTTGTTATCCTTGCTTCTAAGGAGCATTCCTCACTAATGAGTATTTTAATTGTTTCAAAGTTTTTCGTATTACAAACTGATAAAAATTTTTAAAAATTGTAAAATATTCTTTCACACGTATGCAAATAGTTTTCTAAGATGGATACATTCCTACAAGCAGCACCACTATATTTATTGCACAATTATCCTCCAAGAATGTTGTGCTGTTGAACGCCGGCAGAATATGAGGATTTCACAGACTGGAGAGATTTAGTATAAAAACAAACTTGCCTCGTTATTTCTTTATACATTGAGTTCCATAGAATGATTTTCCTTTCTGGGCTATTCGACTTGAGTGTGTGTAAACTGTAACAATTACGCTGGTTTAAAGGTGATTGCAAACCACTTCTAATGTCAGTCACAATCTTTCTCTTATTCCCTCATCACTCACCGACCAGCACTGGCTGGATAACCAGTTAGGGAATCAAGTGGCTCATTTCAGGAAAGCAGTAGCTATACAGGATTCTGGGAATGCCACATAGGCAAGAGGTTAACGCCCTAATGGTAGGCATGCCGGTTTCAGAGTCTGCCTCTGTGTTCTTCACCTTCTATGCATTCCATAATTCTTAATTTTGCCCCTAGTCACTTCTTATTTCGATCATGCAGTCAGTCCCCAGGACCTGTGAAACAGCAGTGGAACGTGACAAGGCTTTTAAAGGTATTAGTATCGTCTGCATCAGTGTGGTTAATCTTAATATAACAAAGAGAGTAACAACAGATGTGTTCTGCTGTTAAGCTTTTACTAAGGCATAGATGTCTTAGCCCTTGACAGTCGTTCACGACAAGGTTCTTGAGCTTCGAGGGCAGCTTACATCAAGGGAGTAACTCACATGTTCTGTGGCATTTGATAATGACTTAGATTAAATTGAAAGGAAATAACATGTTCAGAAAGGGGAAGGGGGTGAAGACGCAACTACTTAAGTTTTTCAAATTCTACATGTGATTATTTACTTGAGTCCTATTGCATCCCTTGTGGGCTGTATCACAGCTGATAGTGAGAGCCCCATTCAAAAACTTAATAAACTTTTGACTGATTAACTTTTTAAATTTTTTATTAGTAATGCACGAATATGATTTAAACATGTGCTGTATAGCCTCCATTAGAGGTTTGAGATTTTTCTTTGCAATTTTTAGTTGTCTGCAAGGTGCTATACAACCTTAAGTTTTGCTAATGAACTGTACAAAATAATATATGTAACTTAGAGCTGAATAGGCACTGAGAATATTTGATAATGCCGTTGCTGTCTATATCATATGCACTAACATGTTTAATAGCAGAACAGATGCAGCTTGCTATGGCAACACATGGTATTGAGCAGCGGGGAATCCCATTTGACAAGTCCATTTTTATTTTATTTCTTTATTCCCAAAACCTTTTCTAATAATCCCAGATTTTAGTGTGTTTTGATTTGTTAGGCAGCAAGAGAAAAGGGGGATCCCATTCTCTGCTGTTTATTTCCAACAGGTTGTTTGGCTTCTGGATGCAAAGCCCATGAGACTGTAAAATAAGTTGGGAGAGATTGGGTAAGACATACAACACACTTAATTACTCAGCAATCAAAGCACACGCATCCAATACAAAATGGGAAGAATATCACCTTCTGGGAAGTTCTGCAATGGGTCATGTGGTAACACCAGATTAGTGAAAAAATTCTACTGACTTGCCTGTCACCAATGTGTGTTATGAGGTAGGCAGGGTACTTAATTGCGTTGGTTTGTGTACATATCTTCTGGTTTTGTTGCTTAAGTAGCAATAACTCTTGTCAGCAGAGGTGCCCAAGGGAAATTGGAGTTGTTTAGTGTTGCAAGATTTGCTCTCTGAGGATCAATTCTTTGGAGCTTTTCATAAGCTATTTTCCAGTCCCTTAATTGCTTCTGTCTGGAAAAAAACACCTGATATACATTCTTAAGCTAAAATGAAATGAGTGTCTAGCTAATAAATTTTGAGATTAGAGAAAGATATGGAATTGATAATGGACCATTTGAAATGGATTTTAGCAAAGATCCTCTACAGTTACATTGAAAACTGTAGAATTGTTGAAATTGGATATATCTTATTGAACTTCAAGGATTTCTGGTCTGCTTTGTGTGGTGAGGCAATTATACTAGCCTGGAATCTAAAAGGGAAAGAACTTGGTTCAAATCTCAAATAATGTTCTAATGCAATTATCAGTTATCTTGATGAGGTAAGTCAATTGTAGTTCAGGATGGTTTGCATCTTTTCAGGTCATTTCCTTTAGCAGCGTTTGAATAAATTGTCAGCCAGGATCCATTTACACACTAAAGGCATTAGTCTTTTCCTGGCTCCATGGCTACTGTGCATACTCCATGGCTACTGGGCATACTCCATGGTTACTGTGCATACTCCATCTTTGCCTCGGCAATCCAACTTGATAGTAATTTCAGGGAAGTCCTCTAAGTTTGCACTAGGGAGAATTAATTTCTTTCCATTGCAGTAGTGGCGAAGTTTCTCCCCCACTTCAAACCTCTTTCTCTTGTAACGATGAACCTCAGGGAGCTATGACTGGGGACCTGGGCTGATTATGCTTTTTGTTAGCATGAATTGTAATTTGCTGTAAGCCTGTCTGTAAGAAAATATTCCTAAAATACAAGGTCATTTGAACATCTGTTCTCTGGTCAATAGAACTGAAAAGCAAGAGTATCTTTAAAGGGAGAAATAGGATAAGAGATTTAAAACTTGATATAACCCTGTTTTTCCAATTTACATTAAGGATGTAGGTACCAAATAATCATATTTTACCCTTGATTTGGTTGCTGAAAATAATGTAAACCTCAACTCACAGGGCCTTTTCATCAACTAGACTAGATCACAACTGACTTATGTTTAATAAGATTCTCATACTCTGACTGTATAAAACTTCTTTCCAAACCCAGAGGAACCGTCTTGTATATTAACCAGAACATATCCACCCCCGCCAAAAAAAAAGTACTTAGGAAGACAATATTTGAAGTAGAGTAAATTCTGTGGTGCACATTCAAGTCTCGATTGTAACACAGTGGATGTAATTCCATTCTGAGAGAATCATTCACATTTAACAGAGATGATGGGGTTAATCCAAAGAGCAGATACTTCTCTCCAAAAGGGCATCTGGGCATCTAGGAATTAATAGATGTCCAGTCCCCACTAGAGGATTCCTGAGTCATTTCTTGAGGGCCTTAAAGTGCACAGAACTTTATTAGTTTCTTGGGATATGAATGTGGATAAGATATTGCATATGTTTCAATAAAGTTGAATAATGAATACAGACATTTAAAGAAATAATTGTAAAATGATGTAATGAAGACAATAATAGAAGCACTGAAACTTACGGTAATAATAGCATAAAGGAAGGAATAATGAATCTTACCTTGGGCATCAGGGACACCTTTGTAGAGGAGAGAGCGTCAGGCATGTGTGGGTTAGGTGTTTGCCAAACAGATGAAAGTAAACAAAGGGAACCGTGAGGAAAAAGCATGGTGCAGTGGTTGAGAGCTCGGCTGCTAACCAAAAGGTCGGCAGTTCGAATCCACCAACTGCTCCTTGGAAACCTTATGAGGCAGTTCTACTCTGCCCTACAAAGTTGCTATGAGTCAGAATCGACTCCACGGCAGTGAGTTTGGTTTGGTTTATGTAAGTGATGTTGTATTGCAGAGAGACATGATGTCATGCTAAAGGGAGGCTAAAATAACATTCTAAGTCTTTACTGTAAGTTGCTTTCAGGATAATACTTTGGGTTGTAGAAGTTGTGAAGGTGACCATCAGTGGGCATTCTGGAGACAAATGTGCTGCATAGACCCACAGAATGCAGTATTCCATGCTACCCTAGGGCAGGTTGCTTAGGTACCTTGTTATAATTGGTTCTGCCCATCTCTTTAGGTATTTCTGAAAGATGATCTAGATTGAGTTAAACCTGTATTTATAGAAGGTTTTGTATAATTACATGATTAGATAAAGAATATTTAAAGTAAGTAATTATAGATCCATCTAGCTAAATGATCTCAGGGATTTTTTCAGGCTTTGTTTCTTCCAGTCACTTGTCCGTGCAACCGATTCAGTGGGCACGGATCCAATAATAGCAATGGTATAGACCCATGCTTCATACTCTCCTACAACTCTGACAGGTGTATTGAACATCCTGTTCAACTGTGATTTTTTTTTTCAAATGAAGTTGAGGATAAGTCTACTGGTTTTATGACTAACACACTTTGTTATTCTTAATATTATTCTGTAAAATATATTTATTGCAGTGCACATAATCAAAGAATTGGGAGGAAAACTGGGGAGAAGATCAACAGTACAGGGAGGCACCACTTACGCTTTGCCCCTTTGGCTACAATAACACTTCTTGTTCCTTCTCAGTCACCATATTAATCTTCACTAATGTCTGACCCAGGTGTTATAACAGGATCGCCAGGAACATGACAAGGCCATTGCTTTTGACTCTTCAATATATTACTAAGAAGCTGTTTTTAGCTACATCTTTCAGAGGCTGCCAACACACAACATAAATTCTGTCATAGTTTTTTTTTTTTTCAAGAATAAAAATGATAACCCACAATACATTCTGTGTAATATAGGCCCTATGTTTCTTCCGGTCTTGAATTCGCCATTTTGAATATAGCAGGTGCCTTTATGGAATTACCCCTAAATCTGGAATCCACTGTTTGGAATTATGTTAACCTGGAGTCATTGATTATTCAAACCTGAGTTGAACTTTCCACTCTGCAAGCATATGCAGAAAATTACTGTGGAAGCTCTGTTGTTCCTCGAGGCTACACTTCCTGAGCTCAACAAAGCAAACTGAATTTTTTTTTTTTAATGGCTTGAAAATAGAAAGCTAAAAAAGTAAAGAATATCTTTTGGTATAGCCCAGTCTCTCTTCATTTACATATGTTAAAAAATATAGACCTGATAGCATCTCTTCATTTGGTACCGTGAAAATACAAAGTGATTCAAAGACAGTAGTCATTCTTTTTTTGTAAATAATTCAGAATATGATTTAAAGCAAAAACAAAACTTTTCAGTCGGATCAACCTTCCCATAAAATGTTGCCAGTTCAAAGTAGAGAATTCAGTTTGGATAAAATTAATAGACAAATATTTATAAACATCAAAACAGGTGAAATCTATGGACAATCAAAGTTATTTTTGCATTAAAATATTAGAAAATCTCTCTCTCCTTACACCATCTTCTCTCTGCCTCTACTCCCTCCATTTTTTTGTTGCTGGTTTTTTAGTACATAAAAGTATTTTTGGTATTTGGAAATATTTAATCAGTTTAACTAATTTAATCTTAGGTTTAGTCACACTCATTTCTAAAACCCACTTCTGTTTCTGGTAATTTCTCAATACAGGATTTATTCTCTAAAGAATTACCTAATATGATTAAGCTACCCAAATTATAAATTTGGACAGATTTCTAGTTTAATGCACCTTATATTGTAACTGCTTTTGACTGTCCAGTTTTTATAACTCAAGCTCTCAAAGCAGGATTATTTCTTTCTCTTACTCTTAATTATCTAAACCATCTGAATATTAACTGGGGAACCAGAAGAAACATGCCAATTGTGTACTTGCTAAAATTTTCTTTGGAGAATTCACTTTGCATAAAGCCTTATGGTTGAACAAAGAATAGAATACATGCTGTTGAACTGAACAATGGGCCAAAATAATTGAGTACTGAGCAAAAGTTGGACTAGGTAATAATAATCCCTTAATTCAAATTAATCATCTTGATTATCTATCATTATTACTATTAATATAAAGATTTCTTATTTTATATCTTGTTGTATAGTTTTCCAAGAATTTTACACATAATACTTAAAACAACTCTAAAAGGCACCAAACCAAAACCAAACCCATTGCCATCAACTTGATTCCCATTCATAATGACCCTATAGGACAGAGGAGAAAGAACTGCCCTGTAGGGTTTCCAAGGCTGTAAATGTTTACGGAAGCAGACTACCACATCTTTCTCCTGTGGAGCGGCAGGTGGGTTGAACCGCCGATCTTTCAGTTAGCAGCCGAGTGCTTAACCGCTGCGCCACCAGGGCTCCTCTAAAATAACTTTTTTTTTTTAATTGTGCTTATTTGATGAATAAGAAAACTAAGGCTTAGAGGTTAAATGACATGATTACTAAGAGGATGAGCAATGATCAGAACTCAGGTCTTCAGATTCTAATCTGGAGCCCTGGTGGCACAGTGGTTAAGAGTTCAGCTGTTAATCAAAAGGTCGGCAGTTGGAATCCACCAGCTGCTCCTTGGAAACCCTATGGGGCAGTTCTGCTCTGTCCTGTAGGGTAACTATGTGTCAGAATCAACTCGATGGCAACAGGTTTTTTGTTTTGATTCTAATCCACTTACTTTTGTACTACACTTTGATTTATAAATTAAACGCCCCCCCCCCGATATTATTGATTTGGGTCCATTTAAGGTATACCAGTTAAAACTGGTTGCCATCCAGTCGATTCTAACTCATAACAACCCTATAAGACAGAGCAGAACTGCCCCATAGAGTTTGCAAAGAGTGGCTGGTGGATTCGAACTGCCAGCCTTTTGGTTAGCAGCCGTAGCTCTTAACCACTGCACCACCAGTATGGGATCAACTCGACAGCACGCAGCAACAACAATAATCCAAAAGCTAATTTCACAGATACTGAGGCACAGAAAAGTTAAAGAAGTTTTTTTCCCACCACAGGGTTACAGATAGAACAACCAGGTCTTTTGGTCTTACCTAGTTCACTTGTCCATTGTTTCTCAAACGAGAGTCTGGGGCCTCTCAAGTCTGTGCAGCCCTGTTCTAATGTAAAATGTCAACAATCAGTCCCGCCTGCCATTTTATTGATGTTGATTTCTATTGAAACCGTTATAACAGCAAAAAAATCTTTTATGGGAGTTAGCAACTGAGAAAACATTTCAAAAGCTGTATCTCCATTAGCAACTGTAATCAGTGTTTCTCAGGCTGGGGTCTGCAGGAACATCCTAGCAGTCTGGAAATTCTCATGGTTGAGGACCACTTCTCTATCATAAAGACTCACAGCTTGTCCTTACCTGACTCTTGCAGAGATACCAATTCACAAGAGTTAAGATTTAGCTCTGGTTCGCCCTTGGAGACTTCCATCATACAAGCAAACTCTTATAGATTAAAGGGGCTGGATAGGGCCATTCTGTCCCCTTCTTCTTTTCTAGCTTATCTGAGTAGTATGCTTCAGTTTTCTATGAACACTTCATTTGCTCTGCTGCGTCCATCTAAATATAGGAATTATCGAGGTCCTCTACCACACTCGGAGCCCTGGTGGCACAGTGATTAAGAGCTCGGCTGCCAACCAAAAGGTCGGCAGTTCGAATCCACCAGCTGTTCTTTGGAAACCCTATGGGGCAGTTTACTCTGTCCTCTAGGGTCACTATGAGTCGAATCGACTCGATGGCAACAGGTTTGGTTTTGGTTTCTCATATCACCCTCAACTTCTGTTTCCAGTTTTGATGATCGAGATTTAAACAAACACATAAGTGACAAATCTTGCCATTTGTTCCTTTAATTACTTACTGAGAGCCTATTAACTCCCTGGCACCTTCTTAGGGGCTGGAACAGAAATGGGCAAAAATTTCTGCCCTCACAGAGCTTATGTGGTAGGGGAACACAGTCCTTTAAAATCAGTCAGCTGTTTAGTTAAAGGGGAAATAGTAATGTAATGGGTGAAATAATATTTGAGTTTACAGTTTTGATCCAATCTTTTCTAAGCAAACCCATTTATTTCTTTGGAAAGTCAAAGTGTGTTTTGATCACTGTCTTGAATCTGCTGTCCTTGATCACTTTCTACTGTCCTTCTGGGAGTTTTTGTGACGTTCATATAATCAAGTTGGTAGTACGAGTGAAACAACTTTTGATTCTGGGAAAATGTGCTTAATGCTCAGTGTATCCCAAGTTTGTAAATTAGATCCCAAGGGAATAGTTTTGAGAATCAGTAACTTTAATAGTGAATATAGAGTGGATACAATTTGCTCATAAGCAAATTTTTCTGTTTAGTGTCATTTTTCAGATGTATCGTGCCTTCTTAATGATTTGTTCCCATGAATAAGTAAAAGGAAATGTATGGTTAACAATCAGTGTAATTACATCATACTCCTGATTGTCAAACATTATATTTAAACAAATGAAGTACAAAAATTTCCTGTCTTTCTTTTCCCCTCCCTTCTTCTATGAAGTAAAGTTATTGACATCACAATACATCGGGTTGACTGACTGAAAGATATGTGATATACAGTACTGAGCACGATAAATGTGATGTGTATAATTGATACCTCAAAATTTGCCTACCAAACAAAAAACTGTACTTAGGTTTTAAGCTATTTTTAAAACTTTAATCTTCATTATGTTGTCATTTCATCATATATTTAGTCCATAATAGTAGGTTTAATTAGAGCTTACAAATATAAAAGGCTTTACAAATTCCAATATACATGAAAATAGATATGATTATATAGTTGTCATATTTCCTTTACACTGGAAATCATAAACATATTACATTTTCTTTATTGTCTTCTAATATGGAATTTGCAAATTTTGTAATTCAGATTACTAATCTGTTGATGCAGCAGTTTAATTATCTTTTCATGCTATGAATATTTTCATTTTAAATACAATATAGTTGATCATTCTATATTATTTTGCATTCTTATTGCCACACATACTGTCCAATTTAGAAGACAGATGCTGGGAACATAAAACCAAAGCCTCATATAAATATCAACGTGTGTGTGTGTGTGTGTGTGTGTGTGTGCGTGTGTGTGTGTTTACCAATTTGGAGAGAGATTTTAAGTGGTTCTTATGGTTAATTCCCACCACATCATCAGCAAAGAAAAATTGCTAGAAAAGGACATATTTGTTAAGTGGAGGGATAGCAAAAATGAAGGAAGCTCTCAATGAGATGCATTGACACAACAGCCGCAACAATGGTCTCAAACATACCAACGATCATGAAGATGGCGCAGGACCGGGCAACGTTTTGTTCTGTTCTACATAAGGTCACTATGAGCCAGAGTTGACTCAATGGCAATTAATAACAACATAGTAAATTTATATATTGGGCTTTCTTGCATAAGGCTTAAGAAGGATCTTCCTCAATCAGGTTTGCTCCAAAACAAGGGTTTGGTTAAATCTATGACTATTTTTTATTATTTTCAAATAAGTTTGACATAACCAATTTTAATTATCACAAGCCATTTATGAAAATAGATAATGGTGATTATTCACGTTTTATTTTAATACCATTTATCTATCAGTGTATTAATTGTGTTACTTGAGGATTTTCAATAACAAGTATCCATCATTTGAGACTTAATTGAACCGCTTGAGTAGTATGTGTTTATATGAAGTGTCTGGTATTTTATGAGGTGTAGTCTCAAGTCCCATGTATCTGAAAGCAATGACTAGAACATATCTATCTATGTCTTAATTTTATTTATTTTGTTGTTGTTGTTCAGAATATACACAGCAGAACATACACCAATTCAACAGTTTGTACATGTACAATTTAGTGACATTGATTACATTCTTCGAGTTGTGAAACGATTCTCGCATTCTTTTTCTGACTTGTTCATCCCCTATTAACATATACTTACTGCCCCTTAACTTTCCTATGTAATTTTTCAAGTTACTGCTGTCAGCTTGATTGAATACAGATGGATCTTAAAAGAGCACAGTGGTCAAGGCAGACATTCTTTCCTAGTTAAGCTAAACTATTGTTTGCTTTCAAGAAGACTTCAGGGGACATATTTTATTTAAGGTTTAAAGATTATCTCAGGGCAGTAGTTCCAGCGGTTCATGCAGCCTCCAGTGTTCCAAAAAGTCTGGAGTGCATGAGAATTTAATTAATTTTTTTTACTTGAAAGGCATCTTAAAATAAGCATATAATAATATAAAAATGGCAATTAAAATGGTTTTTGATTATATTTTATATACTTTCATAGCCAGTACATAATCTATTTCTTGTCACTGCTTTAAATACATATTTCAGCAGGGAAGGGTTTTATTCATAGTCAAAACACCTGTGAAATAAATATTAACACTTTGCTACAAAGGAACAAATTATCTTTAATTGTCTCTAAAGGATCATAATGAATATATACAGTCCACATATACATTAATATATGTATCAACAAGTTTATAACTTTTGCAAGATCTATTCAATGACCACTATGAATTATTATTCAACATTATGGTTTATTTTATGGTAATTACAAAAGTATTCCTGGTTTTCCTATAATAGCTGTGACTCATAGAAAACACTCCTAATTATTATCTGTGCATATGGATGCAATTAAATAAATGTTAATCAGATTTATATTTTAGAATAATGTGCCACCGCTCCTCTAATCTCCTAAAATTCCACTGCATTGAAATTGGATTACACCCACTCCTCACTTATCAACATGGTTAGGTTCCAAAGATTAGGTCATTATGAGAAAATCAGTGTTATGCTAACACGGAGGATGACCACATCAGATCACGTAATGAATGATGACTACATCGTTACATGACTGCAAAATTACATCATTACATAACTACCAAGCCACTGAATATCATGGCCCAGCCAAGTGGACACATAACCTTAACCATCACAGCCAGCATTAACTCTTGCCTCAAAACTCGGTGTTCATTACTGCCAAACGTATGTCATTAATGCACAAAATAGTCAGATAGTAGATTTTTTACTATTGTCATAAATGCAAAACGTCAGATAACAAGAAAGTCCATAAGTGAGGAGTAGGTGTATTCTAGTTAGGAAGTTGAAGTTCATCATGTAGAATTTTCTCAATAAACCAAATTCAGTGTGATGGTGAGATATTTTTATAATGATTTTTCGGCATTCAAGTCTGGATTTAGAACATTTAAAAAGTGACCTACAATGAGACAAAAACACAAGTCTGTTTTTTTAGGCAAAAGGTCATTTATGAACCTATCGTTTGTCTCATTGCCCATGATCAACTGGGCCAATTCTGTTTTACTTTTCTTCAAATTGTTATTATTTTTCCTGCGAGCAATAATATTTACTCAAGCAAATACACATTTGTGTAATTTTAGATGGAAGAAAGGATATTAGAGAGTTGAAAGATAAACATTAATACTGTCATTAATACAGAATTATAATAATTAATACATATAGCATTCATGGAGCCCTGGTGGCACAGTTCGAACCTACCAGCCGCTCCTTGGAAACCCTGTGGGACAGTTCTACTCCATCTCACAGGGGGGGCTATGAGTGGGAATCGACTCGATGGCAACAGGCAACAACAGGCATTTCTGTGCTTTACAGGCTGCAGGCCGTCCTTCTGCTTAAAACTACCTGCCCCCATTTCTATTCTTCGGAACCCTGGTGGTGCAGTGGTTAAGAAATACAGCTGTTAACCTAAAGGTCGGCAGTTTAAAACCACTAGCTGCTCCTTGGAAATCCTATGGAGCAGTTCCACTCTGTCGTATAGGGTTGCTATGAGTCGGAGTCGACTCGATGGCACTGGGTTTGGTTTGTTTTGGTTTTTATAGCGTTAATGAAGATATAATACAGTATTGTGATGATTCTTTAATAAATCATAAGTTAATATATACAAGGTTGCAAAATGAATTGTTGTATAAGCTTTAAGTACAACTGACTTATTTAAATCTCTGCTATTGTTCATCTTACTCATTTTTATTAGAGCAAGCATAATAAATTTGAAAACACCAAATCATATCTATTATTTGGTTAATGAGAATAAGTTCTCATCATTTCCCTGTTAAATATTTACATATTTTCAGTGAGTCATATGCATACTTCAATGATTAAGAATGCAATCATTGGATTCAGTCAAAACTGAATAGAAATTCCTCAAAGACTTTGATTTTGTTTGTCTGATGTAAGTATCTCTGCCTTGGATATTGTATATTCTAAAAAACTATTTTTAGAACTAATACATTTAAGTTAGGGCTCTGATAATTACTACCTTTCTAATCTTGGGTTACTTAGTTTCTAAACCTAAGTTTTCTCATGTATAAAATGAGAGTTCCAATAATATCCACTTCATAGGATTAGATTAATGTGAAGAGCCTAGCATAGTGCTTGATGCACTGTAAGTATCGAATAGATGATAACTTTTTTCACTGGGGAGCCCTGGTGGCTCAGTGATTAAGAGCTTGTCTGCTAACCAGAAAAGTCAGCTGTTTGAGTGCATCAGCTGCTCCTTAGAAACTCTCTGGGGCAGTTTTTTTT